>NW_024467122.1:31936079-32436079 GCF_017591425.1 Ochotona curzoniae | reverse complement strand
CCAGATATATTTATAGAGATTATAATATTTATAAATACTAAATTTCAGAAAAATAAAAACAGTGATATTAGACCCAATTCTTCTGAGTTTTTATAAAACATGAACATATCTTTGTTTAATAAGATTTTAAACATATAATAGGATTAAAGACTAGATTCTTAATTACCTTTTTTTGGAATCAAATATTACCAGAAATATTACTCTGTGCTGAAAGAAAGGTTTTGGCATTCTTTCTGATACTGTATGTTGATTGCATTACACTATTTTCCTCTAAAATGCAGCAATGTTAGGTCCCTTAAACACTTTTTTTTTCTCTCTGAATGATTTTCAAGACTTTGAATAGAAGGCGATGGTGAGAAGCAACTCTTCAACATTTTTATGTCTATATAATGCAAGGAGTCTCGCATGTATTTATATGCTTAAAGTAACACCGATGAAGAGTGTGTAAGCTTTTTCCCCCTTTTGCCTTAACTGCCGAGAAACCTGCAGCCGCTGTAATCAGCTCATCTCAGGTGCCTGTTAACAGCTAACCCGTGCTCCCCACGGCCTTGCTTGCGTTTCATCCCTAATTGGGTTTTGGTGTGTAAGCGCCAGTACATCCTTTTAGTCAGCAGCGTGCAAACTCTGTATCAACTGAACAAAGCTGGAAAATATATTAACTTGACTAAGGTTTTATAGCTAATTTATAGTCCCCTAGCATTGTGATGCATGATTGAATTAATGACAGTCCGGTAACTGAAACACTAATGGCGTTTGTGTTTAACATTTCCTGTAGAATACAGTTGTGGGTGTTGAGCTTATGTCTTTCTTCCACTTTTATGACTCTGAAATTTAAGAAAAAAAGAAAGAAAAACCTTCTGAAGAAGGACTGAAAAAAGTTTGCTTTTCCTCTGACTACAGTTTTCTAAAAGTGGAAGTTTATGTTCTCAAATGTGTGTATACACTGCAATGTGTGTAGAGCTCAAAAGTGTAAACGCGCAAAATATATTACATTTCAACATACTTGTTATCCTGCCTTCTGGTTGACTGTAGGGAATCTCTAGTCATGTCTGTCTGTTTTTGATGCCTCTACAGAATAACTGCCCAGCATCCTCTGCCCAACCAGTCAGAATGTAGGAAAATCTACAGATATGACGGAATCTACTGTGAATCTACCTACCAGAAGTATGTTGAAATCTTTGTGAGTCTTCCTTCTGGCTCGTGCTTCAGTGCTTGTGGTTGCCAGCTATTCAAAAATATCCTTGCATTGAGACCTTATTTTTTTTATCTAATTTAGTGGGGGAGAACCAAAATCAAATTAGAATAAAATGAAAATAAATATATATATATATAGAGAGAGAGCCTCTCAGATCAACACAGAAAAAGATGTTTATTCTTTTGAAATTGGAGACTAAAAGTTTTTTTTTAATGTGTGTATTAAAGCTCTTAGGTAAGCTTCTTTATATTGCAATAAACAAGTACTTATATGCAAGAAAATCTCGGGAAAATACATTGCACAGGTGCTACGCATCTTAGGGATTTGAAAGGTGTGTTATGTATAAATTAGCTGTCACTTTTTTTCAATCCTGTAATGGAATGATGAGTTGTAATTTGCATAATCCTTTAAGAAGTCAAATTATACTGTCATGTAGCAGACTTAACATGCTAGCTAAGATTTCAGAGCTCTGCAGCTAATTACTATGTACCTTACAGGACAGTTAAATTGAAGTTGAGTCCTCTGTCTTTGCTGCCATTTGCTTTGTCCATTACTTAACAGAATCTGCACTTTGGGTAACAAGGTGTTGTTACTATCGCTAAAATAAACACTGCTCTGGGGGAGGAAATGGCATTTTAATATATCGTAACTTGATGTGTATTGCTTTTGCTAAAAGGAAAGTTTAAAAAAAATCTAAACAGTAATTCAACTGGAGTCATTTAGAAAGGGATAGAAATGTATGGCTGCCAGAGAAGCTATAAACTATTGGTTGAAACAGAATTAGCCTTTAATGAATTAAATTTCCTCGCACAAAGTGTAAAATTACATATGTATAATTCCACTATAGGCATACGTCTTTCTGGATAGATTTTGCAAATATATGTTGTTGTGTTTTTGTCTTCATACTCTTTCTTTTGCAGTAAAGTGACATTTTTGGGGGGAAAGTGCCCCCTCTTTCCCTTTAGAATTCCTTTCTGATTACAAGCTGGTGAGTTTGACTTTTATTTACTCCTGTCTCTGGTTTAGAGCATTTTTCTTTTGTGGTTTCCTTCTTTAAAATCATCAGGAAGTCTTGGTAGCCGTGACAGGTGCGCTGTGAAATGGACACGGAGAGGGATGCTGGATGGAGCTGGGGTCGTTTTCTGGCCGCGCATGATCTGGTGGAGAACTTGGTCACTGGGTCTTCACTCCATACTCGTCTTTGGCCTCATTCTGTGCTATCCCATTGTCCAGCGAGTGTGACTTTTGTGGTCAGACTTGGTGTAATTCTAACTTGAACTTATTCCTGATGATCATTTGTAGACAGCTCCATACCTGTGAGCCAATGGTTGCTGCTGACTGTTGCTGACTGGCTCTGTGTCGCTGAGTTCGTGGCCTTGCTGTGATCTGTGGAAACGTGGAAGGCTTTGGTGGATGGGATGCGTGCCCTTTAAGGACTGAGTGAAAGCAGCTGATAGTGGTTGAGCACTCAGATCAGGGGAGAACAACAACCAACGGCTCCCGTGTGCCACGAAGCCAGTTTCATGTGGTTGAAATCCCTGGCTTCTTGGCGGGTGAGCTGCGGGAGACGGACAGGAGCGCGCACAGGGCCACCAGGATTTTGGTCTGACGGAAGGCTTCACGTCTAGTGGTAGGAATCGCCTCCAAGGCTTGCTTTGCTAAAAATCAGTGTTATTTGTAGTCACGCTAGACACCGTAGGCAGCACAGCTGTGACTGCCAGGGAAGGTCACCAGGGGGATACTCATAACAAGGAAATATTGGCAAATAAATGATGAAGAAGGGGAGGAAATCCCCAAGATGTTAAATTGGAGCACTGTCACGGAGATGATTAACGGGGTTGTGTATTTTAGTGAAGCACTTATCTGAATTGTCTTGAAACTGTAGTGTGCGTTTGCTAGCACCCTTACAAAGCGTGTGGCCCGTCAGCGCCCGGAGGAGAGGAGGCCGGGGATTCTGCTCTCGTTCTCCCCAGTGAGTACTTTCTCCGACTAAGTTGTTGCCCTTTTGCAACTAGAAAGCTGGTGTTCGTGGCCATTGTTTAAAGCATGTGTTTTATTTTTTATTTTTTTCTGTTTCGGGTGTCTCATTTGTTCCGACTAGAACTATTGGTTTGCGTTAGTGTGAGCCATCTTACATTTAAAAAAACTTTGTTGTATGTAGGTTTATTTGAAATTAGAGAAATAATCATACACTTGTTTCAATAGTGAATTCTAAAGCCAGAAGGAATATAAAATGTGTGGTTGTTTTGAAAGACCTGTAATTTATTCAAAATCATGGTGTCAGTTACAGTAACTTTTAGTGCTTGCAATTTCCAGTTTCCAGTTGTAATTGATACTGACTTTGTTGGCAAGGTGTAGGAATAATGGTGCTTTAAGAACTGTATTTTACACATCTCAGTGTTGTATGATAAGCAGTTGGCTTTTTGGGTTTTTTTTTTTTTGCCTAGTTTTAAAACTTTGCTGCTAGATCCCTTATCCCATTTTCACTGGTTTTTCATCCTCTGTGAAGTAGATTTGATTGGGAGATGCCAGAACTCCTTCCCAGTTAGGATACCGGCCAGTTTTTTAACTTGAAAATAAAAAAACAATATAGAGTCTGAAAAAGGAGAAAAAACTTTGAATTTGAGTTTTTGAAAGATACTGATGAGTCAAAGCAAAGGAAGTATTCATAGATGTGAGGCGGGATTGTGCAATCAATCCATAAAAGAAAAACCTGTGTTAAGATTATTTCGGAGGAAAGCAGGAAGAACCAACCTCATAGGCCATTGTGGGCTCGTGCTTTAGGCTGCTCCTCACTCACAGCAGCAGCGTTTAGGCAAGGCTGAGTCCGAGGGGACAGGAACCTCAGTGAGTGTCTGCAAGGCTGTTGCAGCAGGCTCTGCAGCACCCATTTGAAACGGGAGGGTGGAATCCCTGGTTCCTAGACTCAGGGAGAAGCTCCTGGTGAGAAGGTGTTTGTGATTTCGTTTTTAACCTTAAGTAGAACAGGGGTTGTCCTCTCCACCCCAAGCCCCTTTTCTGCCGCTGTGAGATGCATTCCACCTGGATAGCTGGTCAGTGGGAAGCCAGGAGCAAGTGCTGTCTGCACCTGTCCTTGCACATCAGGTGTTGCTAAGTGATCCTGTTCTCTGTCCCTGGGCCTTTTGCATTTTCATATGAACCAACAAGTTCGGTCAGACTTTTCAGGCACTATGGCCTGGGAGGGGGCCCGGGGGGAGGGCATTGCAGAGGGAGTCAAGGTTTTCTTTACCTGAGAAAAGCAAACAGGAGGTGGGATGGTCTGCTCCGTGCAGGGCGGAGTCTGGCATGGGCCCAGAGGCCTGGGTTTGGAGATGAAGAGATTCAGAGTGCAAAGAGCAGAGGAATTAATGAGGACTGGGGAAGAGCAGAGGAGAAAGAGGGAGTAGGGCACTTAGCAGCACTGTTGTTCCTGGAGGAGTGCTAACCGAGTTCCCTGTCTGCTGTGCTATCCAAATTAAGGGGAACAGGACCGATGCCTTGTGCTGGATGATGGAGGATCACCTGGGGAGGGGCCGGACGGAAGGCGGAAAGTTCTCGTGCTGGCGTGTGATTTGATTGGCTGATTGCTCATTCCTCGTCCTGCAACCTCTCTCCCCAATTAGAATAATTTATGATAGCTGTGCTTGGGTCAGTCCTTAACAGTAAATAGAGAAAAGAGTTCGAAATATCTAATGGACTTCATAAGAAACTCGAGTAGATTCTGCATGTTTAAAAAAACATTAAACTCTGTAGTAAGAACTGCTGCAAGCCTTTCAATATCCAGATGAATTCTGATTTCCACACCATGCCTTCCAGACCTCAGCATGATTCCTGGTGACTTCTCCCAGTTAATTTTAGCGTCAAGCCAATGATTTTTTTGACTGTAAATGGCTTACAATTGGCATAGCTTGGAAATGTGAATGATGTGAAAGTGTACTGTTTAGGGCTTATTCCAGGGTAATATGAAGAACAACTATTTTCATTCAGCAAAAGAAGAAAAAGTAATCATCACCCTTAGGCTCTGTACACAGTGTACTGTTTTGAATCACTCAGAGGTGCCCAAGAACACTGCACTGCAGGGGTCCCGAGAACGTCTCTGCCTGAGCTGGGTCTTGAAAGCACAGGAGCAAAGCTGGAAGTAGCACCTAGCACCATGAGGGGTCTTTTAAAAAATGAAGAGGGCCCAGTGCGGTGGCCTAGTGGCTAAAGTCCTCGCCTTGAGCATGCTGGGATCCCATATGGGTGCCAGTTCCAATCCCAGCAGCCCCACTTCCCATCCAGTTCCCTGCTTGTGGCCTGGGAAAGCAGTGGAGGACGGCCCAACCCCTTGGGACCCTGCACCTGTGTGGGAGACATGGAAAAGCCCCTGGATCCTGGCTTCGGACCAGCTCAGCTCCAGCCATTGTGGCCACTTGGGGAGTGAATCAGTGGAAGGAAGATCTTCCTCTCTGTCTCCTCTGTGTATATTTGACTTTGCAATAATAAATAAATAAATCTTTAAAAAATCACTGCAGAAGCATAGGCCAAATCTGAGGGATACAGACGCAGACGCACAGGCACTGAAGCATACACAGGAGAGAGCTGGGAAAATAGTGACTGCCCCTCCACTGGTGTTCTCTGCAGTTGCTGTAATGGCCTGGGCCAAGTCAGGGGAACGGCATGACCAGGAACTCAGCTCAGATCTCCGTGTGGCTGATGAGGAACCGTTCGCTGGAGTCTTCACTGCAGCATTCCTGGTTGTGTGTTAACAGGAAGCCTAAGTCGGGGGCCAGAGCTGGGTTTCAAGGTCAAATACTCTGATTCGGATTGTGGGCATCCTAGCTGGACTGTTAGCACCTGGCAAACTACTGCACCCTACGTGGCCTGTTACTAATAGTTAAGGTGTTTGTCCAGGTAGAGGAGATCATTTGAGTTTGGGGAGGAGCGAGAAGGCATGTGTGTGTGAGACCTGTGGCTTCAGCAAGAACAGAGGGCTGGGGAAGGGTGCCAGCAGGGGCTGTGGGGGAGGAATGGGAAGGACTGCCATCCTGTGTGTGTCTCAGCAGTAGTCTCCGGGAAGTGGGCAGGAACTGGGACTGTGTGCAGGGGGCTTTCTTTGGTGGGCAAGATTATATCCCTGCTGTGGGAGCAGCCAGAGCTTCAAGCCCCTTTCCTGTTTCTCAGTACAGTAGCCTGCTTTGTTAGGTAGAATGGGAAGTTGTGCTGGTGACATCTAGTTGTTTTTGGCTTATAAGTAACTTGAGGACTCTTCCAATAGGAAATCAAGGTTGGGAGTTGTCTACAAAATTTTTTTTGGTTTTTTTTTTTTTCTTTCTCTGAGTGAAGATGCTCCAATGTCTGTCTTTCCTCCTCATCAAGCACTTGTAATTCAAGGTATATGATGCCAGACAGCAAAAATGGATAGGCACTGGCAGCATGATTTAGAATGAAAGAATATTAATTGGCTTCACCCGAGTGTATATTTTCATTATAAGGAAAGTGACTGCCTAGATTTTTTTAAAAAATTGGTTAGTGACACACCTGCAGTCTGAGAACTATAGAAATGTGAGAGCAGAAATGTAGAGCTCAGGGTGAGAGGAATAGAGCCACAATGAGCCTTTTATAGAGCTGCTGTTCAATTGCAGTGTTCAATCACTAACAGGTGGTTTCAGACAGGTGAACATGCCTGTACTGTAAAAATAACACAGTAAACTTCAAGTTTATAAAAATTATGATTTTTGATAAATTCTTCAGACCTTAAAAATAGCTCGTTCTTTGAGGGGGGCGGTTAATGTGTCCTTTGTGAATCTTTGGGCTCCATGCATTAGTGTTCTTTGCCTATGAACATCCTGCTATAAAGGTGTGCGAGTCTGCAGAATGGTATTTATTCCTTGCTGGAGGTGATTAGATTGCCTGGAAAAGGATCTGGGTTTGCTTCTAGGTCCACAGTCATCCAGTAGGGGTGGAACATTTGGTTAAGTTGCTTAAACCTTTGAGCATCTGTTTTCTCACCTTTCGAAATGAGGTTAAAAATAGTCACAATTTCTTTTGAAGATGAATATAATGAGAATATTACTATTTTTTAAAAAGATTTATTTATTTTTATTGCAAAGCCAGATATACAGAGAGGAGGAAAGACAGAGAGGAAGATCATCCACCCGATGGTTCACTCCCCAAGCGGCCACAATGGCGGGAGCTGAGCCATTTCAAAGCCAGGAGCCAGGAGCTCCTCTGGGTCTCCCAAGAAGGTGCAGAGTCCCCAAGCTCTGGGCCGTCCTCCACTGCTTTCCCAGGCCACAAGCAGGGAGTTGGATAGGAAGTGGAGCTGCCGAGATTGGAACCAGTGCCCATATGGGATCCCAGCGTGCAAGGTGAGGACCTTAACCACTGCGCTATCGCGCTGGGCCAGAGAATGTTACTATTATTTTTTCTTTAAAAAAATCTGTATTAAAAGGCAAAGCGACCGTGGGGTGAGAGAAAGAAAAAGAGATCCTTCTCAGATTCAGTCCCCAAATGTCTGCAGCAGGCAGGTGTGGACCAGGTTGAAGCTAGGAGTCTAGAGTTCCATTAGAGCTCCCATTCATCCCAGATCAGATATTTTGGGGATGCAGCAGTGATGGCTTAAATGACTAAGTCCTCAACACCCACATGGGAGACCTGGCTTACGTCACTAGCCTGACCTAGCCCAGGCCATTACAGAGTAAACCAGTGGATGGGGGCAGATACTGTCTTCCCAGCTCTCTCCTTCTGTGTGTTTCTTTACTTATGTCAGGGACACAAGTACTCGGATTATCATCCTCTGTCTTTCCAGGCACATGAGCAGGATCCTGGATCAGAGGTAGAATAGCCAGCACTTGAACCCGCACTCAGATATGAGGTGGGGGCATCCCAGCAATATGTTAGCTTGGTACACCAAAATGCTGGGCCTCTTAATGGTACTTTAAAAACCTTTTTTTTTTTTTTTTTAATTTTATGGTACAATTCCGTAGGTTCTGAGAGTTCCCCACCCTTTTAATGATACTTTACAGGATGTAAAGCTCTGTGACAGTCTGTTTCTTTATAAGCCTTGGAATAAATGGTATACGTTAGGTGTGTTTTTTCCTGCTTTACAGTTAAGAGCCTTACTGAGCTGTAGGGGCTCATAGAAGGTTAAGAAGGTAGGATGTGGTGGCTTAGCATCCCCAAACTTTGGCCCACTGGCCTCTTCAACGCCTTGTTTTCTTCTGATCATTGTTTTGTGGGGATTTTATTGGAACAGGACCACACTCCATCATTTGTCTATTGTCTAACTCCTTTCCCGCTACACTGAATTGAGTGGTGGTGGCAGATATCATATGGCTCTCGAGACTCGCCTGGGAGGCTACCTGAAAAATGCCATGGAAAATGGAATAAAATTGATTCTAATGTAAAAATAATCAAGCCCAGGCCTGTGAGTGACCTTCAGAAGGCTCGTGGGAAGTATGTATTGTGAAGAAACTATGCATGGATTTCAAAAATTGTTGTACCAAGATAAGGTTCACTTGTAATTTGATTTTCTTTTTCTGTGAGTTTTTGAAGTATTCATGTATTTATAGTGTGGCCTGGAAAAAGTGTGCTGACTTCTGCATTCAACTTCAAGATTTCAAAATGGGGCGGTGCTTGGTGTGTGTTGCCCTTTGAGATGAATACGCTCTGCTGGTCTCCCACTTAAGGTCCAGCTGCTCAACCCATAGAGCCCTTGACTCCCAAGTGGAAATCAAGCAAGCAGTAAGATAAGTTATCAGGACTATGGAGACAGTGCCGAACTTCAAGTTCCAAAAGGAACACTCTGAATTGTGTGTTCTCCTTACTTATTACTATGGTTTAGGTCGTATAACTTCAAGAAGCTCCATTTTTTTTTTTTTTTTGTAGCAGTAAGTCCGGTGCTTCCAGTGCAGGGGATGATTGGAAATTGTGAATATTAAGGATCTCTGTCATTTTTATATAGTGGAATACTTTACAGTTTTGAGAATTGAAGAAAATACGTTCTTTGTGGAAAATATTTAGTGTACCATAGAAAAGCCACGTAAACTAAAAAGTACCATGATCTGTCTTATTAAAAAATTATGTGTAACTAGTGTGTTACTAGTGTAATTGCTGATGAAAAAAAGCATGTTGCAGGATTTACTTCTTTTAACAAGAAGGTGAATAATTAGCAAAACCTTCCTTATAGTCCTATCACCAACAAAGAAATGACATTGTGTTAGAATTTTGATTACCTGTACTTGTTTTAGTGAAGTCCTTATCTTATGCTCAGTAAATGGGCCCGATTTTGTATTACCTTGAAACTTAAAGAACTGGCAGGCTTTGGGCGTTCAGCTTGTGTTGTGGGGTATCTTACAATGCTGTTCACTAAGTCAGATGCTATGGTTTTGTGTTGGAATGGAATCTTCCTAAATTTGGTACAATGGATATTTTGTCCTCTTCTTTCGGAACTGTACTTTTTTGAATGAAGGCTCAGATCTTCCTTCTGGAATCTTTAGAAATGCAATCCAACAGTGTTTAGAAAAAGTGGCAGCGTCATTTGTAATTGACCACTTGTAGATAACCACCGTTAACAATTTTTATTTTCTAAAGATGTATTTCTCCAACTTTGCCTTGAGAGAGAGAGAGAGCAAGCGAGCAAGCTCAAGATCCAGCCATCTTTCACTCACAGGTTCACTCCTGAAGTGGCTGCAATGGTTGGGGTTGGATAAGGCTGAAGCCAGGAGTGAAGAGCTTCTTCCAGTTATCCCACGTGAGTGCAGGAGCCCAACTACTTGGGCTGTCTTGCACAGAGCTTGGCTGAATGTGGAGTAGCCATGACTTTAACAGGTGCCTGTGTAAGTGGTTGGCTTGCACAGAGCGGCTTTACCTACTGTGCCACAGTGCTAGCCGCAACAATTTTCTACCCCATACAATCTTTTTGTAGTGACATGCATATAACCTTTGTTGGAATTTCTTCCAATATATAGCTATTTTTTCTTAAATTCTCCCCCCTGCATCTACTGCTGGAATGCCTCTAGGACAATTCTGGGGTCAAGTATTCTAACCTGTAATGAATAGATACTGTTTAGGAGATGCTGAGATCTGTATGGCCCACTACTATGCAGAAACCACGTTCTGAGGAGATGTGCTCCCTGACGTCTCACATGTTGTTTTCCTGAAGTACTTTTTTTTTATCCACTTTCCAGGTTTCTGTGGCTTGTTTTTACTAAGGTGATTTAAATTCCTTGTGGATTCACTTATTACTGATAACATTTTTGGCAGAAAAATCTTTCTTTACTATTTGAATGTTTTGGTGTTCAGATAGTGCATTATGTTGATATGAAGGTAGTTTTGCAAGTTTTCAAATGAAATTAATGGGGTGAGGTGGGCTGAATAGGCTGGCATATATATATAGATATAGATATATAGAATATGTGTACATATGAGTAGGAACTTGTAAATGATGAGATTTTCGTTTCCTGGCTCTGTTATAGAATCATTCTCTTACATGCCCTTGCTGCTACCTCCTTATGTTGGTGGCTTAAAGAATTCTCTGGACTGTGCTCAGTATGAAGATGTTTAGTTTTCCAAACTCAGGAACTGGGTTCTTTGAGTATTTGGGTTCAATAACCAGAATGTTAAAAAAAACTTTGGTGATTTTCCTTTGGCACACTCAGGACTTTTGCGATTCAGATATGGCTGTAAGAGTTCTCTGAGCTAGAGTGCTTGGGGTTGATGTAATTATATGGAGTTTATTGAGTCTAAGTTAAAAATCTGATTTCCCTTCCCCTCTCTGAACCTGTTGACACAGGATCCCCGAGCCTCAGGCTTGGCTACGTCTCATGTGTTAATAGTGAGGAGAAGGCTATTTCTCTCAGTAGTCATTTTCACCTACTTGCATTACAACCACTGTAAGTTTTCATAACAGCATCATTTCCCTGACTGTTGTGTGTCAGGGGTGCTCACAAGGAATCCCATCAAGTTGTAGGCCTTCTGTCTTCTTGAATCTGGGAAATCCAGTCTTTTTGTATGATTCTTCTCTTGGCTTTCTTCTCCAGCTCTGCCAACAGAACTATTTTAAGAGTGATTGAGTTTGGCTCCATTGGGCGGAAAGACTCCAGTCTTGTGTTCCGTAGGCACCACCTGGATCTGCTGGTGAAGGATGTATTCTTGCCGGCCTTGAAGTTGGATCTTGGCTTGCTTCCTAGGGAAGCAGCGTGCTTTCCCTAGGAGGTTTAAAAGCTTTCAAGGGGAAAATCACAAGCGTGTTGATCCTTATTACCTGGAGAAAGCACTGGTTTCTAAAGTCTTGGGTTAGTATCAGCATTAGTGGTGGTATTCATGTTTTCCAGTTTTTCAAAGAAGTTTGGAGATCGTAGCCAATGGAGATGAGAATGGGATATTAGAGGTTATTCCTGAGCTCTTGTTAAATTCATGATCAGTACATTAATCTAATGGCAAGTCTGTTTACTTCCTTCTCTGGATGGTACCTGCCCAGAGATAGTAATGATTCATATCTAGCTGGCAGGAATTAAGAATTATTTTTTTGTTTAATTTGTCATGGTGCTTGTGAAATGCCTCAGGAAAAGACTTGAAAAGTATAATTATGTGCTGGCAGATTTTTAAGTAGTTTGCTTTTTACAAGGGTCTGCTGGCAAGTTTGGTTCAGAGGAATCGTCTTTTTATTCAGTCTGTTCAGGAGAAATTTACAGAACATAAATACTTGCTGTGGTGGTATCTTCTGAGTGCCAGGCTCTGAGATAAATTCACGAGACAGTTAATACAATTGCGTTTCCTCTGCCACCAAAAGGGAGCAGTCATTGATGCCAAGGCCTTCCATTGTGGGGATGACAGCGTCTTGCACTCCTCATGGTGAGCAAGTGTTAGTTTCGCCATTCCATACACAGAGAAAGGACGCAGAACAGGGCTCCTATAATTGATCAGGCAGGAATTGGAAAGAAGGGAAGGAACACATGCCAATATGTTGTTGTGTGGTCTGCCTGCATATTTGTAACTGAACTGAACAACCATTCTAGGAGTGGATCACAGTATTTGGATCTTGAGAAAGTGGAGGCTCTGAGAGGTCGGGAAAGTTGCTCCATCCACACAGCTGGTCGCTAGGAGGCCAAGCCTGGTCTGCCTCATCTGACTATACACCTTCTTTCGTCTGGATGCCATGGCCCAGTGGCGCATAATGATACTTTACCTCGGGAAAACATCCATTTCCTACTCGGGGATGGTCTGTTGGAACCTATTTTTGCAAAAGAATAAGACCCGAAGGAACTTAAAGCCATGCTTAGGGAGGAAGGAGATTTGTTAGGCTTGCACATCAGTCATCGAAAACATCCCTAACCATTGTCCTTTGTGTGAAGCTATGGACTCCCTGGCATGCGGCCAGTTAGTTCCCCATCAAGGAAGTGGCATCTATCCTTCACCACAGTTATCACACCCAGTGGACGAAGCTCAGCTTTGTAATCTCAGTTCATACTGTCTCTCAGACTGGTTTTGAATTTTCAAACCACTTGACATTTCTACTTGTGTTCCACTACACATTAAACTCTACATATGATGGCCCTGGCCATTTCTGATTGAGCCTTTGTTTGATCTTGATCTTAATAATTGTCCAAGCTCTGCCTTGGAATCATCCTTTTCTGCCTTGCTCTGGTCTGAGATACTCTAGTTGTAGAATGATTTCCTTGAAAATTCTTCCCTCTTTTCCATCTCCACATGTAAGGTATTATTTCATGCCTACCAGGTCTGCTTATCAGTTTGATGCAGATAAATAAATACTTGAGTCTTATGTATATAAATTGCCATGTTCATGGATGGGTACCTCGTAAATAAGGGCCAGGTTAAAATAGTGTTTCTAACCCATTTGCTTGTCCAGCCGCATAGACTGATCTTTCTCATGGCAGAGTGTGTGGTAGCTTAGCTTACTGTAGAATATCAGTAGGTCTTTACTCTGGTCAGCTTTTGGTTCTCCTAAGCACCCAGGATTTGTTCCTGTCACCAGCTTTCTGCGCTTGTTCAGCACAACAGGTGCTGTGGTGCTTTTGCTTGCTCCTCTGTGAGATCTTTCTAAGTTTATCTACACGGATTTCTTCCTTTTCTTAGTTGAATGGCTTAACAGAGTGCCTTCCATAGCCAAGAATGAGCACTAAAGGATGTATTAGTGAAGAAAGGCTTGAAACCTCGTCCTCTTTGTTGCATGACATTAATGACAGGGAGTCAAAAATACAACTTAGAAGGAAGGTTGTCCTATACTATGTGATTTGATGGTACTGTAGAGTGTCAAAGATCAAGAAGGAGTTAAGGGAGGTGGGTTGGTTGTGCTTTCAAGTACATTAGGCCCATAGGAAACAACGATGCTTGAGCAGACTTTGAGATGAATCTGGGACATCCTGATGGCTGGGACAATATTTCAGGGACAGTGCCCAATCCTACAAAGGTTCTGAAGAGGAGAGGTCTTGATGTGCTCCAAGAAGAGACCAGGATGGCAGGGCAGGAATGAGCAGCGAGGGCTGTGGTGGGAGAGCAGACAGGGAGGGGAGTAGGAGCCAGTACAGGACAGGTCAGACTTGACCTCTACCTGAAATGGGACGTTGGGATTATTTGGGGTTGGGAGACAGTGGCATCTAATGCATTTTCAGAGTCAGTTTTTTGTTTGTTTGTTTTGCTAGCGGAGTCTCAGCCTCAGTGGGCAGGGATGGAAGCAGGTTGGGCCAAGCTTAGTGCATTTCCTTATCACTAAGGTGACTCCTACCAAAAGTGTGCAAGTGGAGCTGGTGGGGAGAATTTGGATTTTGATGTTTTTGGAGGAAAAGCCAACTGTATTTCCTGACAAGTCATGTTTGAGGGAGAGGGAGGATATAAAAGAATGAAGTTAAGTTGAAATCCAAGATTAAACCCTACAGTATCATTTCCTGTGTATCCTGTCTGTGCAGCATTCAATCATAAGTATGCAAGGAAATAATTTTCAGGAACTCATAGATTTAGAGATGAGGCATGACATACAGAAATTAAATAGGAAGAGGCTCTCTTGCTCGCTCTCTCAGTCTTTTTTTTGCTCTGTGTGTGTCAGTATGGGTAATCTCAAGGAAATGCCCACTTCTTTAAAGATACTTGTTCATTTATTGACTCCTCAAACATTTTAAAAGGGCCTTGTTAAAGCAGTGTTCTTAGGTCTCAGCAGAGCTAACTGCAATTACAAAATTTTAGTGCAGTGGCTAGAAGTACAGGCGTTGATTTGAGACTAGAGTTGTACATACCCAAGTTGCATTATATTTGCTGATGATTTTGAACAGGTTACAAAAACTGTCGGTTTTCCCATATGCAAAATGATAAAGCATCTCATAGGGCTTATCATGAGAGTAAATGATGTACTTCATGTAGGCTGTGTGGAACCATGTCTGGCACATACCAAGTAGCTGAAATCATGTTTACCGTTCTGAAGTATTAAGGAAAAATTATAAAAAAAGAAATTAACCGGTGGAGTGACTTACCATTCCATCTTGAACCATTCATCATCAAAATCTATCAAAATATGTGGTTAATAAATGCGAGTAAGAAGGTCTTGCACTAAACCTTCCTCTCCAGGTGATGGTTAAACAAATAACTTGGGGAATTGCACTGCAGTCAGCTCGACTACTTGCTTGTCTCTAGAGGTGGACATGGGGGCTGGTCAACAGTCCTTCTGGGTGCATATGATTGACAGACTGGCAAGCTGAATATAAATATCTAACACATAAAAGATCAATGTTTTCTTATTATTTTTTAGCTTACAAATGTTGGTTATGTATTAAAATGAGAAAAATAATTTTCAGGATAGATATGACTTTCCTAGTACATAAAAGCAGGAGATCACATCATGGAAGGGATATTATTTTTTTGTCCAAATACAGGAAATTACTATTTTCCCCTCCATGTTTATATTTTGATACCTAATATCTCCCTTATTTTTTTTTCTTTCCTGTGGTGGTTGTTCCTTTTATCCCTGTTATTATCAGCAGCCTGCTTGGCTTCCCCATCCAGGAAGGAGTAGCATGTTGGGACGAGGCAGCTTGGGCAGACATCTTGAATGTCAGAGGTGACTTGAAGGACTGCTTAATTCTGCTTTCGTTGTGCTTGGCACTTCTGTGAAGCACTTGGGTTCTCTAGGAGCTCGATATTCCTATTTCCATCCCTTATATCCTTAATGGCAATGGAGAGGGTGGCTGTGAATGAGTAGCAGGTCAATATTGAACAGGGAGGGCTTTTGATTAACTTCGTGGATCATTATTTGGACATAGCCTGCAATCAGAACAGGTCCATCACTCATGGTCACAGCTCTTGGCATGGAGCTGGGGGCTTCAGGCTGCCATTTGGGAAGCTGAGGATGCCTTCTTTGTTATGGAGCCAGGTCTGCATGCATGCAATCCTGGGCTAGTTACAATTGTCAGATGTGCAAAACCATGACCCGTCAGTACAGTAATGAATGAAAAATATAAGGGGACTTCAAAAAAAACTCCTGGTAAATGATTATAAAAAACAAGGCATGGATTTTTGTGTCAAAATAAACTGATTTTTTCAAATTTCATTCCATGATCCTTCCTTTTCAAGTTCCTTTCAGTTTGATACACTAAAGCACAAAATGCTTAAGAGGGAATTTGTGTTGTGAACATACAAACATATTAGGTCACGTTTCTGATAACCTGTTGAAGTATATAGCAGGGTGAGTACTCTTGACTTTTTAGCAAGGATCAGAAATCCTTTTGCTAATATGGAATATAGAAAAATTTGACAGCCTGAGTAAACTTTCGGTCTTGCTACTTTCTGCTCAGAGCTCATTTTAGCTCTTGTTTTCCTAGGTTTGATCTGTACCACCTAAAGGGCACAAATCACCTAATGGACAGAATTTACCCCTGTGACACTTTAACATAGAGGGTTGGTCAATGGTTGATTTGCTGTCAGTTAATTCTGACGTAGGCACTGAGCCTCTTAAATTAATAATCACTCATCATTAGGAGCAATATTATACTAAGCATTGATGGATAGTTTTTGAGTATCCATCGAAAATATGTTTGTGACTTGGTAACATGGCATAGATGGGATTGAGTAGATTTGGACAGCTTTCTGCTTTAGGAAACATCTCTAGATCAACATTTACAGGCTACGAGTCTTACGTGGTCACAAGCCATGATGAGTCTACTTATATGTGTTTGGGAGAGCTGCAGTTCAGTGGTTAAATAGGCCACTTCAAAATGTTTTTGCAGGTTAAACATTTTAGAATAAATGTTCTAGTCAAGAAATTTAATTATATTCGCAAGAGAAATATATGGAAAATGATCTGCAATAATTAAGATTACAAAGGCAACCAATAATGTGAATTGGTTTCCTTCTTAGACACAATCTAGAGCAATGCTTGAAATGGTAGACACTGAAATTTTAAATGGCTTAATTATATGGATTAATTCCATTATTACTTCTCAGTGTATCCAAAACACAAAAATGAAAAAAAAATCCATACACGGAATATTATATGGAGTCTTCATTATGTGTTATTAAAGTATTATACCCTAATAAGATAGTCAAAATTGGCTCAAAATTAAAATAATTTTTAAATAATTTGAATATGAAATGAAATACAAAGTAGTCAGGCCATTTAGTGCTATAAATTACATGTATTCCTATTTCTGAAGAAGAGATTCTGTGTTTTTCTTAGACTTTTTCTGTTTTTTGAATAGACAATAGAAAACATTAATGTACTTGCAATTGTAGTATCGTGGACTAATTGAGACCCCCAACTGCCTCCAAAAAGAATATGACATAAAATTTCATTTAGAGAATAATTTCAGTTGGGCAACTATTATTCACAAAAGACTGCATTAGAAACTAGGTGTCATGTCTTGACATTAGATAAATCTATAATAAATACAAGAAAAAGACAATTTGAAGGTGCCATTTACCAATGGTGAAATGTTCTTTCCAGTAGCTATGCATTGCCAACTTACGCCACCTAGATAGCAATATGACTGCTGTATCTGTCTGTTTCCTTAAGAGACTCACAATCTAATTTGGATTAGTTTCCAAGTGAACATGTGTTAGATGGCCTCATCCTCATCCTGAATGGATCTTTTGCTATGCCATAACACCAGAGCATAATTGGACTTAAAACTTTGTGTAGAGCTGGAATAACAGAGGATGGCACAGGTCAGGATGGAATTGGCAAGGCTGTCTGGGAACACGGACACATGTTCTGGTAGAATTACTGATTGTGAATTGGATGCCTAGGTTCTGTCCTTCTGGGTCAAGTATCTTGATATACATTATTCTTTGGTATAAAATTATATGTGATGCAGACTTTAATTGATATTTTATTTATAAAAGACAAATTAGTTTGGAAAGTTTTCAGTAAATTCTCAAATACAAGAAGACTTTTTTAATACTGTTTATACTCTAACAGGAAATAGAATGAATTATATAAGCATTATTGAAATGATGGTGATACCACTGCTGGATATTAATGTTCCATTCTAGTCACTGGAAAACTTGGTGATGGTTTATTTGGGGAAAATGTCATATACTGTGGTAGTTTTGCAAGTTGTTTATATTCAGAAGCAAATAGTCCTTTATCGGGGTAGTTACCATGTCTTCATGGAAATCTAGATGTAGCCTCATTCTCAGGTATATTGCAGGCCAGCGGGGGGAATAAGCTAACAACGCAGTTTGAGTCCTTCAGTGTTGAGTGAATACCTACTAGGTCCTAGACATTTTTAGGCTACAGGTATTCAGTGGTGAACCACAGGCCAAAGTTCTGCAGTGTGGAACTTACTCTCAAATGGTGTGTAAGTGCACAGTAATTTAAGAACATAGTGCATTATTGTGTGAAGGAAGCAAACTCAGAAGAGGGGAATGGGAAGTAATGGTGGGGTTTTTGTTTGTTTGTTTGTTTGTTTGTTTTTGGCAAGAGGTGGGGCATCTGAGATGTCCTCAGAATGGCTTAGGTATTGGGGATCTACCAGTCCAGGAGGCCCAGGATCCTTTGTGCCTGTTTGGGGAAGCAGGATAACAGAATTTGGGGCTGCCTTTAAAGACTGGAAATGAACAGCCATGTTTGTGCTTGACACACAGAGGACTGGATGAGAGTTTTGGTCCTGGGTTAACTAGGGAGCGGAAGGGGTGATGGTACCTTTGAAAGGAAGATGGCATTTTGCAGTTGGCATTTTCTGTAATTTTAATGTTGCAAAGTGTTAGGACCCAAGAACAATAGAATGCTTAGGGTTCTTCTAGCCTGAGTTTGTATGCAGTGCATGAGAGTGAAGAGCCAGCTGGCAGGATATTGGGATGGTCATGGAGTGGGGAGACTATATAAATTTTCTAGCCAGCAAGCATAGACTATTTCAATGTTTATTTAAGGGCTATTAGGTGAATGCAGGGTTGGGTAGAGGGATGTTTTCTGACTCATCAATGATTTAAAGACTGGAAAATTTGAGAACTACCGTTCTAGGTCCAGGGTGCTGTCTGTGTTTACCTGCTTTCCTACCATTTTCAACAGGATGCACCAGGAAACAGTGTTAAAAATTAAGGCTCTAATACTGATTGTGCGCCGTGTGTGTGTGTGTGTGTGTGTGTGTACTGAGAAGAACTTGGGTTTTAATAGAAAGCTAAAAATGATTCAGCATATGTGTCATTAGAAGAAATGTCCAGTATTTGATGTACATTGTACCATGTAAGTTAGAAAATATGTTAGCATTGTATGGTAGGTATAAACGTTATTGGCAATCAGATGACTTGCATCCGTGTTAGTAAGCGCTGCCATGTGACGTGACTTCCATCACGTAGGACATAGAGAATGCCTTTTAGATGTGTTGACTGTGGTAGAAGGCTCCTGTGTAATTAGTATTAATTTTTGACAGACACCATTTTTTTTAAGATTTATTTATTTTATTTTTGGAAAGTCAGATATTTAGAGAGGAGGAGAGACAGAGAGGAAGATCTTCTGTCCAGTGATTCACTCCCCAAGTGACCTCAACAGCCAACGCTGTGCCGATCCAAAGCCAGGATCCAGGAACTTCTTCCGGGTCTCCCACATGGGTGCAGGGTCCCAAAGCTTTGGGCCGTCCTCGACTCCTTTTCCAGGCCACAAGCAGGGAGCTGGATGGGAAGTGGAGCTGCCGGGATTAGAACCGGCGCCCACATGGGATCCCAGGCATGTTCAGGGTGAGTACTTTAGCTGCTAGGCCACGCCACTGGGCCCTGACAGACACCATTTTGAGAGGAAGTTTTCTGTGAACTTGTCTAACCTGTTTATGACCTTGAAGAGTCACACTGTCATTAACTTAATTCTGCCTCTAATAAGAGGAACAATAAGGGGAAGGAAAATCTAGTATTCTTGAGTTTCTCAGAACTTGTGATACATTTTTTTTAATTTAGTATACAAACCCCCTTGGGAGATACGCATTGTATAGGAAGTGGCTTTTCATGTTTGTTGGTTATTTTGATTTATTACTGAGACAGCGAAAGAGCAGTTCTGTCTGCTGATTCATTCCGCACTTCTGTGGCAGATGGGGCTTGGCCAGGGCCAGAATCAGGAAGTAGGAACTCAGTACAGGTCTCTCCCATTGGGGGGAAACTCAAGTCCGTGAGACCACCATCACTGCTTCCCAGAGTCTGCTGCTGGGATGCTGGAGTCGGGATGGGGACCCAGGCATTTCCACCGCTGGGATCATGCCAGCTCTGATTGTCTTAGGTCATAAAACTCACCCACTTCTGGAACTTCAGAATCTCAACACTAATAATTTTTGCAGAAATAATTCCATAAATAATGTTAAGGCTTTGTAAGCTTCTCATCTATTTCACCTTGGCTTCTAGCTTTCTGAAATGCGTGGGCTGCTGGAATATTCTCAGGATGGTTTGACAATTTTCATCAGGTTAAGTGACTTTAGAGAGCATGAGCGGGAGCATCCTGAAAGGGAGTTTGGTGATACTGGAGGTGTACGTTAAGTATCTCTGACTGCTCACCGATGTCCGTCAGCAGTGGACACTGCCGCGGTGTTGGGATGCATCTGGCAGTCATGTGCAGGATGCCGAGACGGGCCTTGGAGCTGCTGCTCGTCTTAGTCAGCGGAAACTTACAACACTGCGGTCTGTTAACTAAGCGGTAAGTCACTGAGGCGAAAGAGGGAGAACTTAAAACCTTAAAGGACTGAAATTCTCTAAGATATTTGTTTCATTAGGCAGCAATGAAAGGAATGTTAATGTACTACTTTAAAATGTAGTGGATCTTTAACATTATGTAAAAGGCTTTAAAATGTGGATGGAAGATAGAACTAAGGCATAATTGGTGCTCACATTTTTCAAATCCATTCATACAAGGGAATCTTAAAGTTCACACAAAATGTGAACTGTGGAAACAGTATGTATGAATTTGCAGATTTTCAGTACTAGAATAATTGTGCCTATACTTTAGTTGTCCACGAACATTTCGATGTTCTTTTATATGTTCAAAAACCATAAGATGCATTTTAACTTTGAATATTTTAAGGCTTATATCAATACTTTAATTGGTGGACTCAGATCATTATGTTTAAAAATAGGGCCTGGTGCAGTAGCCTAGCGGCTAAAGTCCTTGCTTTGCATATGCTGGGATCCCATATGGGCATCAGTTCATGTCCTGGTGCCCCACCCTTTCCATCCAACTCCCTGCTTGTGGCCTGGGAAAGCAGTCGAGAATGGCCCAAAGCCTTGGGACTCTGCACCCAGTCAGGAAACCCAGAAGAAGCTCCTGGCTCCTGTCTTTGGATTGGCTCAGTTCTGGCTATTGTGGCCACTTTGGGAGTGAGCCATCGGATGGAAGATCTTCCTCTCTGGCTCTCCTCTCTGTATATATGACTTTCCAATATAAATAAAATAAATCTTAAAAAAAACGCTAAGGTTTTAGGTCATTCATAATTCTGGGTCTTTTTGTAATAATCAGAATTGTTCTTTAAACCCTCAGCCACTAAAACTAACAATTTTTGTAAGCAATGTGATGTGAGTTTTGTATTTTCTACTTATAAGATTCAAAATATCATTAAGTAAAAAAGAAACCTGACAACAAGGAGCTTTTTTTTTAAAGACTTATTTATTTATTTTTTGTTTGGAAAAGTTAGGTATATAGGGACAAGGAGAGACAGAGGAAGATCTTCCAAGCAGGGAGCTGGATGGGGAGCGGGGCTGCTGGGACACGAACCAGCGCCCATGCGGGATCCTGGTACGTGCAATGCAAGGACTTTAGCCACTAGGCTACTGCACCGAACTCAAGGATTTTTTTTTTTTTTATGATGAAAAAATTTGCAGTAAAAGTTGGTGAGTGAAGTGAGATTTCACTCAGTAGAGACGGGGAGAGTTGTGGATGGACTCTGCGTGTGCCTAGGGAATCCTGTGGTGGGGAGGGCTAGCCTGCTGTGGACACGATGGCTGGGAGTACTTGACCTGGGAGATTTTCCTTTCCTATAACTAGCCCGTTCCCAACTACTGAAGGAAAGGTTATGGACTTCTTGTTAGTGGGTAGGTGTGAACTGGGCTACCTGATTTTGTTTTATGGTATTTGCTCACAATATTCACCTTGCTAGATGGATTCAGCCCAATCCCTCACAACAGCACTCTTTCCTTTATTTCTGGGAGACATAGAGATAACGTGGTATTTATGTGAAGGCTTACATGTCCTGAAAAAGTAATTTTTGCCTTAGCGGCACAGAGCAGCAAGATTATATTAACATAGACTCTGGAACAGTTGAGTTCCCAAAGGGTATAGAATGTAGCTGATAGGACATGACTCGCCTGCAACAGTTGTTTTAACAAGATATCCCTCATATATGGGCTACTGAGCTGAAAGGCATAACTGAGTAATGTTAGCAAGAAACACTGTTGGCAAAATTCTTGACTTTCATCTTTATCTGATTAATCCAAAGCAATGTGTTACTTACAAAAAGTATTTTCAAACTGCATATGTATGATAGAATATTTAGTTCTTTTAAGTTGCTCATACCTTTGCAAGAAGTATTGTGAGTGTGTGAGTGTGTGTGTGTGTGTGTGTGTGTGTGTGTAGGCAACATTTTTCTCCTATAGAAGTTTGCCTGGATTTATCTAAAAGCACATAAAGAAAATTATCTTGGAGTTTTGGATGTCTGGTTTAAAGAAACATGCAGTAACTCTTGAGTGAGGACCTGGCAGGTGCCAAGCACTGCTGCAGGTGCTGAAGGTGCCTGTGTGACAGCAGACAAAAAGCAATGGGCCGAGGAGAGAACAGTAAGAGGCCAGAGCTGTGGGGATGACAGCACAG
This sequence comes from Ochotona curzoniae, assembly GCF_017591425.1. Taxonomy (NCBI): domain Eukaryota; kingdom Metazoa; phylum Chordata; class Mammalia; order Lagomorpha; family Ochotonidae; genus Ochotona; species Ochotona curzoniae. The sequence goes on along the minus strand of NW_024467122.1, from coordinate 32,413,619 downwards.
GATGGGGGCAGTGGATGAGGGAGATGGGAGGGGGTGGGTCTGGAATTCTACATAGGGTTATCAGAAAAGGCCGTACTGGGATGGCTGAATCTGATAGGAGATAAAGAGCAAGCAGTGGCAATTGCCTTGATGGGCCGTTTGGAAGTGTGTGAGTTGCCTTCAGCTGGCCGTGGCCAGCCTTCACACCCGTTAGGGATGTTCTTTTCAATGGCCCGTGTTTGCATTTTCTCCGTAATGCCGTACATTCTATTTTCTATTCTCCTTTCTGAGGAAAGCATGATTCTGGAGCGCACCAAGCTCATTGGATGCAAGGTGCTATGATTTTTTTTTTCTTTTTTAAGAAAGCCTAAAATCTAACTTCTGGACATATTCCAAATTGCACCTTATCGAGAAATCGTTTTTGTTTTCACGAACATTTAAAAGTGTAAAAAAAAGCTTTTCCCACTCTAAAAATGGTATTTTCACTAATTTACTAATTAACACTTTTCTCCTGCATAGCACTTTGAAGACCTGATTTAATTACAGTTTCTAGTGCCTTAAATAGTGTTTTCAAGTGAGTCAGTGTTGGTTTGCTCAAAACATTGCAGTGAATTTTTTTTTCTTGCCCATTAGGGCTTGAGCTTATATGAAATAGGTCTCTCCCCATTGCCTCCAACCCCCACCCTGCATTACTACTCTGCTTTTTCCAGAATCCTTACTGAAAATATATGTGGTTGCACTATGGGATAGAATTGTGGTTAATCAGGGTTGTGTTTTATGGACATTTGCTTCCCAGTTCCCTGAACAGCGTTAACAGAGCCCTTTTCTTCTCGTAAGTGATTTGCTTTTGATTCTAGGTATAGCGAGAAAATGAAAGAAATGCCAGTTGTGCCTCTTCCAAGTTTGAAGACTGTTTCAGCTCCCGAAATGTCAATCAGTTTGCTCCTCTTGAGAGACATTTGCCTTGACCTGTGGCAATGGTGAGCGTAAGCAATCAGTTAGAGCATTTGCTAATGCTGACAACTAGTGTCTTACTAAGAAAATAAAGCCATATGGACTATGCATTTCCAAAAAGAGTAGAAAGTTTGATATTAAGAAAAAGCAAAAATAGTTTGGTTTTATCAGTTTTCCTATTTGGATAACAACAAGGTAGAGTAATATGGTTGGTATAGTAGTAAGTCTATTTTTAAGGTGCAGCAGAAGTGTCTTGGAGAACAAGCCATAAATTCTCAGCATTGCTTCCTTCCTGATAGAACTCACATAGCCGTGGGGATAGGATTTCTTGTGACATAAGTGTGCAGTGTCTCATTTCTTATTTCTTAAACAGTTCAACTTTGGAAAATTATTTTAGCATAAGTTTTTATTTCACAGACTAATTTTGGTTTAATGTCTGGAAATAATTGGGAATCACTTTTCTTTATTTCTCTCAATCTCAATTGTTTGTTCTCATCTGCGTGCGTATGTGTGTATATACAGAGAGAGCTGTACCTTCAGATGTTGAGGCACTCAGTTCTTCCTTGGTATCAGGCAATTGGGTTTTATGAAATTAAATTGTTTCTATTTTTCCAGTAGAAAACATTGTCCTATGTTAGTGAGAGAAGTTAGGGTAACCCATGTTCTGGAAATAGTCGCCTGGTTCAACCTGGTAGTTTCTTTAGACGCTTAAAATGTATGAAAGAGGTGAAAAATCTATAGGAGTACATAGGATAGGTATACAATTAAGTATGAATAAAATTATCCATTAGTAAGAACTGGAAAACTCAAGGAAGAGCTAGCTCCATCAACATGAGAATGTATCTCAAAGGAAATTCCACTTGAGTTTGCCTTGAAGGTGTTGGCACTTCAGGGTACACATTCCATGTGAGCCAGCCATGGGAATATCGACTTTGAGGCAAAACCTGGCATCTCCTGGCTATGTTGTAACATGGGCAGGAGGCTGTCCTAGGCCATGCTGGCGGTGGGGTGAGTGACACCTTGGGGGATGCTGTAAGATGTGCAGACAGAAATGGCGGATAGTATTCTAACAAAGACGTCTAACAAAGACGATGTTACCCGTTCTTTTTTCCTCCCAGAAAACAGGTAGTAGTCCTTGGAACATACCATACAAATGGTGACAAATCACTGTTCCCTTTTCAGAAGTTAATGAAACAAAACAACCAGTGTGTACCTGTTGATCTGATAGACCTACATGCTGTGAGACAGGAAATGAGGCCAGCTTTTCATGGCCAGCTTATTCCCAAAGAGTGTATGATGTGAGCTGATCAGGTGTCAAACACTGTTCCAACTCTCATTTTGGTTTGCTGCCTTGCAGACTTGTAGGCATAGTTCCAGATACTGCAGAGAGGTGAATGTGCAAATGCAGGAGAGACTGTCTTGCTTTGACCAAGGAGAATGAGTCATCGTTAGGCTCTACATGTCCCCAAGCCTGTATTTGGTTTGTTCTTTCTGCTCGCTTGAAAGATGCTCCCTGCAAAACCTGAGAGCCCATAGCGTAATTGGTTTATGTCTATAATGTAAACTGGATTCGGAATTGCTGCTGTTTGAGAAAAACCTGACTGCTCTCCACCTGTTGCTTGCTTCTCTCTGTTCTCCAGGGCATGGCAGCACTGGTTGTCTCATGTCAACCAGGTGGAGCCCCTTCTTCATGAAGCACTGGGTGCCAATCCAGAAATGTGTATTGACCCACTTTGTGTGGCATTTCTTGGGAGCATGCTTGTATATTTTGGATTGTTTTGGTGCTAGCAAAATGAAATGCTGTGTAGGGCAAGCTAACATCGTAACTGCAGGCTGATTTACAGGCCTTTTTCCTGGACAGCTGAACTTGTAATGATTTCTCTTTAAAGATTTATTAAAAGATCAATTGTCCCCAATGATTGGTCATGCCAGTGAGAAATAAGCACTGCTAAAGCATCCATCAAAAAGAGAATGGTGTTATAAACACAGTTGGTACTCAGTGAATGGTGTTGAATGACTGGACCAATGGAAATCAAGGTGAATCCAATGATAATTTGGACGTAAACCTGAATGAAAATTGAGAAAATGTATGCATTCTCATTGTGTTCCTTGAAAAATGTGTTCCTTGCATTCTGAGAAAACCTTGATCTATTTGCCACAAAAACAGATCCTTAAGTGAAGAAAAGGGCACTTGGCAGAGATAAGGCACATAGGCTGGTGCAAGTTAAAAGAAGGATCAAGCTAACGTGATTGTGGAAGGCCATATTGACACTGTTGTTGACAAATCAGGTTTTCTGAAGATTGTCTGAAAATCAGGTTTTAAAGAATTGTCCAGACTAATTTAAATGTAAATCATTTGTTAATGTTTTCCTTTGAAGGATATTCTATCATATTTGTCTGCAGTGACTAGATGCTTCTCTCACACATTTTGTGTTTTAAAATGTGGAAGACTGGAGTGAGTGAATCCCAATTGTGCGATATGGAACTGATTTGAGACAGAACTTATGTAAGAATAGACTTCCTAGGTAGATAACGTACAGCACTGGTTAGACACAGGGCTTAGGGACTGACCCACATTTAGAATCTCTCCTCTGCTTCTTGCTGTTTCAAAGCTCAGCCTGGTTTCTCATTGGCATAATCAAGTAATAATGCCTGCTTCTAGTGTTGTGAGCTTTCCATGCCCTGTTGTATGTAAACACTTGCACAACATGTGACATTTAACACCCTGTAAATTGTAGCTGTTATTATTCCAAGTGCCTTGCCTCCAGCCTTTGATAGCAGAGGAAGAAATGTGAGCTCCAGGACCGATGGGAGTCACAGTTTCCAATCCTGTGCTTCATGAGCTTAACATTAGCTAACTTCCACTTGGAAATGTTATTTGACGAGTGGGCTGGTGGTGGGGACAGTGATGCGTTGGGCTTTCACTTATGAGGGGTGGGGGTTGCTAGTACAGAGAGGAGGCACATAAGTGGCATTTTAAACAAACTCTTTGCTTTCTTTTAAAATCTTACTACTACGTATGTCCTGCTCATCGTTTCATTGGAGGAAAATGATCATGTGTGAAATGTAAGAACTTTAAGGTCTGAACAGAATCCTGCTGAGTGCTTTAGTCCGTACATTGCTGAGCACAGAGTTCTGTTAGGCTCCATAATGTGAGAATTCACCATGGTGACTCCAGGGCTTCAGAGTAAGGATGCTATTGACTCTGTCTTGCCTCTGTAGCCACAGTAGTTGAGCAAGGAGCTCACCAGACTCCTGCAAGTGCTTAGAACTGCGGAGTGAATATTCCCAATTTATTAACCATCCCAACTCTTAAGACATTCCGAGATTAAAACCTTTATCAGGGTAACTACCAAATGACAGATTTGGGGTTTTGTTATGTAGAGAATGTATTTTCTTAGACATCAGACTGCAGTCAGAGTACACCCATTGTAGTAGGATCTCTGTTGTATTCACATCACTAAAGATAGTTCATTTTAAAATAAAGTAACCTTCTACCCATGTACTGAGTTGATTTTCTACAGTGTGAATGCTACTGAAATTGCTGGGTGTCTGGATGTGGTACCATGGGTAATAATTGCTAGTTACACAAATTCATAGAGAATGCAGCTATTAGGTAGTCTCAGAAATTTGTATCTGGTATCCTTTAATCTGTATTCAGTATAGATTGGAAAGCTAATCATGCAAATGTTCTGGTTTCCTGGGAATTTTCTTGAGATTGTTCCAAAAGGAAGTCACACCTATCAGAGAGGGCATCATCTTCCTACAACAGTTTATTAAATTAGGTTCAAGAAGGCCTCAGCTTTGGAATGGGGCCTAGTGTGTAAGTTAGAAAGTTACTGGCTTGGAATCCTCCAATATAAGGGGGGCTAATTTAATTCTTGACACTTAATTTTCTGAGTTGCTTGAAGAACCTCTGAGCAAGATTCCTGAGCAGCCTCTATTTAAGCCTTGGATTATGCAGAAAGAGAGTTGGATAACTTTGAGTGTAGGAAAAGAGTAACTCTTCTGGTGCTAGTGGCATGAATGATGAAGACAGGTTATCAAGTATCCATGGAAGCCTCTACCCTCATGTAGGATGTGTCTGAGGAAGAGTTGGTACTGGAGAGCACACTGTCCATTATTTAGGACGGTCCATGTCCATTCTGTGATGGGAAAGCAAAACCAGTGGTGCTGGCAGCAGACCAACATGTGAGAAGTACTTGGTGTGTACTGGAACGTTTCAATACCAGCAAAACTAAAGGGTGCCTTCACTCAGGCTATTTTGTAGTTGGTCCTCCCGCAACTCTCCTAGCATATGGAAGAGTACAAGGCATGTGAATAGGAAAATTACCCTGTGTTGCCTTCTCCCTTACCTGGTTCTTTGGGTAGGGAATCTTTCATGAGCTCTCTCTGTTCCGAGTTCTTACAGTTTTTCACATTTTGATAAGGAAGAACTATGACAAAACATGCTTTTAAACTTCAACAAATCCTGTACAGCAGAGACAGTTTCTGTTAACATTTTTTTTTTTTTTTTTTTTGGCTCACTCATGATCCACTTAGCTTTTAGGTAGAAAATTAAATACCTAAGATGTGCTGCTGTGAGTATAAGACAAAGAAATAATTCTTGATAGCATGGTTAGCTGATGGTGAATAAAAACCCTTTATCCACATCCCTACTCTGTAAATACCACAGTTTCCTTCAGAAGGAAAGGATTCATAGGTCATTCTTAAGAAATTCCATGGAATGCTTGATTTTCACATTTGTGTGAGAGAATTTTCACGTATCTTCCCATGGAGTGTTCCATCCATAGTGGACCCAGGTGGGCTACCATGTGATTAAGCCAAAAAAACATTTTCAGGTCTCTAATGCATATTTGTATCACAGACACTGAACAATTAAAAAAAATCACACATACAGTTTTTATTGTGAAAAGTCATTTTATGTGGGTATTGTTTCATTTTTTTTTAATATCCTAAGATACAACCACTGACACTGGTAATGAAAAGCCATTTTGAACTGAATGCATTATCCTTTATTTTTGATTTATGTTGCAGTATTACTATGATGGGAAGTGTTGTAGTTGCTTTCTTGTGAGTTAACACTCTGTTGTTACAACTCATTAAATATTATGATGGTAGTCAACTTTCAATTCTAAGTGTTAATTATTCACCTCATAGTGCACTCATAAAGATTTGCCAACAGTGTCCCATGCAGAGAGCGTGTTGTCTCTTGGTGTATTTTGCAAACACGCTTTCCCCACATGCACAGTGTGAGGTCGCTACACTTTCTCGTGGTGATGCTCGGATGAGGATAAGTGCTCAGACAGGATTGGACATACCATTGCATGTTCAAGAAGATGTGCATTTACCTTCACTTTAATGGGTGTTTGAGGCTTTTTTTTTTTGGTATGGATTAAAGAACATTTTGATTAAGCAATTATGAAGAAGTAACTTTCTGGTATAATAAAATAAGCTGTATTCTGATTTAATAATATCCCTTGCACAACTTTAAGAATTTAAAACTCAAAATGTTACCATTAACAGGAGGTTGATATTTGTGTTGGTGAGGATGTGACCCAAGTCCCACATCGGAGTACCTGGGTTGGATTTCTGCTCCAATCTCTAATTTTAGTTTTTTGCTAATGGAGGTCCTGAGACACTGCCATGATGCCCCAGTCAGCTGGCGTTCTGCCGCCCATGAGGGAGTCCTGGACTGAGTTGCAAGGCTCCTTGGCTGCACTTGGCATTTGAGGAGTGAACCAGCAGATGGGAATTTTGCATGTCTTTTTGTTCTCTCCACCTATCAAATTAACACAATTAAGTTTTTTTTAAAATGTCACATAATATTTATTTCCTGATCTTATATAATATTTATTTTGGAGGGGAGATGGGGAGTTCTGCAAATTGCAATCCATTTTTTGGATTCTGTTTAGGAGTTCTAATTCACAATGAGGCCAGAGCCTTAAAATAAATTGTCTCTTGACAAAAGGAACTTCAGCTAGGTAGTGAGAAAATGGAAATAAAAGTTTATTTTGGTACACAAGGATTTTGGAACCCAGGCATTGTTTTTTGTTTTTTGCTTTTTTCAAGATTTATTTTATTTTTATTGGAAAGTCAGATAAACAGAGGAGGAGAGACAGAGAGGAAGATCTGCCCACTGAGTCACCACCCCCTCCCCCCATCCAAATGGCCGTGACTACTGGAGCTGTGCCAATCTGAACCTAGGAGCCTAGAGCCTCTCCCGGGTCTCCCATGTGGGTGCAGGGTCCCAAGGCTTTGGGCCATGTGCGACTGCCTTCCCAGGATACAATCAGGGAGCCGGATGGGAAGTAGGGCAGTTTGGGATTAGAACCAGCACCCATATGTTGTCCCGGGAGTGCAAGTTGAGGAGGTGTAAGGTTACCGTGCCTGGCCCATTTTTTTTTTTTTAAATCATAGGCATTTCCCATGAACTTTTTAAAGTGCCTGTAGTCATTCTGTAGTTAGGTTCAAGCTAGAAATAAAGCCAAGTGTTTAAAAGATTCCATTGGACTTTGTCACAGTTTGCATTTCTTGACTTCCAAACATCACTGTGTATGTTCATGTTTCGTTATTTAGTTTCCCAGTTTTTGAGTAAATCCTCCTGCAATGAGTGTCTTCCTTTATTTGTTGACAGCAGACTACAGGTAAGGTAGGCTCTTACTTGTCCATCATTCATTCCTTTTTTGCGCCTCTCAGTGTTGAAAAAATTTTAAGCAGTTTTCAAAATGTTGTTGTATAGGTAAAAGGTGTTTGTATAAAGTGAACAAATTTCTGATGTATTTCACAATAGACTTAGGCTCATGGTGACATTTCCATAGCCTCCCTCCTGACGTCATCCTTTACCCACCTCGTCCCTTCCTTAATTTTTTTTCCTGATTTTTTACTTTCATTTTGCTTCTCAATCACAAGCTTAACACTGTTAGGTCACATAGCAAGTAGAAAATGAAAAGTTTACAACCTTTTTCTAAACTCTCAAGGACTAGCAGGCCTTTTTTATTTTGTAGTTTTGAAACAGTGTAGAATCTGGTGACATATCCTTGACTTTTCACTTGTTTAGCTGCTTAACTTAATTGATCAAATTTAGTTTTCTTTTGTGTTCTGTATTTAAACACCTTTTTTTTTTTCTTTCTGGTTGTAGCTCAAGTCCTACCATGCCCAAAGCCTGCTTTTCCAAGTAGGGCATTTTATAAACTGCATGTAAAATCCACAGAAAGATAAATTGACATTGGTGCAAAAGAATTAATATATAGATTTCTCATGGTGTAGATATTTTTTGTGCTTTTTGGCTACCTGTCATACAATGGATTTCAAATGTTTGTGCCAGTATTGATTAATTCTCTGCAGTTTTTTTTTAAAGATTTATTTATTTTTATTGGAAAGGCAGATATACAGAGAGGAGGAGAGATAGAGAAGAAGATCTTCCATCTAATGGTTCACTCCGCAAGCGGCCGCCATGGCTGGAGCTGAGCCAATCCGAAGCCAGAAGCCAGGAGCTTCTATCATTTCTCCCACGCGGGTGCGGTGTCCCAAAGCTTTGGGCTGTTCTTGACTCCTTTCCCAGGCTACAAGCAGAGAGTTGGATGGGAAGTCCAGCTGCCGGGATTAGAACCGGTGCCCATATGGGATTCTAGTGCATTCAAGGCAAGGACTTTGCTACACTATTGTGCCAGGCCCAATTCTCTATAATTTTAAAAACATATTTCTTATCTCTACCTTAACTTTGTTTTTATTGCTTAGGTTTATTTATTTATTTGAAAGAGAGACTGTTTTCCATTCACTGACTAACTCTCAAGCTGTTGGGGCTATGGATGGGCCAGACCACAGCCAGCAACCAGGAATTTCATCCAGGGTTCCCAGGACGGTGGCAGGGATCAGTTACTGGTGTCATCACACTGTTTTCCCAGACAGGGTAGCGAGGAGTTTTGTTGGAAGCAGAGCAGCTGGGATGTGAACCAATGTTTCAATGGGACATGCTGTATTTTGAGGGATGACTTAACCATGTTGGGCTACACCGCTGGTCCCTGTTGTTGATGATGACGTTTTGTTAGTTGCTGGTTTTGCATAATTACCTTCTTCAGTTGAATTAATTAGCCATTTTGTTCAGGTCACTGCTAGTGTACATATTTTCACCAACCATTGTAGCCATCTTGTTTCTCAGTGTGGGTAAATGAAAACTAGTGTGATTACTGCAAAGCAAAGAATTTTCCACGGAATCTGGAAGCTCTCAGGGCTTAGGCTGTTAGGAGCTACAGACACCTGCCAATACAGCTGAGGCAGTGGAGGCTGGGGCATCTCCCACGTGACCAGTTCATGACCAGATTGTGGTATTCCTGACTAACATTATCCCAATGTCTTATTCCCCTTAGTTACTGTAATGACTACTTCTGTAACAATTCTGTGGGGACTTCTTGTTTAAAAAATGATATATGTACATACAATGTTATGCCAAGTTGTGATTTTAATTGTGAAAAAAGCATTGGCCAAATGGAACAGATCAGAAATAAAAGACAAAAAATATAACTGTTACCCAGCACAGCTACTTAAAACCTGAGATAAGGATTTGTAAGTCCTTCTCCCCCTTTGTACCAAGCACCCTTTCTTCTCATCTAAAATGAATTTTAATATTTGACCTTATAAGATTTCTTGTCACTTCCTCCCAACCCCTTAAAATGAAATATAACCTTGTCATCTCTTCTCCCTTCCTGCCATATAACCTCTTCTACCAGGATGGTCTAGTGAATATAGACATCCATCTGGGGTTATTTTTAAGAGTTAGAGAAATTGTGCAGGGGAATTGTCCTTTCTTTTAATTTGCTAATCTCCTATGGCTTGCACTGATTCTAGTATTGGTGAAGATGGAGCTCAAGGGATGGGGCCAAGGCCTCAATTTTAGTTGTCTCAGAACAGTCACACTGATGTTAGATCTAGGTCTATGCTACGGACAAAGCCAAGTATTTTCAATTTGAATTTCAATAAGTGACCACTACATTCAACATGAGATGAGATCATGGGTCAAATTGTGTTATGTCTCTTTTCCAACTGTGAAATACATCTATATGTATACACATATACATCCAGGTATAAACATACATATTTTTAATTTGAAACTTTAAGGTAATCTTCCCAAATTACTTAATTTGATAGAGAAGATTTGTTTTCTGGTGTGGTTATTGACAAGTATGGATCAAATAAAGGTGATGGCATCTGTGTGAATGAGCACCTGAACGATGGAAAGTAGTATCTCCCTAACTACACTATAATTCTAAAAATGGATCATGATTAAGTGGCAATTCATTCATATTGACTAGGTATTTTTAAATAGGCCTCAGAAATAGTAGTTTTACCTCGGACAAAATTAGAATAAATCAGTGTGATTCTTTTTAGTGCTGGTGATTTTTGGCGGAGATCTGTAATTTCACTTGTTAACTATTGAACCGTGGTGCACGCATGCACATAGTCTTCCACCAAAGCATGAAGGGCCTTTCATCACATGAGCGTAGAGTTCCAACAGTTTTGTTTTTAAAGTAAATCATCTTAATGGAAACTCAAAATCTCAAGTTTCCTTGGCAGTAAGAGGATAGTAAATCCCCAGTGTACTCACAAACCAAAATAAGGAATGTGTTTATATTCATAATTGTTTTCATGTTTGAGTGACATATGATGACCTGAATGAGTATCTCTGAACTCTCCTGCATCTCCAGCACTGGGCGTTTCCAGAGCAGAGAAGGTCTATAATGTGACTCCTGGTGAGAAAAGGACCCAAACTTGAGAAGACTGCTGTGCTTTAACTTTGGTCCTCTCCCTTGCAGAGCAGGGCAGAGTAAACGGACCTTATCAGCTTAGTTGTGGCTTACAACTAAGGTTAATAAATAATCTGTCTTTCTGTAGTGAACTCTCTGGAAAACAAGCTGTGATTGGAAAGTGATAACTTAAAGATAACTTATTCAATTTATGATCTTGAAGAACTCCTTTCCATCTGTGTGATAAATCAATACTTGAATAATGACAAGGAATTTCAATTTTAAGTCTCTGATCTTCCCTCTACATTCCTGGCCATGAAATTTATCTTGCTTAATTGCATCAGGAATGAATGTTCACAAACAATGTTCACAAGCATATTTGCTCTCTTTGAACAAAATTAGGAATGCATAAATTCATAAAAATCTATTATAATGTTTGAAATCCCTTGAGAATGCTTTTTGCTTGAATTTTGATTTCATGTTACTCTATGTGTATGTTATTTTAATCACACGTTGCAGGTTTGGGGGCAAACTTTCAGTAGATGCAATTCTTAGAATGTGCAGTTTTCACATGGATAACTAAAAGGGTAAATATGCAGACTGGAGGAAATACTGTTTCAAGAAGGTGGAAAAATAATTGCTTCAAACACTGGGATGTTGAGCAAGCAGCAGAAGAGTCCGGATGATTATCCTTGTGACAATTAAAGTGCTACTAGTCTGACTTTGTGATCCTCACATTTTAAATGGAGGAGTTGGAGGCTGTGTTTCTGTACCTGGAGTGGTTGAAAGGCAAAAGTGCTCTGTGTGTGTGTGTGTGGTCTGAGTTCTTGTGGATGTGATCTGCATTTAATCTGGGGGAAATTAATTCCCTAAGCTGCTGGCAGGCAGCATGTACTTGTTAATTATTCAGGTGGATGACAAATGCAGAGCAGAGGTTCTCGCAAAGACAAAGTTTGTATGATGCGTGTTTAGGAACTGATAGGCTGACATTCCATGGTGTCTTATTCAGTGCTAATCCTAATAAGCTGCCTGGTGAGACACACACCTTCCTCCTGTCCTCTACAGAGGAAACAGATCTAAAAGAACTTTGTTATGGCATGGTATCCTGTACTTTGCAGTATTCTTGATGGAAAGCTGCTTTGTCCAAATGAATAGCACCAAGTTGGAATGCCTGTGTGGTACCTAGACCTGTAGCAAGCAAAGCCTTACATGGCCATTGTCTGTTTTCTGTGATGTTGATTCTAGCTGACTTCACTGAATTGAACGTGCATAAAATGTGGCTATTTAGAGTAAATCAATAGTGTGCCCATGACAGCACTGTGTAAGTTTCAAGTCTTAGGGAAATTTTCTCTTTGCTTCTTCTAACCAGGAAGGTTTCCCAAGTCCTGTGGCCGATATGATTTGTGAGATGGGAAAGATTCCTTTGGAAGTCCAAGTATGGCATAGTTTTAAAAAACCTTGAACTGTTCTCTCATAACTTGCTTCTTTTGGCTTTTGTCAAGAACCGTGTACAGAGAACAGTTGGTTCAGCCAGAAAGCACTGTGAAGAACGGCTGGCACATCCTTAGATCTTAGCTCTCATGAGCATACTGAGCACTTAATGTGTACTTCTGCTTTTCATAAATGTTCAGACTTAATTGTTGTAAACCAAAATCATCATTTAATCTAACTTTAAAAACTCGAGCAAGTGTTTGAACATGAGCGACGAACGTGCTTGGTGATAACTCATGGCTTGTCGGTAGTCAGCAGTGTGGCATTGCGCCCATCAGTCGGGCTCTCCTGCTCTGCTTCCTCACATCCACAGTGGTGGAGCTGAACCAAATATGTGACGTTTGCATGATTCAATTATCTGCTGGTTCCTTTGACATTCTCAGTTTGTTTGTGTAGAGCGGCATTTTAAAATAAGCAGTGTGAGATCAGTGTCCGTTTCTTCTAATATGAATGGCAATATGCTTGTAATCACCCTGGGTGCAGTCATTCATGGCTGTGGAGTCAACCCAGCAGCTCCTCCAGGAGTGTCTTGTACATGCTGACTTCTGTGCTTGATTCTCTACTTGGTAGTAGGTTAACTTCACCTGATCATGTGGAACGACGCCATCATTTTCTAAATGTTCCGACAGTCTTAACTAATGTTTTGACAGTTTAAAATCTTAAGTTATTGGGGGGGGGTGAAATTTTAAAAGAGATAACATCAAAGGTTAGCACCCCAAATGCCATGGGACTGAAACCTGGAGCTTGGAACATAATCCAGGACCATTCTTTGGGTGGTCGGAACCCACCCAACCGCTTGGCTCATCACCACTGCCTCTCTGGGTGTGCGTGACTGGTTAACGGGCACTGGGCATAGATCCCCCACTCTCCAATATGGGATGTGGACATCTCAGTCTGTTAGCTAAATACCCAGTCCAATTTTCTGCTAGTTTGAAATGCAAATACTAATACCCACATTTAACCAGGACCTTAGTCATGAAATAATCATGAGCAGCACCCTGTTACACGTTGTCATGGCCCCCTCAGCTCCGTGTCCTTGCTACTTGAAGAATAATTCTGTTTCCTAATTCCATAGATTAGTTGTATTTGTTCTTGACCTTCATATAAATGGAATTACATAAAGTATTCTGTGCTTGATTTTTTTTTCTGTTCACTGTTGTTTGTGAATTTCAACCTCATATTTATATATAACTGCCCTTTGTTCATTCTCATTGCAATATAGTGTTGGGTTTTGAGAATGTATGAGATTTATCCTTTTGACTACTGGTGAACATCTGAGCTAATACTAGTATACTCATGCATGCTGTTCCATGTTTATTTTCTTCTGATTTAGAAATATTCGTATCTTATTTAAGAAGCCTTTGCTTGTTCAGGCATCATAAAGGCGTTTGAATATATTTTCTCTTAAAGCCCTTTAGGTCTACAATCTTTCTGGAATTAATTTTTGTGTATGGCATAAGGTCAGTTATGGTTATCAAAGTAATCAGGCACCAGTTATTCAATTGGCATCATCTTTCCCCCAAAGCACTATAGTGTTGCCTTTATTATAAATTTGATTTCCATATGTGTGGCACCAATGCCAATTTTCCTGTTAGTATTTTGCAGAAAATTTTATTTGCATTTAGAATAGGATTTCAGAGAGCTCAATTCTAAATAAAGGGTATTTAATAGTAGGCATTTAAGTTAGTAGATCCAAAGATCATATTGATGATGATGATAATGATAAGATTATGATGGCAATGGTGAATGCTATGCATTAACTGCCTAGTTTTTACTAGTCTTGAGTTGGGCACTTTGCCTGGTGATTTATATTAATATTTAAAATAATTGTTTTAGGAAACTGGTATCTTGAGAAGCCACAGAGCTAGTGACTGAGTGAATATGAATTTTAGCAAAGGTTTAATTTCAAGGTTCTATGCATATTTGTAGTGAATGATTATTTTAAATTAATCCACAAATGTTACCCAAGACCAATACAAATCAAAGCTATTTAAATCCTGAAAGAGCAAGCAAGAAAATATAACTGGTGTAGCAGAGTGGGCTTTTAACATTTTATCCAAGTTGTTGTCCTGAAGTGAAGCGACTCAGGTCATGCTACTTTGGGAACAAAACTAATGAAGCTGTGCAAATTTGCAGTGGCCTCCTCATCTCCTACAGAGCAGTAGGCCATGAGAACTAATATTGGGAATCAGCCAGTAGACCACCCGAGGAGGTAATTTGGTGCAATGGCGGTGTCCCTTTGCAGGGAAGTCACCAGAGACAGTTATGGTGAACATGTCCATCTATTGACAATTAAGCACAAGCTTCTAAAGGTTGGGGCGAGGAAAATAAGTCTTGGAGTAGCAACAGCATTTCTGTATGGTGTAGGCACCTATCATATATCACAAGCCTAGCCAGTCAGCCTTGAGGTCATGTGCTCCTTGTAGGGGAGGGAGAGAATGCAGTATGTAACCTGCCCACATCCTGAAGTTACTTTAACAAAACAGGAAAGGCTCATGGCCTAACAAGGGCAGATGGGGAAGGAGATGCAACAAGGACTCTGGCCTCCTGTTAACTACATAGGCCAAGTCGGGGGACCTTTAGAAATCAACTGAGGTTCCAGCCAGGACCTGTGCCCTTTGCATAGGCCAGGTAGGCTGAGACTCATCCAGCATCTGGCTCACCCAAATGGTATTAATTGAAATTTTTACTTAGTATTTAATTTTTAGAAACCAAAACAATTGTGTGCTTTTGGTCTGTGCAATGGTTCCAGGTCAAGTGGGAGGGGCATTTAGCTAATGGGATAGTATTAGTATCTTTGTGTGTCTTCACAAAGGCATCGCTCTATGTGCACTTCTAGCAGCCCCAAAACTAAAGAATCCATAACAGGTACCTTATGGATCCTCAGTTCAGAACACTAGCTTTACAAAACCATGCTAAAGGATAAACATAGACTTGGCACAGGGCTTAAAATGGTGCGTGGGAGGCTGACATCCCATATTGGAAGAACTGGGTTTGAATTCCAGTTCTGTTTCCTAATGTACATACGGGGAGGCAGTAGGAGGTGGCTCAAATAATGGGGACCTTGTGACCCTCATGGAGACCTACACTGAGCTCCTGGCTTCAGCTTGGGCCAGCTCTGGATGTGTTGGATATGTGGATATTGATTTGGAAATCCCTAAGCCTATGGAACTGTATCATTTAAAAAACAAAGAAAACATGTGCGCGCGCGCGCACACACACACACACACACACAGCCATAAAAATAAAGTGTGAATTAAAAAATGGGAACTCTCTTCTCTCTCTGCCTTTGAAGCAACATGAAAAAAGAAAAATTTCAAATTCTGTATTATATAAAGGATTAAAATAAATGGCAACAGAAAATGTTTTATTTTTGCTTTCTAAAGAGCGAGATTAAAAATTAGTGTTTTCAGTTACTTAAACATATGCCTTATTTTTAAAGAAGGTAGCAATGGACTCATGGTTGACGACGATTGGGGCAGGGTAATACCAAGGGGATGGTTATATGCCGAATAGTGGATCCTATGGGATAGTGAAGAGAAAATGTGTTGTGGTGTATCACACTGAAGGATATTGCAGCTAGTGATAGCATGCTTGTGTGTGTCTGTATTTAAACCTAGAAGAAAGTTTTGAATATTGTTATCATAACAGAATGACGAATGTTTCAGCTTATAAGTTTACCGTGATTTGAACATTGCACAATGTGTACCTGTGGCACAATATCCCAAGGTTTCCCATGAATACATACATACATATGGACAAAGTATAGTACGGAATGTGTAAAGTTACATAAGATGTTCAGAACAGAAACAAATCCCGTAGATAGTTGGGAGAACACTGAAGGAAAAAGGAAGATGGGAAGAGCTTCTCTCACAAAGCTAAGAAAATACTCCACTAAAGAAATAGCTTCCAAGTTTTGTTCTATTCTGTTATCTATCAAAGAAAAATGGTGACCAGGATTCGGTTGAAGAGTACATCATTAGAAGCATATTAAAACATTTCAGTGCAAGTATGCATAGTCCTCACGTGTGACAGATTTGGCCTCTAAAGTATCTGGTCTGTGATGATGGACTCCTGGCTTTAAGTGGTTTTTTTCCCTCTAGGTTAAGGAAAAGATAACTTTACTTACCAACTACCTATGTCCTGTTCCTTTATAACTAGGCAGTCCTGCACATGCTGGACTGAGGGCTAATTGGAAAGCAAGTTATCTTACACTGAAGATTAAAATGCAGACTTGTAATGGGGAGAGACGCTTTTCTCTGACCAGTTAATTAATTGAACTCTTCTTTTTTGATAAGTACTTTGTCATGATAATTTTATTAAGAGTTAATTTTACCTAGCAGAAAAGAAAGATGGCTGCACTATATGTCATTGATGTCTCTAAAGTAATTTCTTAAGGCACTTGTTACATAATGCCATCTATTGCTTTATAGACTCAGTTATGTTTAGCTGTGTTTATATAACAAAGGATAAAACACAGTTTTGGTAAACTGTTACCTGTTTTCCTCCTTCAGTATTAATTGGAAATCAAGGACAATGCTACTTGAGTATTCCACGTAAAGACAGACTTCACTAATTTAACTTATCTGGAGCATATGTCAGGCCAAATTAGTCGGCATTCTGGACCATAAATTTATTTTTAAGTATGTATTGTTTCCTGTGATAAGTTTTATGCTATAAGCAATTAGGCTCAGGTTTAATAAATGTGGAAATTATTTTTAATTACACTAGAATATTTGCCTAAAATTTTGTTCTCTAGTCACATTGTGTTTCTGCTGTTGATAAATGAGTACTTGCAAAGCACTGAAATGTTGTTCTCTATGAAGGTAAATGTTTACCTGGGTGTATTTTTTCACATTATTCCATAATGTGAAGCTGAACTTCAGGCAACCCTGAATTATCAGTTATTCTGATTTACTGGATTGTTTATTACATTTGAAGGGTCATCAGTAAGGTAATAAATTGTAATATGGTGTTCCCAGTTAGAGCATTCAGAACATGTGGCTAGCTCTTTCTGAAACAGCTAGACTCTGTATTGATTTTGCACACATATCATCCCAACAGATGTACACACCTGCTAACCTGCATGTATGTAAATGCATGCACACCTGTAAGCCAATTATTGAGCATTTCTCAATGTTTGACAATGTGAGCCTTTCCTTTTAAAGTCTCTTACCCAAAATTTGTCATTTATTAGAAAAAGTTATACTTGCTATTGGGATTGTTAGCAGATATGGATAAGAAAAGTTTTGACTCCGTTAAAAATGCATGTTAGATGAAAAGAAAGTACAGATATGTTGTGAACAATGAGTATACGCGGAGGTAATGAATGGACAGCAGTAACTTAAAATGATAAACGTGAATACAGGAGTGGAACAGGGTTTGGTGATAGTGTATGTTCCCACTTAAAAAATAATTTCAAAGGTTTTTAAAGGCATGTTTTAAAAACTGTGTATACTGTTAGAAATTGCATTTTTGAAGATGTATTTTATTTATTTATTTATTATTGGGAAATCAGATTTAAAGAGAGAAGGTGAGACAAGAGAGATCTCCCATCTGCTGATTCACTTCCCAAGTGGCCACAATGGCTGGAACTGAACCAGTCTGGAGCCAGGAGCTTTTTCTAGGTCTCCCACACAGGTCCATGGTCCCAAGACTTTGTGTACTGTTTGTTTGTTTTCTTTTTTATTATTAATTACATTGCATTATATGACACAGTTTCATAGGCTCCGAGATTCCT
The DNA here is from genome assembly GCF_017591425.1 of Ochotona curzoniae. Taxonomy (NCBI): domain Eukaryota; kingdom Metazoa; phylum Chordata; class Mammalia; order Lagomorpha; family Ochotonidae; genus Ochotona; species Ochotona curzoniae. Next base: position 32,395,712 of record NW_024467122.1, on the reverse strand, counting down.
CCAACCCTTCCCCATACCCTCCCCCCACGGTGGATTCCTCCACCTTGTTGCAGTATTACAGTTCAAATTCAGTCAAGATTCTTTCATTGCAAGCATATACCAAGCATAGAGTCCAGCATCTTATTGTCCAGATAAATTTAACGGTTTCTTGGGGAGACCATCTCTGGTCTAAAAGCAGAGCTGGCAGAATATCATCCCAACCAATTTAAAGCCACAACATAACATTAACAACTTTTTACAACACTATGGAATTAATTAACATGGCATTGTGTAACCAATATGTTTAAAAAAATGCAAGTTCTTAACCACATTCTATGACTACTTCATTGACATTTCAATTTTAGTTTATATACAGAACCGGCTGCTATATACCTTGAAATGGCTATAGGGTACTATTCAGCTGTCTCGTGTCTATTTTCGTTTCAGTATTTACCAGTTTATAGTGTTGAAGTATGATTTTGCTGAACTTGGCAGATTTTAGGATAGCCTAACTGTCTTATAACTCTAACAAAGTAAATGTCAACAGTTGAGGTACAGAATAGTTCTAGGAGGGGTGTGCAGAGAAATCCTCAATGCCCTAGTGAGGAGTAATTAATCATTGTGTCCTGCTTAGTAAGGTATATGTGAGTCCACACTGACCATTTCCTGTCTGGTTCTAAGCTTTCCTTGTTGTTCTCTGTCTATCTAACCTAATTTTTTTGTTGATTTTTTTGGGGGAGGGCAGCGCTCCAGAGCGACCCTGATGGTCATTGCAGGAGAGAGTGGGGATCCAAAGTTGGAACTAGGTAGGGACCAGAGAAAGCTCCTTTCCCTAGTCCCGAAGAAAGTTTACTCTTCTGTTTCTGAGGACCGGTCAGGGCTCCTGGCTGTTGTTCCAATGACCTTGGATCCTGCGAGGAAGGATTTGGGCTTCTTCCATCCCACATGGTAGATCCAAATGGGATGGATGACCTCAGAGTTCTCGGCCTCTGAAGGTACTCCAATTCCCCGGGATCTCCTTGGCAGTTGGGATGTAGTCCTTGGTGCCCATACTGATAGTCCTTGCTTCCTTATATAAGAGAGAATATATGGTATTTGTTCTTTTGTGATTGACTCATTTCACTGAGCATAATGGTCTCTAGTTGGGACCACCTGGTTGTAAATAGAATAATTTCATTCTTATTAATAGCTGAATAATATTCCATGGAGTAGATTTACCACAGTTTCTTTAGGCTACTCTTTCTTGGACGCACATCTGGATTGTTTCCACGTCTTCGCTAATATAGATTGTGCTGCTGTGAATATAGGATTACAGATCCCCTTCTCACATGCAGTTTTCACTTCTTTTGGGTATATTCCTAGGAGTGGGATAGCTGGGTCATATGGTAGGTTTATTTGCAATTTTCCAAGCACTCTCCATACTGATTTCCACAGTGGTTGTATAGCCTACACTCCCACAAGCAGTGAAGGAGGGTGCTTTTCTCCACACATCCACGCCAGCCTGTAGGATCTGTGTGGTCCCAAGACTTGGAGCCATCCTCTACTGCTTTCCCAGGCTACATCAGGGAACTGGGTGGGAAGTAGAGCATCCAGGACATGAACTGGTGCCTATATTGGATCCTGATTTATCTTAGGCAGGACTTTAGCCACTAGGCTACTATATCAGGCCTAGGAATTGCATTCTTAAATAATTCTGTCATTAGGAAGTGATTGATACATTGATCAGATTGAGAAAAAAATTAGCAGCAGAGTGTGTTGTCCCTTAATGAAGGAAGAGTGCAAAATTAGTTCCTCTGAGATCTGGACCAACACCGTTCTCTTTTGTGGTGTGCATTATTTTGCCAAATACTTCCTAAGCATGACCTGACTTTCTTTACCTGCACTTTGACATGCTCATTCAGCGCTCTTTTGTATGTGAATATCCAGCAGCCAGTACAGCCTTCTCTTCTAAGCTACAACTGTTTCTTCTTCCCTACGCTGTATTTCCAAATATGGCAGCACCGCTCACCCAGTTTGCAAGCCAATTCCTGAGGCACCATTCTTGACTGCCTGATGTTTATGTCCAAGGCCTGAATTCAGTTGGGCACTTGCCCATGGTGGCAACAAATAGGTCTCCATTCCAACTGCCATACACAACTTAGTCTACCATCATTTCTAATCTGCATCATTCTCCTTTTCCCCTCCTGCTGCCTTAATCCATTTTCCAAATAGACCTTGGCCATTAAGAATTTATCCCAATTGCATATAGGATACTACTGTCTATTGTGACAGTAAGTAAAATGAGGTAAGCATAGGTCATAATCTATGAATAAGGGAAAAGTTTGGATGCAAGGACTTAGAGAAAACCATTTGGCTGCCTGAAGCTGTGTGTAGTTGCGGACAGGTCCTCTGACGGCATAGCATGCCTGGGTCTAGATCAGTGCTGTGTTGCGGATTATGTGCTGTAAGATCTTGAGTGATCTTTACAAAGTTGGTCTGTTCATCCACCACAGATAAAAATGGGAACTGACAGAGCAGCTTGGATGACTCGGTGAATAATCAGGTAAAGACCCCAACCTATAAGGATACATCAGAAAGTTAATGGAAAATGCATATTTTGAAAAACCTATACATGAACTTCAGTTTTCGTTTTTGTCCCTTAATTAACTTTTCTTCAAGAGAATTGAATCCTTTATTGGTTACATGTGGTAATAGATGATGCCTGACATCCATCTGTAATTTTATCTGATTATTGAATTTAGGTATCTTGTGAAGGATGTGACCACAGTCACTTTTATAACCAAATAATTCCTTGACTTTACCTGGGTGGCTCCTACTGGTGATTTACAGAAGGCACAGTAGCAACAGTCAATGTGAGGGCAATGACTTCTCCCAAGTGATTTGTAAATAAAGTTTAAATGGAACCTGGCATCACCCTGATAACTCTGACTTAACTTCTGGGGAAGTTTTCAAAGACGTAATCAGAGTAGACTTACTTAACCCATCACATTTTAAAACAGGATACCTATTTAACATTGTGATCTGACTTTTACATTTAGCAATCAAAGCATGGGTGTGAGAAAAAGCCAAAATATATTGAAACCCTTTGTTGGAATGCCTTGCATTTCCCATAGAGCAGAAATGAACCTTTAAACAATTAGTCACAAGTATAGTCCTTGAGATTCTTTGCCTCTGCACAAGAATATTGTCAAAAGCATGTCTTTGTTGTAGCACTCAGACCCTACCAGCACTGTGCTTAGCTCAGTTCACAAATCTTTTGTAAAGTGTAGCTGCCCTGTCACTTCTCTGGCTCTGCTCTCCTGCTAAGCTTTGTTTCCTGGAAGTTACTGCCATAGCTACTGCTGCTGCTGAAACTGCCATAGCCACCTTAATTTTGGGTTTTGGCAAAATATTGGCTGCCATTGTAGGCCCAGAGCTTCTGCATCACTTCCTATGCCTAAAATTTGAAGATTCATTGTAAATGCCAAAATCATTGTAGCTTTCATCGTTACTGAATCCATTGTAACTGTCCATCCCCATTGCCACCACCTTGGTTGCCACCAAAGCCACCATGTCTATGAAAATTTCCTCCATGACCAAAGTTGTTGTTGTTACCCAAACCACCTCCACGACCACCACCCAAGTTTTTGGAAGCACTTTGACCTCTGAGGATGGACGATGCACTGGACATCTCCAGTCTTGATAGGGTTGTGAGGGTTCATAGCATGGTCTTTCTGAATGACAGTCTTCTCCAGAGTCATGGTCTTTAAAAATCATAGAAGCAAAACCCTTATTCTTGTCCTTGCCGCAGTCAGCCGTGATCTCAATCATGTTGATTTCCCCAAACTGTTCAAAGTCATCTGTGAGATGGTGCTTTTCAGGGTCATCTTCGGGTCACCAGCAAAGATCTTTTTCACAGACAGAAGGCTACCTGATCTTTGAACTTCTTCTCTTTAGACAGTGCTCTTTGATTCCACAGCTCTTTTCATCCACCTTGTGTAGTCTTGCATTGCTGGCTGCATCTGTCCATGAGCAAAGAACAGTAAGCCAAAATTCTGTTTTCCACAGACTTCCAAAATTATGCTACTGGTAAGTGCCCATTGATTGGTAGCTGCTCTTAATGTTTTTATTGCGGTGCCATCTAAGAATAAGATATAGGGAACAACACTATTAGGCCTTTGAGTAGCCAAAGAGGAGAGAGACCTATTATACAGCTGTTATTGCTGGCTCAGTTAGTAAAGAGGGTGGAAGTAGAAAAAAGGTGATGAAAGAAGACATTGACTGGAGGGGGCAAGTGGTAAAGATAAAAGCCATTGTGCATTGTGGAGATTTTCCTGTGATAGGCTTTGAATCAAACTCACACAGCCAACCAATCAACTAACTCATTTCAGTTAAGTGATACTTTTGATTCTGCTTCAAAAAAAAATATTATCTGCTAAGTTAGCTGCTTGGTGTCTGCTTTATTTTTCTTAATGTAAGTGAACCTGAGCTTCTCTGAATGGCAAACTATTATCTTTCAGCTGAGCATTTTGCATGAGTTTGATGTTTACTTGGACATATTTATTTTCGAAACAAGATCGGTAGTAGTGATAAGCTTATAAGAAATCTAAGATAGAAGAAAACTTTAAGTACCAGTATTTGCTGAAAAAAATGTGCTCCATGTATGAAAACTCAGAGGAGATACTGGGAGTATTGTGTGACATCTATATGGCCTGGTTCAGTAATCCTGATCATTGGCAGATGGGTGCTCTCTTCTGTACACCTGCCACAGGTCAGCAGAGTTCCTGACTCTCAGGTGCTTTGATGGTCTCATATCCTGCTGTGCTTTACCATGTCTTGCCTTTGTTCAGTTCCTACCTGAAATCCAGTGGACATGACAACTGTGCCATTGCACCTGACCAACCCAGTAGCAGCCTTTATCCCTGTATTGTTCTGTGCTTCATTTCTGCTTTACATTAACTGGTGTTACTGCTGAATTGAATGTATTCTACATGTTCAGGCTTTCCCAAGCTTTGGTATTTTTGCGGTTAAAAGGTACTAAATCCATTTACAGAAAGGATAAGTTGTAGAGAAATAGCATCCTCAAAGAAATGGCCAAAGAGCAATTGGCTAGATTTATTTGTGCTGTGAGAATTTAATTGCCTCTGCTTTAACTTCACTGCTTTCATGTTGAGGTTGGAGCTGCTCAGTCACAGAATAGAGCCCCTTTGGCTGTGAGAGCAACTGGGCAGAAGACAAGGGGCTTAAGTCGAATTGCCTAGATGTCAGCCGCAGCACATATGGGCTGATATGGAGGATGGTTTTGTCCAGAGAATCTTTTGTGTTTTTTCTTGTAAGGAAGAGGCGAATAAAAGTGATATTTAGATTTTGCCAAATCTAAATAGCTTTTAGAGGCTGTGCTTTTTGAGGTCAGTGAGGGCAGACCTAATGCTAGTACTAGACAGCAAGCTCCCGGGTGGCAGGAAAGAAGTCCAGTGTGGCAGGAAAGGAAAGGAAGGAATAAGCTCTTCCAAATTGAAACATGCTGCGATGGGAAGAGGCGTTTACCACGAAAGCCGTAGGACATCTGCCTTAAGTTGGGAGGACAAACACAGAGTTGGTGCTACAGAAGTATGCAGGAAGCTTTCAGCTTTGTGGTAGTGTTGCTGTGCTGTAGACCCTGCTATCTATGTGTGCGGTGACTTCATTTCTGTAAATCACAGAAGGACCTTGTTCTAACGCTTTTGCATAGAAGAAGGTTCTTGAGCCTCAAGCAGTGTTGAGCCTTACAGTATGGCTTCAGTTTCGTTCCAAGTTTATTGTGGTGCTGTTGTGAGTTTTCAAAGTCCCATTTCTGTTTGCTTTGCACACTTATTCTACTTCAAAGGATGGGTCCTTCCTAGCACCTGTGGATGAAAGTCTAGAAGTTACTGCATGTATGATCAGTCTTTTTTGAGGGTGCCCTTCAGACTGTAGCGAGCTGTAGAGATTTTGTGTGCAACTCAACTTGTCTGAAAGAACCCACAGAGGTCTTCTGTGGCTCTTTATTTTCAGAAGCTACCGAGCATTGTAGCACAAGCATCTTCCATTTAGAGAATGTGTGAATGAAGCTTTATCAGTCAGAGGCAAAGATGGAACATGGGTGGCCCCTGTGCCTCCACAGGGTTGGATGTCATTTGGCTGAGCATAGGGGCATTGAGACTTTGCCTCTGATAGGAAGCAGTGGATGGCCATAAGCCATATGAAGTTATTAAGTTCATTAGGTGCAACTGCTGCATGCCACACTTAATATGGTGTCAGAAATACTCTTTAGTGACTCCATTCTAGTGGCATCACTTCTAACCAATGTATCAGACAGTTGAGTCTGTTCAACACTCGAGACGGATTAAAACAAATAAAACACCACAGTACCCATTTTCATGTTTGGCTTTTTGATTCCCCAGACATAGTTCAGTTTATGAAGAAGCAGCTAGCTGTTCAGCAAACATGCCAGCAGTGACAGTGGGGTTGGACCTGTGATTGAAACTCAGAGAAGGATTCAACAGCCAGCGTAGAAATGTATGAGTGTGTCTGGACAAGGGCTTGCTGTCGAAACAGGCGTATAATATGTGTCAGAAGAAACATGTATATTTTGAGCGATCTGCATGTTTGTGTTGGAGATATAAAGGTTGAAATCGCCCATTGTAACATAGCCCATTGGATGACATCATCTTAGCTAAAAGATGAGACAGAGATCTGAAGCTGTGGTTATTTATCTATGCAAACAATCACATTAAACTTACCACCAAGTGACATGTCAGTCCATCACTTAATCTATTTCTTCCAAGGAGCATTACATTTCATCAAAACAAGCCTGAGGTATGACCCTAGGATTCCATTTTAAAGATGAGGAAACTAGGAAAATACATTAAAACACTGAGCAAGGAGCTTCCCTGCTGGTGCCTGTCATCCAGTCTGGCTTTCCTGCTTTTTACATTCATGACTTCAAACCATTGCGTGTTCATTTTGAATTTGCTTCTGTTACTCAGAGCTGTCGAGCAGTTACCCAGTACTTGGTGCTTGTATGTGACTGTAATTAATATATTAAGCTAGATTCCATGGTTTGCTAAGGCACAGCAACATTACTCCTAAAAATAGGGAATTGAATGTTAGAAAAATATGCAAACACATCATAGGACCAGAAAATAGCTAATGATCACTTGCTTGAGTTGCTTCTACATGTCACTGTGGGTGCAGTGTTAAAAATACACTCACACATATTGAACATAATCTATTACTGTGGAAAAATAATCAAAACTGACCTGATAGAACAAAAGCATAATCTTAGTTAAAAATTATTAGTAATGACATGGATTGTGGTGATGGTTTACATAACTAATGTCTTTCCAGGTGATTCCGACAGGCATTATTTAGAGACTCAGGCCTAGAATGGGGAGAGGTGCCTGACACTGCTTCCTTGGAGTCTGGATATCACAGATATATTGATCCTTTGTGACTTTGGAATAATTATGTGAGACAAAGTCAATGGAAAGTATGTACTGCCCTTGTTCCAGGTTACTTGAGGAAATTCATAGACAACATATGTTACAAAAACTGTATGAATTTAGTTTTTTTGACCCAACAAGAACCTAGCTCTTTTTTTAAAAAAAAGATTTACTTATTTTTATTGTAAAGTCAGATATGCAGAGAGGAGGAAGAGAGACAGAGGAAGATATTCTGTCCGATGATTCACTTCCCAAGTGACCACAATGGCCAGAGCTGAACTGATCAGAAGCCAGGAGCTTTTTATCTTTTACTGGGTCCCAAGCCTCGGATTGTCCTCAGCTGCCTTTCCAGGCCACTAGCAGGGAGCTGGATGGGAAGGAGGGCTGCCAGGATTAGAACTGGCGTCCATATGGGATCCCAACACGTTCAAGACGAGGACTTCAGCTCTTAGGCCACTGTGCTGGGCCCAAGAATTAGCTTTTAATTGCATTTCTCAACCAACTGTCTGAATGACTGTGTAATTATAGTATTTCGTGGAGGTAGGAAGGCTAAGACTGAATGGCCTTACTAGGATCAAAATCAAAAGTTTTTGCCAGAGATGTCTCTCCTACATTTTTGGATGCACAAAAGACTAAGTCAAGCACAACTTCTTCTTTCTCTTCACAAATTTTTTGAAATTACATAATAAGATAAATTAAACTTAATTTTTGAAGTTAACAAACATTGTTGGAAAGCCACCAAGATTGTCCTATGGATGATGTCAGCAATTGCAAAAACAAAGAAGTCTATTTCCACTACACCCATCGACAGATGGCAGGTTGGTGAAAAAAATGGTTGTAAAATTATACATGAATTTCAGTTTGGAGGAACTAAAATGACATACCTTTCTAGTTCAGTTTTCCATCACCATTTTAAGATTTCCTCTTACAGAGAGAAATAGTAGGCAAAGCAAATGATCAGACTACTGTAGTGGTTGAACCTGTTGGAAACTTGTGAATAAGTTTATGCCTTGAGATATCACTGGTGGCCTGAGCATGAATGAGTTAAAAAGTCATCTTTAAGCACAAGTAACAATGATAAGAATAAGGTATAAATTTTAGATATTTCATTTGCTGAAAATGCTCTGTTTATTTCAAAAAATGATACACGAAGCCACAGCAACTTCCCTTGATTCCGACTATAAATTATTAAAAAATCTAGAAGACCAAATTTTGTAGTATTTCATTTCTGAGAGTTGTTAGTCTCGATGAAACCCTCCTCTATTACACCGAATATGATGAATATCTTGAAAGAATCTGAAAATAAGTGTGTGTGTGTGTGTGTGTGTGTGTGTGTGTGTGACAGAGAGAGAGAAATTGCTGTGTCTATAACTTCAACATGCAAACTTGGAGTAAGTGGGGACCATTTGGTGTCACTTTCCTTTACAGAGTTATGTATTTAAAAGGCAGAGAGCAAGAGAAAAGAAGTGCAGTAGAACTTCCATGTAGTGGTTCACACCCCCAGATGGCTTCAGCAACCTGGATTGAGCCAAGCTGAAGCCAGAAGTCAGGAACTCCATCTGTGTCTTCCATGAGGGTCACCGGAGGCCAACTACTTGAACTGTCTTCTGCTGATTCCCAGGCATGTTAGCAGGGAGTCAGTTCTGAAGTTGAGTTACTGAGACTCCCTTTGGTCCTCTGATAGGTGATTCAGATGCTGCCAACAGCAGCTCAATGCTGTGTGTCAAAATGCCTCCCTGAGTTTCCCTGCCCATCACTTTTCTTCTGGCTTCTAGGCAACATAAAGGGTGCTGACTGGGTCCATGTTGACGAGAATATGACTATGACTTAAGCCAGATTTTGTCTTGAGTTGAACTCTTACCCATGATTTCCTTCTGAATAATCCCCCTTGGTTCACAAGTCTGGGCAATGCCAAGATCAAGTGTAACCTTCATGACTTCAGGCACTGAGGAAAATATGTTTTCTACAAAATAGTGCACAGGTTAACAGAATGGTTGAGAGGTCCGAAAATTGACTTCCTGATCCTACCCCCACCCCCAATTTTGGCTTGGCAACATTTGTTGAGATTGAGTATTCCTTTCCTGGGACATGGTTTGGTGTTAATTACCAAGCAGCAGAAGCAATGATAGTAACACAGGTTACACCCACAGGTGCTTTTGACTTTATGAGGAAAAAGAGCAAATTGAGGTTGAACTGCTTTTTCAATTCTTTTGTCAGTATTTACGTGCCGTGAGGGATGGTGTTCTTCCAGAGCTGGAGTGAAACAGCCACCACCCCTTCTAGTGACTGGACTCCAAGGACAATTGGTTTTTGTTGCTGGAAATGACTCAAGATCATTTTTCTGTGTGCAAAAAAAGAACACAAGTTATTTCAGCCCGCTCATAGCTATTATCTTAACATTAATTGTACTGATGTGTTTTAAAAACAAAACCAAACCATTTTGGGCAGACATGATATCTGTATCATATTGACAGAAGCTATTGAATTAAACAATACAGCCTGGGAGTTTCTCTTAAGAAGCAAATGCTCGTAAGAATCTGCTGTGACAAATCAATATCAAAATATGAACAAAATTACAAGAACAAATAGAATGTTGTTTTTGACTGGTTTGTTTATATTGAAACTATATTATTTTATGTGAAGTAGGTGTAATAGAGCATTAGATTTGAAAACTCTGTGTTGAATATCATTTCTGACAGCCTTTTTTAGGGTCACTAAAATTCCAATAATTCAGTCTAGAATTGAAGTCGATTCCAGAGAAAAATTTAATATAGTCTGCTTGCCTGCCAGCTTCAACATAGTTTGAGAGCATTGAAATGGTTTGACACATTGAAATATAAAGTGCATTTGTCATATCTATTGGTGGAGTATTTTATGTGATCGCATCTAACAAAGATCAAGTTAGAGTAAAACTTATACTGTTTTTTTTTATGTGTATATGAAGAAGATTTTGTTTTATCTTGTTTACTTTACAGTCCTGATTTGATTTATTGCAAAGTCCAATAAACTATTCCTGGTAATAATAAAGAAACACATTGCCTGAACCAATTTTGCAATGCAGTGGAACGTCTCTGTAGTACCACAATCATTTGGCATTTGGAAGATCCACAGGGATTCAGCATTGTGTCAGAAAAGGGGTACTATGTAAATTGAGCATGTGGTTCGGATGTAGTTTCTGATTCAGACTCCAGCAAATAGAAAAGATGTAATTTGAGAAAATCTCTGAACCTTTGAAGCTGATGTTTCTCATCTGTGCAGTGGGGATAATGCCTCAAGCTAGTAGTTTTAAGTTTTGGATCTGACAGATATTTGTTATATCAAGAAGCAATGGTTGAGTGTCTACCACCTAGCAAATATTCTCTAATGACCTTTAGCACCTTCTTGGGGCTAGGCAGAACTTCGTAGACTGAAATCTGTGGGATATCTAGGTCTTAGCAAATTGGGAAGTTCTGAAAGGAGACTCCAGGATAGTTTCTTGGGGGGTCAAATGTTGCGTTTGATACTGTCAAAGTCCTGTCATTCTCCTAATGTCTGTCCAATTTACATGCATATGTGTTCAGACAATTGGAGGCTTGCTGTGGTGAGAGTATAGTGGCAAGAATCATTTGTCTCAGATGTTGAGCACAGATTGAACTGGAATTGATGGGCATTATTGTGACCGATGATGTTCATCAGAAAACAGACTTTTTTTCACTTTGCAGCTATCTGTGCTCTGGATACTGATTATAATAGTTATTAAGACAAGTAGATAAACTTTTAAATACAACTCCCAAACCATTTCTTCTGAAGACCTTTTTTATATCCTGGCCAGGAATACACAGTAATAGTATTTTGATGACTGAGTTATAATATATTACATTGAATAAGGAATAATGTTACACTGAAGTGGTTTTTCATGTGTAAGTATTTAATATCCAATTTTAACAAATATCCTGTTGTATAATCTTAAATGTATTTGGAGTCAGTTATTATATCTTTAGAATACTTGAAAATTGTTAAGATTTTTAATGTTTGCCCTACGTTTTCATTCAAAGCTTCATAATTAAGTTTCGTGGAGGGGTCTCTCCTCTAAGTACTGGCCTGCTGTTCTCTGAAAAGCTGGTGATGGGGCTGGTTCTGCAAGTGTAGGGAGGTAAGCAGTTGACTCAACTTGTTTTCATTGGAAGGAACCGTCACCATTGGGGAGAAGCACCTCTGAGGTGAGGCTAAGAGAGCAGGCAGGAAGGCCTTCCCATGTTAGCTTTACAAGCTGTGTTTAATGCCTCGCTTTTCAGAACCCAAGAGACATCAGCTGGCCAGGCAACAGCATGTCTCAGATCCAAGAAAGAACACTGAAGAAAGAATGGGTGCAGATTTCGAGTTGGTTAACAGTAACTTAATAACTGGCGCCGTTGCTTTGTTAGAATCCATGCTCTTAGAAATTTATCAGAATATTTCTAAACTGGCTCTGTGATCATCTCAGATTGAATTTGCCAGGGTAATTCACAAAACAAGCTAACTTAGTTTATCATTTGTATCCCCAAGGACTATGTTCCATTATTACATTAGTATTTCACTGGTAATGTACAGATTTCCCAAAACAAGAAAGAAGAGTTAGGTTCAGTTTGTTCTCCGTCCTTAAAAAATGCTTTGTTGTAGCTTCTAATCTTTTAATTCTATTCAGCACATTACCTTTCCTGCTTCTGGAATTCTTTTCAAAGGCATTTGGTGCCCAATGTCCGTGGATCCTAGCAGAATGGTGTTATGCTGCCCACAGTCTGTGGCAGAGACTAAGACGTGTTAGGGCAACTGCCTTTTGGATGGCTAGGGGATCTGACAAACTGTATTGACTATTGAAAAGTTTCTTGTTACGAGAGTAATGACTAAAAAAATGAAATTTTATATATGTAGATAAGAAACTCCACCATTGGGCATCACATTTATTCAAAACCACAAGAATAAGAATTTTGAATAGCTATAGTTTGAGTTTATCTTGTGTGGTATATGTAAAATATTAATTACAGTATCCAGCTTGACATGTACTATTAGCCCAGGAGAAAGCTAATCAGGATTGCAAGAAATTAACGAAGCAGTTTCTCTTGTAAAAGATGTTTCATCAATAGAACGTGCATCATTTGGAGAGCTTGTGTGTGTTGTGTGTATTTCAGGACTATAATTAAAAGATGTGAAACATATGATAAAAGGAAGTCTGAGAGAACAGGTTTGGCAGAACTGAACTTAGAAGGATGGGAGGAGCGAGAACTGATGACCAGAGCCAACTAAGCAGGGGTGGAAAAGCACGCAGACTGCTCTTCTGGGGAACACATGGCAGATAGGACTTCAACAACCAAATGGACTCACCATACGGCTGAGCAGTTGCCATGAGCTAGCTCTTGCTTTGATCTGGAAAGGAGTTGTAGATGTCCTGTAGATTATTCACTAAGGAAAGGTGGTGGGTTTTGGCAGTTGGAGGACAATTTAGACTGTTCAGGGAAACATTTTAACACAGGAAGGGATTAGCAAGAAAATAGGTACTTACCTGGAAATAGCTACTCATACTTGCTCAGTGGAGAAGGATATATGCCATGATGTCTGCTATTGCTCAATGGATGTGACTGTAGGTGTGTTGAGGAAGTTGGAAGGTGAATGGATAATGTAAATATTGTAAGACAAATTCTTCTGCAAGTGATGTTTATGATGGGCTATGAGCTTTTTTGGTAGAATAACAATGTTGATTTATGAAAAGATTGTGATTATTGTGTAAGGTGTTAGATGTTAGTTGGAGACACTGGCCAACAAAATACCTAAGAAATAAATGCTTTTTAGAAATCATGATTTACCTGAATGTAAAGAGAAAAAAACACTGAAAAGTTTTTTGTTGTTTTCCATAAGTTTGTTATTCTGTTTTGGTTATATTATATGCAGTCTATTAGGGATTTGTTAAGATGGGAACTGGCTTCTATGTATAGTGGCATATGCTTCAGAAATATAAGTATATGGATGATGTTACAAAGTTCACCTGCATCTATTTGACAGTTTGTCCTAAATAGTTACAGACAAATCTTGCTATTAGGTAAATTTATTTCATAAACTCATAAAGGTCTTTCCTGGAGTATGGATCTCTGCATTAGGAGCCTGGCTTTTCTCAAGCCTTGATTGCCACGGTTCTGTCTCTGTTATTCACAATACACAAGTAGGAACTTCATTTAAGTTGTAATTTTCCTCTAGAAAAAGATGAGCATTAAAATTTATTGTTAAAATACTTAAAAGCCTTTCAGAAGATTTTTGGAGGAAATTTCTCAAAAGGCCACTGTGCTAAGTGAGTGAGTCTCCTAGTTGAATGATAAAGGTATTGGATCTCAGTGTTTCATTGAACTGGCTCTCTCCACACTTAGTGAATCACTTAAACAGTATACACACTGCTCTTTGTCTTTATACACCTAACTTGGATTTCTATTTTAACTAAAGCTAATTCTTGTTAGAAATCATGTGTATAGCACTTGCTAGGTTTTCCCATTTACTATAGGATGGACCTGTGTTGTGGTTCAGATTAAGATAAAATTTGTTATTTCAGATATTCGTATAAAGTCTGTCTCTGCAGGCTGCTTATGAATTTCTTCTCTTTAAATAATGTATATTACCAAGATAAATGCTGTATTCAATAGTATAGCAATTGCTGCTGTGACAACTCCTAGAAAGTTCAATGGCTGGATGCAATAGTTTCTTATTTTGAATATGTTCCATATGGATGTGATGGTGGCCAGGAAGTTACTGCTTCTGCCATTCACAGATCCAACTGACAGAAGCTGTGCCAGGCTCCTCAAGTCACTGTCAGCATTGTTTTCCTCCCAGGCAGCTGTTCAGGATGAAGGCAAGTAGCATCACTTGGCGGAGCGTTCAATAGGTCGTGTGGTTTCTGCTCATGTTCCTGTGGACTGAATCTTAGTCATGGGCCACTCTCAGTTGCCGGGAAAGCTGGAGTACTTAGTATGTCTAAATACTCAGGGAAAAAAAGCAAGTGGCATTTAGCATAAGAATAAGTATTAGGCCATCATATTAATGAACACTGATGTTTAGAGTGTTTAGACACCTTAATATGTCGTTTTGTTGTAATGGTAAGTTACATATCAAAGTATGTTCTTTATTATTCCTCTCTAATCTGTTAGAATAATTTTTAGGCAGATACTTTTTAGGAAGTAAAATTAAGATACATTTATGTTGATGCAAATTTTTTGAAATCTAATTTTTTTTTTGGTAATACGGCATTTTATGAGCTTTTCAAACATTTCTTGCATTGTCACAGTGGACCAGCTGACTGGAATAGAAGGATCACAGTCAAATTACATTTCAGAGTTGTGCTGTGGGCCTAGACCTCCCCGAAACTGAGATACTAGGAGACACACCCGGGTAATTGACTTCTTTTGAAGAAGTTCTTTTTATTTCTAGCAAGTGTCTACTCTCACCAGAAACAACCTTGTAAACAATGTTGTTGAAAAGCTTGTTAGTTGGAAGGGGGAGTTGTGGAAGTAAGAGTCCATTGTTGGTAGGTGTCCATTTAGTTGCTGAACTATGCTAATTTAGGCTTATGTAAAATAGAAGAGCCAATTCAAGTTTTGGAAAACTCAAGACATGTTCAGTCCTTAAATATTAATGTTGAGATTTACAAATATAAGACTGTACGTGTCTTAGTGGAAAGATAAAATCCAATTGAAATTACAACTTGAGTAGAAATTTTAGCTAAAATGCCCATTGCTGTTGTTGAATACCTGAAAACAATTTGTCATAATCAATGCAAGTTACCATAAGTAAATGAAAGCAGTACAAATATGGTAAAGCCTTTCTTGACATTTTTTTCAATCCGTTTTCCTTTTTCCTTCCTTATCAAACAATGCAGAAACAGCCTTCACTTTTTGGAAGATCTCTGCTTTTATTTCATCACGGTACTGTTGGCATTGGAGTTGCAGTAGACCTCAGGATTGGAGTGAGGCATTTGCGGGTCAATTTTACATTTTCCTTTGGGGTATTGTGATGAAGGACTCCTAAAAAATTAGGTTTTTAAATCTTCCCTCTTTCCTTTCAAATGGTATGTATCACTTTTTTCTACATAGTTCAAAAGAACTTTAATGTTATTGCAAAGCATTGCAGTACTATCAACATATACATGTATATTATGAACAAGTATCTTTAGATGGGGCATTGGAGGTGTGAAGTATATTTAAAATAAAAAAGGAACATCTGACGTATTGTAAACATTTTACGTTAGTGGGTGTAATACAACATGATAAAGTCCTAGAATGTGTGTAACCCCCTTTCTCTTCACTTGTTTCATTTGCAGTTGTTAATCGTTGCTGCATTCTTATTCCATCCCCTGTGAGCTAGCCTACCTAGCCACAGTGCCTGTTTCATGTAGTCCACCTCATTTGGGGATGCAAATGATATCTGCAAATTAAAAAAAAAAAATCCTCATTATACATATGCTTGTTATTTCAGTAAGATCAACAAAATGCTTAGGAGCACAAACAAATTCATTAATTATCTTTTGTATCCAGGGCAAAATATAGCAGGCAAGTTGAAGAATGAATTGTTTATTTTTTGGAGGGGCTGGGAATAAAGAACAATGAAACTTCCTAATAAAAGTAGTTGGACCTTTTTGCTGTGGATTTGAAAGTAAGTCCAGAAGGCTGAGCTTAATATAACATGTGGCAGGTGGCCTGCGTTTGCCTGGAGAATTCCTTTAGGGCAAGACAGCTCAGCAAACACATAAATCCTTTTTTCTCTGTTATCTAGTAGCACATTTAGTTGCCATGGGGATTTTATTTATGCAGCAGATCCTCGGCAGTTCAGTTTGTGCCTAAAGTTTAACCGTACAGCTGTTACCATAAATGCTACATGGCAATATTTTCCAAACACAGACCCTAGAACAAAAAGAACATTTTTTTCCCCACATTGATTTTGCTTTTTATGTTCTGAAACATCTTAAGTATTACTATATACCAAGAAAACTTCACAAGTTCCAGGCAAGCAGTTGGTATCATTTAGTGTTACTTAAATTGTTCAATTGGAAATAAAATGTGTCAAATATATTTTAAATTAGGTCACAGATTTGCAAGTTTAAATGAATAGCTTATTATCACTTTTTTTTTTAAGAGAAACTTGATTTTTTTCCCCCTGCTGCTGTTACTTCTGAAAGGAGTATAGATAAATATACCAGAAATACTTGCTACTGTGCAACTTGCTTCCATGACTCTTTTAATATCAGCCACCCCCATCCCCGCCACCACCACTATTTTTAGTGGAGGAGGGAGGAAAACAAGAAAGAAAAATGCTGATTGCTTTCGCAACAATCAAGGGACTTCTGAGTTTCTCCAGCTCAGGGCTAGGTCCTGATTTGGAATGAATTGCTTTTGTTTAGTCTTGATTTGTACTACACCAGATAAATCACCAATATGTCTCCTTTGTGTGAAGCAGCCTGGATTGGTCAATGAGAAGGGGAACTGATGCTTTTAGATGGAGTGCATACAATTACCTCCCACCATCTGTGTCACAGTGCACCAGAAAATGATGGAAGGAAAACTTGAAATCCAGGTGAAGTTGTTCACTGAGAAGGAGAGTAAAGCATTCCGAATCAAGATACATTGTTCACATCCGCTTCCTGCCTCGCGCTTCTTGTGTGTGATGTTGTCTGCTTCCGACAACTATCGGGACATCATCCTTACCGATGCTTCCGCTCCAGCTGAAGGGTCAACGTGTCAAATTTGAAACGATAAAGTAAATGAAGGCCTTCTGTTGAATGCCATATATTTTCTGAGGCAATCACGCCGTTTGACATTAAACCTGCACTGCTGCATTAGCAGTCATTAGATAGTCTGTGCCAGGGACGCACGCCTTTCAGACACGTCTTATTTCTACCACAAATGGCCACATAATCTGAAAATGAAATTTGACATGACTAATAGATTTTTTAAGTGGCAACTGTTAGGAAGTTTGGTCTACAAAGTGGGTACGTGGGCATTCGGGACACTATACCTCCCCACTCGAATGTCTTCTATTCAGTCATCATTGTGATTGATCTGGCTTAATCCGTGTCAGGACTTAACAAAATGCCAATGCTTTATTTTAGCCAAAAGACCAAGAAGTGATTCAACTTACTTCTTTTTTATTAAGGATTTATTTATTTTTATTACAAAGTCAGATATACAGAGAGGAGGAGAGACAGAGAGGAAGATCTTCCATCCTATGGTTCACTCCCCAAGCGACTGCAATGGCTGGTGCTGCGCCGATCCGAAGCCAGGAACCCGAAACCTCTTCTGGGTCTCCCATGTGGGTGCAGGGTCCCAAAGCTTTGGGCCATCCTCAACTGCTTTCCCAGACCACAAGCAGGGAGCTGGATGGGAAGTGGGGCTGCTGGGATTAGAACCAACACCCATATGGGAACCTGCAACATTCAAGGCGAGGACTCTAGCCACTAGGCCACTGCACTGGGCCCAATTCAACTTACTAATTAAGGAGTAGTGGAAGAGAAAAATACCTGCTTCCTTTTGCTCACTTGACTAACAGTGACATTTAAGTATTCAATTTTTTTCCAATGTGAATTCACTTCTTGAAAGAAGTCATTGACACACTGGCTGTGACATTCCTAATCAAACTGGTCCATGGGCCACTAGTACTGAATTTACCTGGTAGTTGTTAGAAATGTACAATTTCAACACTTCTCTCCTTCTCAAGAGACGTGGAGCAGGAATTTGTGTTTTGAAGATATACAGGTGATCCCACTGTGCTCTTAAGTTTGAGAAACATTGCTCTGTAAGTCTTAAAAGTAGAAACAAAGCTATAGTAAAGATGATAGTGGGAGAGACTGAATGTCTTTATTGGTTATTTTCGGGTTGGTGATAGTAGAACATCTTAGCCCTGTTTTCATTTGGCTGTCCTCTGTATTCTTACACCTACAGACTCCAGCTCTGACTGCGTATCCCTGGCTTCATTTCTTAGGCTCTGCCTGAATGCTAACTGCTGTCAGAAGCATCTTTCCGAACTGGAGTGACTAGGCAGCTTCATGCTTCCAGTGCTTCAACCACTTTCCCTTTGTCTATCGACTCATTCTGTCTTTTCCTCAGCCCTTAACTGCTGGCCTAAGTATCCTGACCCCAAATTGCACAGAATGACTTTCTACACCCTAAGTATCCCATTTGCAGTACAGCTTGGTGCCTGTGAATTTGCTCTTTCCTCTCTAGAAATAACTTTCATTGCCCTAATGAACTTGTGTTGATACTTGAAGGTCCAGGTTTCTGTGTCTGATAGACGAAGAATCCACTAGTCACTCACTAGGTTAGCTGTGTTCTCGACTGAGTGTCTATAGCATGTGCGCAGACTGAGTCTGATTTGTAAACAAAGGAATGAAATGTGCCATCAGTAAAATAATTTGCCCTGAAGGTAAGACTCTTACTTCCTTCCATCCTGCACCTAGGAGAGTATGCAGCCCTTAGCAGGTGCTTGGTAAGTGCTGGTAGGACACCATTTAGCAGTCATAACTGCTAATAAACTGAGGTACCTGGGTAAATCAGTCCACTTTCTCTCTGTTGTAATGTTTTATAAAGGCCAATATCTTCTTGTTCTGAGAGAATCATGTCAGATATTCTGGAAATAGGAAGTATAATGGGAGACCTCATAAAAAAGTAGGACATGAAAAAGAAAAGTGCCTGAACTGAGAAATTGCTGATGCCTGAAAGCTCAATTGGAGAGAAGCTCATACTCCTTACAAGACAGAGACTGGAATAGAAGTGGGTTTCAAGGGTTTGATTATACTTTATGGGGAAATTGTCTAGCTCTCGTTAGTATCATCACATCCGTGTTCAGTTAAAGGTGAGAAGTTTCGCTTCAACACATAGTTTTCCATGCACATTTTAAAACTTTGTTCCGTTTTGGAAAGCCAAGATTTAATTCGGCACAAATGAAATTGTAATGGTAGTGTATTGGTATTAGAGCACTTTAATTGTGGAAATGTATCAAAAGATAAATTTTGGTGCTAAAGTTTTGAAATGTATATGTGGCTTTTTCTTGATGCATATTTGAGTTAAGCTTTTCATAGTTCATAGAGAATGCAGGATATTTCATCACCTACAAATGATAATACTGTGCTGATCCGTGATTACTGCGTACATTTCCAGAGAGGAATGCCTTTATGGTTGTGGATCAGGATTGCTGATACTGTTTTCACTTAATTTGGCTTAAGGTCAATGCTACAATTTGAATTTTTGGTGCTTTTTCTAAGTTGCAGTGTAAAAATTTTAAATGAAAAGTTTTAGTATTTCTTCGGTAATAATGGAAAAGCTGAACTTCTTGACTATCAGTTTTCCCTAGAAGAACAAAACGTCAGATAGATCTTGCAAGTCAAATTTGAATGACTAACAGAAGGCTAGCATTATCAAGGCGTGAGGCATTGCCATGGGAATCAGTGATATTTCTAATTATTGCTCAGTTCAAAAGCCATTAGTTTTTAATCTGTATTTTGTAAGATGATTACTTAAAGAAGTGTTGGATTTTGGTTCTCATCATGCTCTAGCTGCCATATTGGGCAATTATTTCTAGTAAGTTGTAGTCCTTACATGAAGTACATGAAGGTACTTTAAAGTTTGTGGATAAATGCAATTAGATATAATTCTACTTTTGTGCACAGAATTGAAATCCATGCATAATTTTTCCATGATATGCAGTTCTTTTGTAATCTTTCAAAGAAAGCACGAATGAATGATTTTCAGCATTTTTGGTACCAAAATGAAGTTGTTTGTTACAGATTCATTTTTATTATAAACCCAGATTTGCAGAGAGAAGGAAAAGAGAGAAAGCTCTTGCATCTGCTGGTTCACTCCCCAATTGGCTGTAATGGCTGGATTAGCTGGAGCTTAGCTGATCCAAAGCCAGGAGTTTCTTCTGGGTCTCCATTATGGATACAGGATCCCAAAGCTTTGGGAATTTTCTGCTGCATTCCCAGGCTGCAAACAGGGAGCTGGATGGGAAGTGGAACAGCTGGAACATGGAGTGATGCCCATGTGGGATCCTAGTGCTTCCAAGGAGAGCATTAGCCAATTGAGCCATTGTGCCTGGCCCCTGAATTGAAGTTTTGAGAAATGTGTTTGTATTTTAAAAATTTAAGACTTTTAGTTTATTGTGGACTTTTTTTTTTGGTTTGGGGGTCTTTTTGTTATTTTCTGACTCACTCCCCGGGAGTTCACTGGGATTGGGCCAGCTGAAGCCAGCAGCTCAGAGTACAATGCAAATATTCCAAATGAGTGATGGTGACACCACAAACTGAGCCCTCACCTGCTGTTTCCCCCATCCTCCTTGGCTCTGAGAAGCAGGAAGCAGGAATTGGGAGTGAAATTTGGTACCTAAACCCAAGCATTCCGATATGAAACGTGTCAAAACCTTTCCCAAACAATAGGTCACAGTGGAACATAATTAATTAGCAGCCTATTTGCTAGGTTAAGGCCCATTGCCAGAATTAACTTGAATTCCTTTGTTTTTCTATGAATTTTTTGCAAGTGCCCTTGTGGTTCTTAATCTGATACTGAGATTTTCGTAACGAAAGACTATTTTGACCTTATTTTATTTCTAGACAATGGGTGCAAACTCCTGTAGACTTTGCTGTTATCAGTTTGTTGTGTCTGAACTTCCCTGTAGTTACTAAGAAAATTAAGAGAATTGAAGGTCAGTGGGAGAAACAAACTGATGGGGAGAAGACGCAGAATAAAAAAATTGAGCAGTTATTTACATTTGAGAAATATTTTCTTTAAAAATTCAGTACAGGATTGTAGAATGGTTTTCACTTGAACACTGCTTTGTATACTTAACACATTGGATATTTTTAAGGAAGTGTCTGTAAAAAAAATTCTTATTGGGCAGTCACTGCTGTATAGTGGTAATGTTCTTTTACTGTCGTTTCAAATGCCACTTAAAGGGGTATTAATGTAGTATTGTAAGTGGTGATGGTGTGTTTTAGTAGCCGTTGTCCATAATTACTGGATACATGGGACCATTGTAGTGCTTAGAGAACCACTGGAGACCAAATGGAGACCACTGGAGACCTGGTGGTAATGTAGGTTTAGGTTTAGGGGAGTTACATGGGCACAAAGTCACAAGATCTTATGGGTAGAGTAGATAGAGGGCTGGTGGATTGGTGTTGCGCATGCACTAGCTCATACATGGTGGGGTCAGGGAGAAAAAACGAATCACTGTAGCTCAAGAGAAGCCTGTGGAGTGGGAAGCACTAGGCTGAAATCATAAATGGTGCCCTGCTTCATTTCCCAGAGGAGACGGTCTGAGAGAAGGAAGAGCAGCATCGAGTTTCTTGAGTTTGTCTAATGCAAGGGAAAGGAAGTCCAGGCAAAGCTGGGGAAATGGTAGGAAGTAGCAAACCAGACAGGGATCACCAAACTAAGAGAAAGCTGAGTGAGCTGAAGGTTATTTTGCTGTTAGGTGTCTAAAATCTCTTAGGTTGCCAGGGTTTCCTGTGAAGTCACATAGGAGAATGGCAGCGCTGGCGTGTTTGATAAACTTGACTATTTGTGCAAGTGTTTTCTTTTCCATAATGCCATCAAGCTAGCTCTTGGAGTTAGAGGATTTGCTCATGGTATCTGGGGAGAGTAGGGATGAGTCCCTCTTCTCTCAAATTGCAGAGGCTGCACAGCATGCTGGTTAGGGCAAAGAACTGGGCAAGAGGCAAGACCAAGAAGATCCAGCTCACAAGGCTGCCATTCCCTGGCGAGTCACTTCATTACTAACTGATAAAATGGAGTAATAATACTGCTTTTCTCTAAATGCTTGGGAGGATTAAAGTTCGTGGCACCTAGAGCACAACACAGAGAACATGATTCAGCGTATAGTAAGTCCTCGGAAATGTTATTACTAAGAAAAAGGAACTGAAGGATAGCGAATAGAGTAAGAAAAGACGTATGAGTGATAAACGTCTGTGTTCTCAACAAAAATAAAACTACGTGAGGACTAATGTGTAAAGGAAACCTTCACTCGAGAGGGAAGTGTTGAGAATATTTCAAAGCAGAATGGTTGGGGGGCCCAATGCTGTGTTTGCAGCAGATTTTACAATATCACATGATACCAGAAAGGTGTTAACACAGCATAATTAATTTTGGAAAGGCAGAAGAGCTATTACACAAAGAGCAACAGTGAGGTTTTTGTAAAATAAAGAATCAAAGTTATGACTGCCTTGCAGGACCATTGGCAAGGAAGATGCCTTAGGACTAAAATAATTTAAAGTAAATTTGTAATAGAATTAGTTCAAAGGCTAAAGAAATCTTTTAGGGAAACATCGACCAGATGAAAAGGAAAGACACAATACTTACAGGAAAATTTTATCATCTAAGATTTTGTCCTCTTCTGACATCTCAGTGCCCAGCCCTATGCCTTGGCATGTTATGAATTTTAATAAATTCATGAATGAAAACAGTTTAATTGACTAGTTAATGAGTGAAGACATTAGGTTTATTAAATAATAATGGACAGTAAAAGGAAGTATGTCATATATAAAATATTTTAACTCTTAAGGAGAAAAGAATGAACTTATAGGAAAAGAAAAAGATGGGAATTTATCTTTAGGGGATATCCAATTGTCCCAATAATGGGAGAAATTTTCCCTGAGTTACTCAGGTAAAATGATGAAAGAAAAATTTTTCTTAGTTTTATTTCATACAGATATTAATGACTTGGAGACCGAAATGATGGATAGACAGGTGAAAGTATAATCAAGCCTGAGAAAGAATTTCTGAGTGTAGTTGCTGTCACCTCTGAACTTTACTAATCTATTTTATGGAAGTCCTGAGTTTACCCACACACTGTTTATTAAATGTGGAAAACAAATGTAATTTGTCTGCATGCTGTTTTATTTACAGCAGACCCTGGACATGTTTGAAAACAGGGGATAAAATATTTGTGAGGCTGGGAGAACCAATTTTTGGCATAGAGTTTAAGATTTGATCGGGTTGCTTGGAGTACCTGGATTTTGGTTCAATGCCACACCTATTCCAGTTTAAAGTTAGTTTGTGTCCTGGGAGGATTTAGGTGATGACTCAGGTGGTTGGGTCACTGTCAGCAACCACATGGGAGACCCAGATGGAATGCTTAGTTTGCTAGCATTCCGGCCCAGCCTTGACTACTCCTGGCACCTAAGAAGTGAACCAGTTACGGAGATCTCTCAGCCTTTTAAATAAGAGGATTTGTAGGATGGTTATGGGCAAACTATTGGGAGTAGGAGTTAGTAAAACATTCTTAAACATAGTGGCAAAGAGAATCACAAACTGCTTACTTAAAATAGTAAGAGTAGTTTGGTCACTTGGTTATTTAGTTGCTTTTAGTAAAGCAACATAAAGAACATTTTCAAGTGGCATGATCCATTCATATTGGACACTAGTCTCAATAGGACAATGAACGCACATGGCAAGCAACTTAGATTGCTGGTGAATTAGAAAGAGAAGACACAGGAGAGTCACCATGTGGCAAACAGGTGGATTCATTGACATGGGTCTCTGAAAAATTAACAGGCAATTGTAGTAGCCATGTAGCTTGTTAATTTTGAAACTACAGTTATCTAGTAGTGGTGCCATGATTAAGATGAAAAATTAGTGGAAGCTTTTCCAACTTCCTATATGTTTAAATAGTCTTTAACAGCCACTATTTACTTTCAAGTGACAGGAGAAGATATGACACTAACGAATAAGTGGTTAACAGCATGCCTTTTGTTTAGTCATTCAGGTGTCTACCATTCATTGCACAGAGCCTACCACAGTGTGTACTGAATGCAGCTACTGTTGTCCACACTTAGTCTGATGGCGGTCTCACAGCTTTCATGTGCTGACAATTTTCTAGGGATGCTGAAAATGTGGGTCCCTATCTATTACACAGATGTGACCTGTGTTAGCTGTATGCTGAGTAGGGAAGATGGGACAGACGTTGACCCAAGGGGTAGGTCGAGAGAAGTTGATTTCCCATAACAAGGAGCATTAACATGGAAATTAATACGGTGTTGGCATGGTGCATGAGAAGTGCTTGGTTAGAGTGAGAAGGTTTGGATGGAGGTGTATGAGGGCAAGGGAAGGGTGGCAGACTTTTTAGACAGGCAAATACACGTGCGAGAGCTGTGACTAATCCTGTCTTGCTCTCCTCAGGTTCCTCTCACTGGATACTGGAACAGAGTCCAAGTGACATGTATCTAGTGTCACTAAAAATGAAGCTTGAGGTTGACATTTTGCTGTAGTGGATTAAACTGCCACTTGCAACACAGTGTTCAGTATCAGAGGTCTGGTTTGAGTCCATGCTGCTCTGCTTCCAATCTAACTGCTTGGTAACGCACCTATGAAAGCAGCACATGGTGGACCAAGTGTGCGGGTACTTATCACACCTTTGGGAGACCTGGATAAAATTCCCGACTTCTGTCCTTGGCCCCTTCCAGTCATGACTTAAGGGGAGTAAATTAGCAGGTAGAAGATCTCTTTTCTCACCTACTCTCTCTGTGTCTCTGCCTTTTGAATCAACGAATAGATAAGGCATGGCTTTTTTTTTTTAATCTCAAAGCAGCTCATGATTGGGGATATGTACACAAAAATAACTTAAACCACTTACAAAAATACATGAAACTCATATAATCTATAAGACAATAATATATGAAGGTACTTCAAAACATTTATGGAAAAACTTACATGAATGTACTTTAGTGGCCCAAACAGAAATCCTCATGTAATTTTTTTCACAGTGTATTTTCCATTTCGTCTAAAAAAACATGTTTGTGCATCAGAAGTTGTTTTGTACCCTAATGAACTGTTACCTTATTTTGCAAGGGCTTTTTAAAGCACTCACGTATATGCTTGTCACTTCAACTGATGTCTAACAGTAGACTCTTAAGTAGGAACTAAGTGAATTTCCCGAAATTCACTCTTATGCCTTTTCTCCCGTATTGATTTAACAAGATTTGTTTTTGTTTAATGGTGCTTGTGTTTATAAATTATAAAGAAATAATTTTGGACAAAATGTGAGTTTCCTTTACAGATGCCATACCCTCCATGGATTTCACAATTGTCACTTTCCCCATCTTCTGCCTTTTCACTCCCAGTCATTGCCATAGCTTTTGTTCCCTTCTGTATGGTGTGATTTATCTTCATTTTTGAGCATGCTGTGGATTGTTTTTTTCAGTTATGATTGGTGTGGGATTTGATCAAGTTCTTGGTCTGCATGTGCTGGTGATGTTTGTTGTTCTCTGCTGTGCACTTCTTGTTGGCACCAAAGATGGTTTTGGCAATCCTGTTGGCTTTGCTCATTCTGTGCTTACGTTTTCTTCCCCAGAGGTCCTGGCAGCTTTGGGTTCATGTTTCTTTGAATAATCCAAAGCATACTAGCACATGAAAGTTCATTGTCATGCCCCGAAATGGGTTGTGAGTCCAGGTAAAAAGACTAAATCCAGTGTGATTTTGTATATTTTGGCTGGGTTTTCTTGAATTTTCTTTTCTTGGGTACTACTGCTTTCCCAGAGAGATAAATCTCAGTGATCATTCGTTGATCATGAGCTTCTTGGTCCAAATACTTATTTGCTCATTCATGATTGTGACCCATCCTCAAGTATCAGGGAAAAAAAAAAGAGAACTTACCTTGTACAGGGGAATATATTTTGTCTGATATGATAATGCATGGATGACTACTTTAGAATGAAGAGACTATACTATCAAAATTTGCAAAGGTGAAATACAGTTATTGGAAAAGGAGGTAGGGCTGCGCTCCTGTCTGCTAGTTCATCCCCCAAATAGACATGGAAGCCAGGTGGTTGGAACTCAGTCACAGTTGGCTCTGTGGATAGCAGGAATCAAACTGCATGAGCCAGGGCCTGCTGCAGCAGGAAGCTCAAGGCAGAAGGCAGAAGTGTGGTTGGAACGCATGCATGCGCTCTGAGGTGGGACCTAGGCATTTTAACTGGTATTTTAACCACTAGATGCAATGTCCCTCAAAGATGTTTGAAAGATAAAATTGTTTGTTTTAAAGCAACAAAAGTTGACATATTATCTTCAGAGTTTGACAAGATTTTATTATCAGCCTTTTAGTCCAGTTCTCTAACAGTACAGAACCTATAGTTATCTCACTTTCAACTTAGTGTATTACTTTTTTTTACATGTGGCACAGAAATGCTACTGTTTGTTCAGAACCTCTCTGTTACATTTTTTTTGGTGAAGCAATTATAAAGGATAAAAACGAAAGCTTATATAATGGATTTAATGAAGTTTATTTAAGAGTGAATTGCTTATTTTTCAAGGCCATCACTGACCCTAAGGGACAATTTTCTAAAGTAAGACAGAATCATTTCCGGTTGCACTCTGAAACCTCCTTATGACAACTCCTTATGGTAAGATTCTGCTTTATTTAGTCTCACTTCCAGGCTGAAAGGCACACACTGTCTCAGCAGTCCTCAAACCATTCTTAGAGCCTTGTAGATTTTGCCAATGCAAACAAAGATGCTGAGAGAATAAGTGAAAGAGGAAAAGGAATAGTCTTTGAACCGCAAGATTATTTTTCCTTTCCCTTGAAGTAAAATAAATACGTGAGTGCATATATTAACAATAAGTGAAATTAGGAATGATGTAGGCTTAAACATATTAGTATTTTTATTGCGTCTGAGATTGCTTTGAAAGCACTTCGACTTCATGGGAGTATCTTCCTTCATTTTGATTTTGTGATTCCATCAGAGGATTCAGAATCTTGATGTTTTCGTGGGGGAAAAAAGAATTTTATAGCAACTGAAAAGGAGAAATGCAATTTTGTTTTATCCTTTCAGGAAGAATCAGCTTTTCGATTTTGAAAAGTGATTTTTGAGTTGGCACCCAATTTTATTTGT
Source organism: Ochotona curzoniae (assembly GCF_017591425.1). NCBI lineage: Eukaryota > Metazoa > Chordata > Mammalia > Lagomorpha > Ochotonidae > Ochotona > Ochotona curzoniae. The sequence continues at coordinate 32,368,430 of NW_024467122.1, read as the reverse complement.
ACTGTATTTATTATTCAGGTTCTGCATTTTCTAACAAATAACATGGAAAAACCAAATCTTTGTGTCAGTGAAGCTCATTCTGCATCTCCACCCTTTACACAGCAGCTCTCCCTTCCAGAAGTTCCTGTGGAAGGAGCATGCATCACAATTTGAAGCTTGTGTTGTAAGCAACCTTGAACAATTCATCCAGTACAGCCTTTCACCTTCAGAAAGGACAGCCAAAGCCTTCCCTGGAGATGGGTATTTATTCTACTCTTAAAGATGCCCAAAGAAGTTTTAAACCATAGCAAGGTTAATCTATGCTCACTGCTAAGAAGAGCTTTGTTATCTGCTCCAAATCCCTCCTATTAGACTTTCCTTGTTGTCCTCTTTATTCCTCAGTACACATCAGCGCCAGTCTCAGTGCCTGGTTCCGTGGAAGTTGAGAGCACACAGAGACACTTATTCCCTTAAGAAAAAACTAGTTTCTTTCCAGTCTCTTTTGAGTGACAGTATTTTATATGTTGCAGACTGTAATTAGGTCGTCTACTTGCAATTAGGTCACTTTGTCTCATAGACTAAGTGATCTCAGCGTTAGCATTATTATAGATATATTGACAATCCTTTGGACGTTTGGCTTCAGTGAGTTCTATTTGACACTCTTGGTGTTCTCCAGCTCCTTTTCAAATAATTCTGCTGGTTACACCAGCTGTGTGCTCATCTGATTTCTAAGTGCGGTAGTCTTCATCTTTTAAGGGTTGAACTGATTTCTATACATTGTCTTGATTTTTTTTAAATGAAGTTGATTCATTTTCTTTATATTTAGTGCAGATGATACATTTCAAACTTTGTGGATCTGTGTAATTGGAAACATGTTTTGAGAGAGAGACAGCTATACATTTGCAGTCATCTAGTAATCATGGTAGAAAATATGCCTAACCCCTCCTGGACCGTGATTGGCTGTGAATGTTGGGATCCAGAGATGCTGGGAAGCAGAGAGAAAGCAGGTAGATGGAGAAGAACCAGCCTGAGGGACTGAATGCACCAATATATATACAACCTGAGACTAAACCATGTGGCTTTTGGCTTAAGGGCTGGTGCGCAAGGATGTAGTGAGGGAAACTGACAAAGAGGTTGCCTTCATAGTCCAGGTAGCTTCAGACAATGAACCTGGGTGAATGAGGCTAAAACGGGGCATTGGGACTGTAAAGATTTGGAGGGCATTTTGGAATGGGCAATAAAAGGAAGTGCAAGCGTGCCTCCAATCTTTCTAGCTTGGGTTTCTGGATCCAGAAGGTTTAGAGAAGCAAGGACAATAGGGATATGTTCAAGAGATTGTAGAGGTTTGAATTTCCTGTGTATTTAAAGGAAGAGACGAGGAGTTTGTGTAAGGATCTCAGGAAAGACGTTGCAGATGAAAATGGAGACTTGCTGTTGAAACCATCATGGGTTCTGTGGAGGGAGAAGATGGGAGCACAGAGGGAACCCTTTTGGGCCAGAGATGTTGGAATTAAGGGATGCCAGGCCAGGAGACTGAACAGGGCAGCTCACTTAGGAGAGACAAATGTGGTCGTGAGGCAAAGACCATGGGGCAAACTACAATGTGTGCTAAACAAAACTATAAACTGCCAATAGGAAAAATAGGATGGAATATTTGATTAAGGCAGCTTAAGGGAGGCGGTAGTGTCAGGGTGAGATGGGGGTAAGATGAGAGTGGGATGACACTAGTATTTACTGCTAGCTTCTGCTGCAGGCACTTTAGTAAGGCCTTGCTAGCCTTTCTGTTGATTACTGTTAGAGTCCTACGAGGTTTAGGTATTTTGCAGATCAGAGGTTGAGTTCTAAATATTTATCCCAATTGCACCACTAAAAAAATCATCAAGCCCCTCCGTTCAAATTCTGGCTCAGATTTGTTCCTGAATTAATAGTTCTGTGGCTATAGTAAGATTAGCTGCTGGGTCATTTTTTTCTGAATGGATCGATAGCATATGTGTGGCTTATGAAATAAGACTTGGAACTCTATGTTCTTTGCAGTGGCATAAAAATTCCCTTTCCAGTATTACTCATACAGATATTTTATATCATACAATTGCTATCAACATTATAGTAAACCAAGAAATATATAATGATATTATGGACATCAGGAATAAGAATGTCTTGTGGTTGAAACAAGTAAAACTTATAACACCACATATAAAAGTCAATTCTATCTTAGGACAAACTTAGAACTCTGAAGGGTTTAGGTACTACGTAAAACTTGAAGCATGATAAAATATCTTATAGAGGAGGGATTTGAATGCCTCCCTATTTGTAAGTCAGCATCTTGGCATCCTGAGGGCCAATCACAATTTGGCAAATATCCTAATCTTCATGAGATGTTAATAATGCCACTATCTTAATGTGATCATAAAATTGTAATAATTCATATGTGACAAATGTCTTTAATGCAAGTCAGTGCACAAGAACAATTGTAAATAGTGAAACCATTTGTTATAATCAATGATGTAGAATAACCTAGCTTTTGTAAAACCTTTCAAAGATTTGCAGAAAGTGGAGGGATGAGACTCAGTGACTATGCAAAGTACAGAAACTTTTGTAATAATGTAGTTTTTACCGTATGTTGCTTTCTCTCAAAGATTGCCAACTCTGAGTCATAAGTGATGAGTCGTTTATTAGATAATGGCAGTTGGAGTCATTATGGGAACATATAGGAAAAATGTCCAGGGGAAAATTGGCTAAACTAAGTTGTTTCTGGACGCCCAGTTCAGAGTGAAGATTGCTTTGTACGTAGTAGAAATGAAAGTAAACCCTTGTTTGGAAAATTCATTCTGAATGTCAAAGTGTGCATTTTAAAAAAATATTCATAAGATGCAAAGTGTTTAGAATCCTTCCAGTGTAATTCTTCCCAAACATGCATCGTTTTAGGGCTTTGTGGAGAGTTTGCTTCTGTGGATATGGAACAGGCACCTCCGGTTTCCCTCTCACTGATGAGATTCCAGTCATGTTTTAGTTTACATCTTAGCACAGAGCTTTTAAATGACCTCTTTATGAATGCACTTGCTACTGCCTCCATTCTTTCTTCCCTTGATCTCAGCATGGATTACAACACTGCCAACCACGCTGTCATTTCCGAGTGCTTGAGGGGATCTCCATCTTTACACATGTAATTTCACATCAAAACAATGCTTGAAAAGCACGGTTTTTTAGACAAACATTTTGTCCGAAAGGATTTGTTCAGGAAAACCAGACATTCTGTTGGGTTAAAACAATAGCATGTATAGTTCTCTTTAATTTTTAGTTAATTTGAGAGACAGGTGGGCACCTGGAACTTGAAGTCAGAGCGAGGAATCAAACCCAGGTACTCTGATCAGTCAGAGATGGGGGCATTTCAACCACCAGGTCCGACACCTGCTCGGAGGTGTCATTGTTTTTACCCTGACTGAGGAAATGTTTTCCATTTTTCCCCCCCAGAAATGAGGAAACTTTTTAAGACTTTTAAGTTCTGGTGGTTTCATGTATAATTAGCCACCTTTGGTCCTACTGAAGTGGGCAGGAAGATGAACTCATGGAATACCATTTTGAAATGGAACTTAATGTCACTGTTGAGCCGTGCCATCATGTGGGTGTGAACTGAGTTATCTCTAAACAAAACAGTCTGTTACTGAATGTCTTGGTTAGATTTTCACATGGTTAGCATCATTTCTGAGCTCTCTTGTCTTTCCTAGTGGTTGTGCCAAGAGGCTGTGTTTTTCCCGTGATGCTCTGGTGCAGTGCTGACCTTCACACAGGTAAACGCTGCTGTCATCACACTGTGTGTTTCAGTGTGACTGAGGAAGCACAGCTCTCAGTTGAGGGTTATTGATTTTAAAGTTGGTGCCAGCTTTTGTCTTCAAAAGGTTCTCCTTTGGGCTCCACATCTGTTCTGCCCAGCTGGTGGTTCTGCCAAAAGCCCTTTTCTAAGCCCCAGCAGTTGCTACAGTTACAGGAGCCTGGGAGCCTGCAGGTACTCACTCCCAGACTGGACTTTAGTGACTTGATGATTGACCCTTCGTACTTGCTTAGAGGTGCTGACTGTGTACCTGGTGAATCCGGGATTCCTAGGAGATTATATTTGATTTATTCTTGAATTATGTTTTTTCTTTACCACGACACTATTTGCAATCCATCACTACTTGTTTCATTCACAATGCTGATATTGTTAGAAATGATAGTTTTTTTTTTTTCACAGTTAGAGAACATTCATGTGACCAGCATTGTGGCACCGCATGTTAAGTCCCTGCCTGCTACTCCAGCATCCTATATGATCTCTGGTTCAAGTCCCGGCTGTTCCACTTCTGGCTACACTCTGTGCTATTAGGCCTGGGCAAGCAATAGAAGTTCTCGGGCCCCAGTCACTCATGGGAGACCCAGACAAAATTCCAAACTTCTGATTTCACCTTGGCCTAACCTCGGCTATTTTGAATCGGTGGATGCCAAATTTCTCTCCCTCTTTGTCTCTGCTTCTCTCTCTCTAAAAGAGCCTTTCAAATAAACAAATCCTTGAAGAAAAAAACCAATGCATTTAGTGAATTTTTACCATAAATATCTGAAAGTTCATGAATCCATTTCTGAGGAAAAATTGTCTATTTGTTCATCATGACAAAAGTTCAATATTTTATTAAGAAATACATTAGAAAGACCTAAGCAGCTTTTTGAGATTCTGATTACGAGAAGAAAATGCGATTATCTTGGATCCAGCTCACTGATGGCGATCGGAACCGTCTGAAGTTTTCTGAGGGGAGTGGGGTGGGGGGAAAAGGTCTGAGAAATTTGTGTTGATGCACTTTTAGATTTCTGAAGAAGAAAGAGACCCAAAGAAACTTCTGAAAACAGGAGGCATTCGAATGGATCGGCGTTAAAGAATTTAGAAATGAGCAAGCATCACGAGATGCAACAGCGAGGGCTCCACTGCACAGAAGCCTTGGGAAACCTCCTTGCCATGGGCCCGGAACAGACGCAGAGGGGCCTTTGGCAGTGAAATGGGCCTGACATAATTGGGATGGATCCAGCAGGGTTTTTCCTTGGACACAATGTGCTGTCTTGTGAAGTTAAGATGGCACGAGTAGACATGGTGTCAGTGGCTCTGAGATCTGTGACCATTCATGTGCAATAACTACCTTTTTAGAGGGAAAATTCTTTGGCTCTGAAATGACAAAATTAAAGCCATGTCTGTGAGAACTTGGCTAGAAAACCTTCAACACAATGATAATAGAACTGTGAGTGGCTCAATGTAGTTCCCTGAAATTTGTGCTTTTGCAGGGATAATGGTAACTTAATTTTTTTTTCCATTTAAAAATATATTTCTGTTTCTCAAGGGGGGGATGTGAAAGGGAGAGAGAGAGAGAGAAATGCCTCCAACTGGAACAAGGCTGAAGTCAAAGCTGGTAGCAAGAACACACTCAGACCTTGCAGATGCATGGCGGGCAGCCATCACTGCAGCCGGCACTGCTGCTTCCCAGGACCTACAGATGTGCTGAGGTAGAACTAGAAGCCGGAGCTGCCAGGTGAACTCATGGACTCTGATGTCAGACTCGGTGTCCTAGCTGCTGTTGTCATCGCTCCCTGAATGACCACCCTGGGAATTTAATCTGACTTCATATCGTCAGCTACTTTATTGAAATGAGGTGGAAGGATTCCCATTTGACAAATGAGAAGGTGGGATTCAGGAACAGTGAGGCTAATTCTAGGTCATGATCACAGGTCAGTAACAGCCCTGGAACTGGAAAAAAAGTCAGCCTTGTTTTGACGGCTGTGCTTTGTGACTTCCTTCCTGCTTCCTACTGACAGACCACCGTAACATTCCAGTCACTTTCTGATCCAAACGCACTTGGAAGGCCACCCTCTTAGCAGGTATCCGTGTTGCGGCAATGGTAGGCTTTGCATTTGTGATTGTACTTGCATTATGTGCCTGGATCAGAAATGACAGGCACTGGGAACAATTTTTAAACCCTGAGTAAGGAGGCCCTTCTAATTCATTCTTATCTAAGGTTTGTTGTACTGTACTCCCAAGGAAGTAGGCTTACATTTCAGAAACACATTTTTACTAATTTTTTTCTCCATGGCCATTGATTTAAAATGAGTGAACATGCCAAAATTTCTTAGCTTTTTCTGTTCTCTTAAAAAATTTAGAAGTAAAAGCAGCTCAGTATAATCAATAAAAAATGGAGTACATTGTTAAATTTTATGAAGAATTTACTAGAAGAATTCGAAGATTCAACTTTATGGCTACCAAAGCAGCATTTTATATTACAGTGTAGACTGAAATTAGAAGTACAACTGAAATAACATGAAGGTGTTAATTGATGAAATACAAATTTTTATTGAGCAGTTGGATTATTCTAGGGAAAATCTCTCTAAAGCAATCTCAGAAGTTTGACTTGAATGTGCCCTTGGTTTGGTCTTTGGCAGCATTCGTAAGGAAACTGTGCTTCATTTCACTATCAGCCCAGGCTATTATTTATTATTAAATCACCCACCAGTATTTGTGATGTGTCTGTTGCATTATAAAAGGCCACTTTAATTAGTGCTATTTTAAATGAAGTGCAAATTTTAAAGTTAATGTTGGTCTGAGTACAAATGGGGAAATACACACACCAAGCAGTGTTTTTCTGTTTGAACCTTTAGCTAATATAAAAATGAGTGGGAAATTGTGACATTAGTGAGGAAAGCCCAACTCAGGTTACATACACAGTATAAGAATTCAGCCTGAATGTATGATGTCAATAATTATCAGAGTTAATTTACATTTAAATGATCAATAATGGTTCCTTATCACCATCCTCTTAGTTGGCCATAACAAAACCGTATGCTTACAGTTTTCTTTGACATTTACAGTTTGAACCTCAGAATTAAAAATCATCATCTAGATTCAAATATAGTGGTCTACTAATAATTCTTGTAGGTTTCAGGAAGAGCAGAGTGCAAATATGACTAGACGAATCACCTGAGAAATGTGTGTTTTTGTTTTTTCAAGATCTGTGTTCTTTCCCCCAAATCCAAAGGTTGTGGAGATTTACTCTCATGCTACTCATGGAGAACTGGATCTAATTCATCACATTTTTGGGTGGAAGTTTGCTGTATATTTAGGGTCTTGGTAATCAAGGAACAAGACTGACACATTTTAATCATTTTTTTTTCTTATAAGTGCCTGTACTTGACAAATGTGAAAGTCAGACAGTAATTATTTTTCAAGTACACATAAAGCTATTTATAAGGGCTAAGCATAAAATTGTTTTAAAAATTAGGATAGTTCAACTCTGGATTGTAAAGAAACTCTGAAAGGAGCTATTTAATGAATTAAGAATGGGAATGGAAAATAAGTATAACCATTCCACAGTGGTATGCTCACGCTGTTGTGTTTTCTCTCTGGTCCGGAGAGATAGAAAACATCTATGCATTTATGCATACATACAGGTTTGCAAGAATTCCACCATCAATTCAAAATCTAACACAGTCAGATGGGGGCTGAAGAAGGGAGAATTAAATTGGATTCCAATAATCATGTCATATGTACTTAAAATTAAAATGAATGTGTTGATAGGACTGGGAATTTATTTTAAATTCAGCAGTTAGCCATGAAAACTGAACTGTAGAGCTCCGTGGAGCTGTGAGCTTTTGTGCTCCTTGGCACAGAACAGGGAACCTGACTTCAAGGCTGCTGGGTGGTATTTTCCAAGATTGTGGCTTGTGTAGGCCAGGGAAGAAGCGGGCTACTGCGTGTGTTCGGTCATGCCTTTTTGTAATGAGATAATCCCCGAGGGAGGAAGCATTGTATTGGGCGAGTGGAGAACATTCAGTTAAGGTGTTATTCCGGAAATGTCTCAAAAGCGTCTCAGAGACAGGTTTTACTTCCCCTTAAATTCCTCTGCGGTTAGTGTTTACTCCGAGTGGTTGGGTATTTACGCTTGAGTGCCAAAAAGAGTTCGACTCTCTGCTCAGTGCGTCTGATGGTGTTTAATCACCTCAGATGAAGATCCTAACATGGTGCTATGTGACATGTCAGGTGCATTATGGTGGGGGTCCAAACCAAGAGCAGACCAAGCTGTGCGACACTGAGACTGCTTACACCTTCCATCTGCGCTTGCGCTTTCTGCTCCCCATCTATTATGTGTGGGAATATCCGCTTGCTAGTATCCGGCTGTACCAAAGCTCATGCCATTTGTTTAGCTTCTCCTATATTAGGCTTTCAGTTTGTGCCTTGTTGAATTGTAAAAGCCAAATACTTGTATAAGAATGACATGGTTTTCTTTGTCATCAGACTCCATGTGCTGACAGGAGAGGTGGGGATGTTTCTGGTATTGACACAATGGGCACAAGCATAGAAGGAAGTTGATTGCCCAAATAACTATGTTGATGCATTGAGGAATTAAGTTTCTTGAATTGTGTCTCCCACAATTGTATCTTGTGTTCTGCTCTAATTACGAATTCCGTATTTGATGTAGTCCAATATGGTAGCCATTAGCTCAGTGTGGCAAGTTAAACTTTACTTGGTAAAATGAAATAATATTATTAATACACTTCTGCAGTTGTAGATGCATTTCCAAAGATTATGAGGTTGTAACTAGTCTAATACAAATTGGAGATCACAGAACATTTCCTTCTTCGTGGAAAGTTCCGTTGGACCACACTGAGCACATCTCTCCCCCAGTTTTGAGGTGTCCTGCCTGTAGTCCTCTTGTAACCTTCCAGGCCTGAGCTGTTCTACTTGCATGATTGTCTTGTTTTTTTTTTTTTTTATGAAAGAGTAGTCGAGTTTAAGTGATCTTATTTTTCTTATGTGCTTTTCATATTGTTTGCTGCCAATGCACCTTCTTAATAATTACAGTAGTACTCCTCTGCTGTGAATATATATTAAAACATTTTTCAGTGGGGCTGTGATGAAGTGTACTTGTACCACTCCTCTTTGGTGTGTAGTTCAGTGCCTTGGTTTTAATTCATAGACCCTCTACTGCTGCACAGTAAATTACATTGAAATAAGTGTGCCATATCATGACATAAATATCCCCTGAAAATGAGGAGAAACAAATTTGACACTCAGGTGGCTAATACATCACTCATATGTTATGAAATGGATTGCACTCTTGTTGACAGAAGGTGGAGGGATAGAGGGTGACTTCAGTCATGTAAGTAAAGAAAGCAAAACAGAAAAAAAAAACAAAGCTTATTTTTAGTTTGTTTCACTGTTAAGAGGGTGTAAAAAATATAGATGGCAAGCCTGTGAGCATTGTTTTCAGTGTGTTGCTCTTTCCTGTTCCTTACTGGTTGCTGTGTGTGGAGCTTTCCAGTCCTGTTGGTGTTGGCAGCATTTATCTGTGTTTTGTGAATTCTCATTTGCATTGCATTCATTTATTGAATCCATGCATCCTCCACTGTGTCATTTCCCTTTCATATATAGGCTTTGTTTTCCTTTACCCATCGATGTTGAATTATAATTCTAAGCACTCAAATTCATTCAATATTCTATAAACAGGAATGACTGAAGAAGAATTTTTTTAAAAGAAGGTTCAGAATTTTCCTCTTTTCCTGCTGTAGGAACAGCAAAGCAAACAACCAAAACTATAGGATGAACTGAAAAGATAATGGGAGCGAGAGGGGGATCAAGAGAGCTGTCAGAACTGGCTGTGTTTGGAGTGAATGATGGAATTTAGAAAGTCTGTTGACCATAGTCAAATATAACTGGGAATTTCTACAGCTGCCAGGTACCAGTGCATTAATTCAAAAAGGCAGTCCCTGTATTTGCCTCCTCTTTGCTTTTGGCCTGACAATGTCAGAGCATTAAGGTAGCAGCCTCCCACAAGGAGAAGTAATTTCTCAAGTTTGCTGTATTTGGGATGCCATCATGATTTAATCATGTTGATACCAAAACTACAATGGAATGCATTGTAAGACAGTGATTGGCACCTGCAGTCACTTATTATTTTGTCAAGAATTTGACGTGCCAATCAATTGCATGAGCAATGCATGCCTGCTTGAAATTGATCACAAAGCACCTCATGTTAAGCATCTTGATATTTTCTGCTAATGTAGGTCATTGCCAAGCATTAGAACTTTCCATCTGGCTTTCTTTTCCTGTGACTAAGGGAATATGATAGTAGGTTTAAGCTGCTGAGAATATTCCACAAAAGGCTAAGAATTTTTAGAATGGACTGCAGGTGGATTGCCACGCTGACCTCATTTATTTAAGGATGTCATCCATGAGCATCAAAGAAAAATGACTGTACATTACAGGATTTTAAAAGTGCAGGCAGATGTAAGAATGAAAATGGGTAACTTCACCTCCTGCAGGAGCCACTGTTTTTAAGGAAATAGCTCCAAATTACAACTCTTTAAACTTATCTCGGCATGTTTCGGCAGGCTGACTTTAAAATAAAAGAATAATACTTCATTAGTGTATCATTAAAACATTCCTGTTTATATAATTTCAGTAGGATATAAGTGTAGATGTACTATAGTTCATACTGGATGTTTAGATGGTTTCCTATGTGTTTACTATTAAAAGTAAACACAGGATGAACATTTTTCTGGATTTTTCATGAGTCTTCATTCCTGAGAACTGCTTCCCAGCAGGTGTTCTTTCACATTCCCAGGGGCATCTGAAAAAGCCATAGTTTGACCATGCCTCTGCCAGTACTGTAAGAAGTTTGATACCACCTGCAGTTTGATAATGAAAACAGTTATGTCGTTAAAGATGGACTGTTGGACAATTCAGGTATTCGAATTGCTTATTTCTTCTGTCATTGAGGAGGCCCTCCCTGTTCTTCCTGGAAGTGTTAGTGATTTTTACTTACCACTGTGAAGTAGTTACACACTCTTGGGTAGCCTGAGTACCTCCAGGGGTTTCACATTTGCCACCTTGGTTTTTATGTTCATGCATAGTTATTTTTTTCTTTCTCTAAGACATAACTTCTATTGCTGATGTTGTGTTACTTTTACATGTAAGAACCTACCTTCTCAGAATATAAGATACACATGAACAGTTCTTTTTTTTTTACCTGTACCTCTGCAGTAGTGCTGAAGTTACATTGCTGTCTAATGGGATGTTGTTCTAACGTTAGCTTTTAGTATAATATTTGAAAACAGTGACTTCTGAACTTGTTGAATAATAGTGGGTTGTACAGAAAATTAAACATACTGAGTGACGACATACCATCTGCTAGGGTGGAGGTAATTTTTTGTGCTCTGATATGTCATGGTTGGTCTTTGAATCAGACTGCCTTAATTACTGCGTTTTATAATATTCTACAATGTGGTAGGAGAAAACCTTTGTTCTATTCGTCTTCTAAGTTTCCTTTTGAAGTTCTGATCTACTAAATTTTACAGATAAGCTCTGACATCTGTTGTCAACTTAATGAATTTCTTTTTGAACTTTTTGTTTGAGATTGGCATTTCTGAAATATTGCATCTTTCCATTGAGGAATATGACATTTGTTCATCAGGCTGTTTTTCAATGTCCCTGAGAAAAATTTGGCAGTTTTCTTGATTTCAATGGAATAGTTTGTCTGCATCAATTTACTTGTTCCTAAAAAAAATGAATAAGAATTATTATTTGTTGGATACTGTGAAGTTTTTTTATTTAAAATAAGAGACATAAATTATGTTTTATGGAGCGCTGTGTGATGTTTCAATGCACTTAACATAGTATATAAGATCCAATCAGGGGTGAAATGTATTTGTTTCCAAATACTTAACATTTCTTTACAGTGAAAACACCCAAAGCACTGTGTGGTGAAAAATGTCCTTTTGGAGCTTGTTTTGCTTTCCAGTTCTTTCAATGACCTATAGATATTTTTTGATTGTGCAGAAGTTAACCATTTAAATTTCATGACATTTAGTAGGTTAACAGTTTTTTTTTTCAGTATTGTTTGAAAAGCAGAATTGCGGAGAGGGGAGAGGCAGTGTGAGAGTAAGTAAGAACTCGTTCACACACTAATGCGCTCTGCATTGGCCATACTGATCCAGGAAGAAGCCAGGAACCCTCAGCTTCTTTGGGGTCTCCCACATGGGTGTAGGGGTTCAGGCATTTGGGCCATCTTCTGTGTCAGGCCAGTGGTGAGAAGCTGGGTCAGGACTAGAACAGTCAGGTCTTACCTGGGGTGTTGGCATCACAGGCAGTGGCTTTACCTGCTGGCCCATGATGTTAACCCCAGTACGTTCATGATATCTAATACACAGCACCTCAATATTGTTGCAAAAGATGCTTGTCACCTCCCCAAAGGAAAAACAATGAAACAACAAAACCCCTCATGCCTGTGAACCAGTCATTTCCAATTTTCCTAACCCAGAGGCAGAAAGCAACAATCCATGTGCTGTCTTCCTGGATTGACCTCTGCTGATGTTTCCTATAAAAGCAATCAAATTTAGTATATGATATTGTGTCTGACTTCTCTCACAGATCTTGTAGTTGCTGAGATTTATTGGCATTGTAGCATACTTTGCACTTTTTGGTAGCTAAATAATATTCCTTGGTAATGTGGATATGCCACAGTCTGATTATGAAGTGGTAGACATTTGAGTTGCTTTCCCCTTTTTAACTGTTTTGAAAGGAGCTGCTATAAACAGTCGAGTATGTGTGTATGAGAACTTGTTTTTTAATTCTTGGTTTATTTCTTGGAGTTGCCAGATCTTATTAGAATTCACTCTGTGTTCTTCAGTGGCTAAACCATTTGGCCTGGACACTGGACATATCATTTCTCTATATCCTTTACGACACTGATTTTCCATGTAACTTTTTACATCATGGCCATCCTCTTGGGTAGAGAGTAAGGCCTTTTGTAACTTTGATTTGAACTTCCCTAATGAAGAATGATTGTTCTAAATCCAGTTTATGGTGCCTGAATTATTTTTAGCATTTTCAAATTTGGATATAGTTCTGTGACGTTTTTCATCAGTTACCACGACACATCTAACTTTGAATCTTCAAGTCCTTTCATACCACAGACTCTCAATTAATTTTGATTCATTTCCCAGTTAACTGAAGTACATCCTCAAGTGATTTTCTAAGTGATTTATGAGTTAGATTTTCTGAGTCCTTGAATATTTTATTTTTTTTATTATCCTACTTGAATTATAACTTGGCTTGTTACAAAATCCCCGGCTTACAAACTTTTCTCTGTAATTCAATCATCTTTAAGTGTTGCTCTTTAGTCTGTCACATGGGGTGTCGTTGTAGGAGATGTCCTTGGTGCCAGCCAGGATTTTGTTTCTTTGAGGATTGGCTGGTGAATTCTACAGAGGGATCCTCATTTGGTCCAACAGTTGTGTCTTAGGATGGCAGTCTCTGTCTGGATTACGTGATTGTGAATAAAGGCATGTGAGAACTTTAGGCAGTTAGGAATACCATTCTTCTGTATTCCCTAATAAGAAATCCAAATATGAACTTGTTTCGCTGGCAGGAAGCCTCAGAGCTTACATGAAAACATGAATGGGTCAGAAAACAAAAGTAGTGTGCAAGAAGGGGGTAACATGTTTCTCTGCATCATGATATGTTCTTAACCGGCAAGTTTTCTGTTGAATTAGGTTTTTAAAAATTTTCTTGGTTTTTCTTCAGTCTTGTCCTTGAGTTTTACATATATTTCATTTTTGTATGATATGAGATAAAATTTATAGGGGACATCTTGCTTTCTTCGTAATACTACCCATCAATTCCAGTTCTTTGTCTTGTTTTTCAAAGTTATGACAGAATAGCACCACATTGCCCTCCATGTGAGTGGTTTAGCTCCTTCATGACGCATTATAGCCATTGCTGTCACATATGCAGCTTTCACTTTACCAGCTGTGCGTTATTTTCCAGCCTCTCAGCTTTCTGTCTTAACTTCTCTTTTGATGTTATATCATAGACTCCATGGCCAAGTAATGGTAGGGCAGGTATAAACCAGGCCTCTGGAACCAGGTGTATGAGTCTTTCTAGTTTTTAAGTTATTTTCAAATAATATATTATATTCAAGATAACTAACATGGGAAAAATGAGAGATGAACTGGCTTGAAAATCTGAACTTGGTAACCAAGGCTGGACTCTATGAATGCATCATGAAAGAACCTTGTCTCTCTGGGACTGAGATCTATGCTTATGTGTCCTGTGTGATGGGCATTGAGAAGACATCGCTGTATTTGTTACGTGGGGGAAATCGTGAGTTTCAGTGTCTTATACACAAGGTTTCACATAACTGACCCATCACTTTCCATGGTGCTGCCCTGCCACACTAGGTAAATTCCCATCTCGGGGAATCTGGAGAGGATTGCATTAGAATGTCAGTTCCTTAAAGAATGTAGGACATGGTAGCCTTCAGAATTTCCCTTCCTCATTATTCACTTGACAGGTGAGTATATATTCACTTAAGGAGTCCTGTAAGCCAGGCACCCTGCCCTGCCCTGCAGGCAGAGCTGGGCTGACACACACTCTGCCCTGAAGGAGCTAGAATTGAGGGGGCCGCGTGGAAAAAAGGAAGCCAGCAGTCCTAATATTCTACAATGCAGTTGCTCTGAAGATGCTGAACCACTTGCTGTCAATTCTCTTCTCCCTTGAAAAGAGATTGAACGAATAATTTGCTCATGGATACTGGGATGTGTCAGTGGATAATGGGCAGAAGCAAGGTTCACCCAAGATCAGGAAGGTCACCAGTGAGAGCCGTTACACAGGCAGAGAACATCACTCAGAAGAAATTATACTTCAGCTAAAGTTTTTGACCTCCCTGTTTCTTTTATAAATTGGATTAAATTTTTATACTACCATGGGAGTTGGTATTTCAAGAAATTTTGATACATCTTTTTTTTTTAATTGCAAAGTGAAATGTTTTTGTAATGCAAATACTCACTTCTTAATTTATACCTGGAGCAAGGTAAGGATTTTGTCTGTCAGATTTTCTTTTATGAGGATAGGCACGATGGTCTATGTTTAATATAAATAAAAAACATCCTTGCAGCAATTGAATAAAGAACTGTTGATTGAATTTTCATTATTCATTCTTCCATATTTGATAAAGAATAAAGAAGCTCCTTTAAATATGACAGATGATCTCACTGGAGGGAGGAAAGAAGGTGTGGTTGTGTAGACATGATTGGAAGTGGTGATTTTGCCTTCTCATTTAGTAATCAGCTATGCTTCACTGTTGACTTCTGTAGGACTCAGTTTCTCAATGTGTGAAGTATATTATTTGAACTAAAACATTCCTTGGTTCCACTGACGTCCTAAAATTCTCTTCATGGAAAAGGAAAGGATTAATGATGAACTGTTTTTTGTTTGTTTATTTTATTTGTTTGCTTGTTTTTTTTACAATTGGGATAGTAAATTACAAATATTGCATTAGGAAATAGAAATTAAAATGACTAGTAAGTTTAGTGGAAGATCAGGGAGTTTTATTGTTGAAAAACAGCAGCCTTTGCAAAACCATGCTCATTTTCAATTCTTAGAAGGCATCAGTCGACCGTTTAGAAAGTGAGATTTGTATAAGTGGTCATGTCTTCATAAATACAGTGAGAGAAATTTTCAGTCAAATTCTCCGACTGAAGTGCTTTAATGAATCATGAAGTGTATGTGCATACACACACTAAATACATTTTAATTCAAAGTTGGGGCATAGTATGAGAGTATCTTCAATTTCACTGCATTGTAAGAGATGAAGTCCTCAGGAGGTCAAATATAATGTGAAACAAACAGTGGAAACCTCTCATTAGTCTCGTGCCCTTGCCACATTTCTTCTCGGAAGGATATTTATAGTAATATTAGTAGCCACAGGGTGCCGTTCATCCTCGGTGTGTGCTTACATTTTGGTCCAGTATTGATTACTTTGAGCAAAATGTAATTTTCTGTTTTTAAGTCAAATTTTTATTTTTATGGCAGGTATTGATCTTGGAGATTTGTCTGTTTTATCACATTTGTTGTTTACATATATATTGAAATTGAGTCTATGTGAGGAACGCTGGGTACGGAACAATGTTAATATAATTTTTCATTCATTTGTCCATGTGCTTTTCGTGAGTCAGTGTTGGGACAGGTCAGTTCATGCATCGGCAGTATCAGAGAGCTGTGCTGTCCAGGCTGGTAGCTGTGAGCCGTGCATGTCTGTTGGCTGCTTACAGTACAGCAAGTCAGAAGGGAGGCATCCTGGAAAATCGACACACTAGATTTTCAAAGGAGTTTTCAGAAACAGGGTACAATACCTTATTATTTTTGTATCTCATATTGACTGGATCTTTGTACAGATGGGGTTAAATTAATTATATCTTGAGAAGCTAGGAGAGGTTAAGTGGAGGTTCATAGGGCAGGAACGGGCGAGAGTGACAGCAAGAACACTTCCATCCATTAATTCTTCTGGCCAGGCCTACAATGGATAGGGCCAGGCTGGGCTGAAGCTTTGGCCAGGAACCAGCAACTCAATCTGGTCTTCCACGTGGGTGCAGGAACCACAGTGCTGGAGCCATCAGCTGCTGTCTCCTGGGGTCTGCACTAGCAGGAGCCAGTAACGAAGTGCTGAAACTAGGAATCAAACCCAGACACTCGAAGATGGACACAGATATTTTCACCATTACTATTTTGGTAGTGACCCTGGCTGTTTCTTTTTAATATATTCATGTGAGTAGCAGAGAATTTTAGGTTACTATTGGAATATGCATTATATTTCTTTTAGCAGTACTACCTTAGTGTCAACTAAGCAAATCATTTGTTGAGTACCAAGGAGTGTGTTGTATGTATATAGGTTTGATGGTCCATTGTAAAGGTTTGTGTTCAAAGTGATTTTGAAAAATTAATGCACTTATACAGAAATGTGCAAGTGTGATTATACTTACTGTAAACATTGTACCCAAGATTTATAAAATTTTGAAAATTCTAGTGTCCAGTAAATAGTGGTCACACAAAAGAACATGGATTGAAAAGACCATATGTGCCGGTTTAAGTGATTAACTGTCCTTTCTCAACCTTCATCCTTCATTGGAGTTATTTTGGCTCCATAGTGTCCCATGTCAGAGTTAAATGGAAGACTGAAGCAAGTCGTTGTTGGATCATGCAAGAAGTTGATAGATTTTCCTACTGTGCTCATTCATCTAATTTTAGAAATTATCTTCTGTGTAAAATCCAGCAGATACTTGTCATCTAGTAACTACTTTAAGAATGCAACTGCCTAGAATTGTTGCTTGCACATCGCATGGTTTTGAGATTACCTTTAATAAGTAACTCAATACATATAGTTGAAAGTTTTGTTGTCTCTGTTCCAACTCTGATGCTATTATCGTTGTCTTGCTGTTCATTAATCTTCACTTTTTACATATTCAGAAATTATCCCCACTCAAGAGTAGCTTAAATTATTTCACCAAAAATGACCTGTGAGTTCAGCTAAGCCAGAACGTGTTCTCCTTGACTTTGATTTCATGTTATCTTCCTCCAGTTTTACCCAAGAGCAGTCTAAGCAACAGGTGGGGTTTGGAGTTTAAAGGTCACTTAGCCAAGGCCTTGCGAGTTCACTCTTTGGGCTTCTTCCATTGGCCACCTTCCACTCAGAGCCACATATCCTTTCCCTGCTATGAGGAACTTCTCTGTTCTGCTGCATGGGCTATTCCTTCTGTTTTTGTGTTCGTTTTAAATCTGGTTCTGACACAATATGCAGTGTTTGCAGCATGTGCTCCTTCTGTATTAATTATGATCCTTTATTACCATTTTAGCTTTTAATGCCCAACATTCGGGATCTCTCCTGGAGACAGAAGGAAGAATAACGGTTTCCTTCTCTTCAGTGTCACAATGCCATTCAGAAGCACAGCAGGCCTCTTTGTCAAGTTTCCATGGAGCATATCCTTGTAGGAACAAGAGTCTATACACGGTGATGGTGAGGCCCTGATTATCCTGCCTCTCCCCCCAAGGAGGCCTTGGTTACTAGTTGAAAAAGTAATCCAGAGGAACTACTGGAGCACAAAAATTCACATGGCAAAGATCTCATTTTATTTTAATATGAATACGTAAGATATTCATGTGGTTCAGACTCAAAAGGTACAACACGGTGACTGATCTCCCTCCCACCTTGGCCTCCTGCCATTCAGCTCCCTGTTCTGAATCGAATCACTCCCATCAGTTTGTATTAGCCGGAAAAAGGCTGGTAAGAATTTGGATGTGCCTGTGTGTTTATAAAATATGCATGATTTCATACACCTTGTCATTTCAACTGAATGCTTTGTTTTCGAGATTGTTCTGTTTCTGTAAGATGAACTTTTTTTAAGGCCGCATGTTAGTGCATCTTATGGAGGGCCGTTATTTATTTAACAGTGCCCAATCATTGAATATAATTTAATTATTTTGCTTCTGTGACCCATGTAGCATAAAATACTTCTGTATACTTAATTTTTACATACATAGAAGTAGAGTTAAGAGGTACCATTCAATAGGTACTATTGTAAGTAAGAGGTTACATCCCTTGGAATTTTGGTTTGATATTGTTATCTATTTTCTGGGAAAACGGTGTGTGTGCATAATGAAAACGTTGTTTTAACCTCCACACATTACCCTTTCCTATTGTTATAGAAAGGTAACACTCATAGCATGTGTGGTGGGTATTAAAGGGATGCATTACAAACGTATCTGCTTCCAGGGAGATTTTTGGTTTATTACTTGTTCACTCTACAACACTAGCTCTCGCCCAGGAATGATGGTACTCGTCTTGAAGGCAGTTGCAGTGTGTGAAGACATCTGTGGTCATGACACATGTTAGTAGGCATGCTTCTGTCCTCTGATGAAGACAGGCTGAGATGTTACCAAGTAACATAAGATGGGTACCAAAGCACCAGAGATAATCATCTGGCCCCAAATACCAGCAGCATTATGACTGGGAAACTGACTCATACAGCTCAGAAGTCTTCCCCAAGGTGTCGATTTCAATAGAGAGTATCATTGAGCCAATCATGTTGCAGTCATCGCCACTTCCTTCCTTTTCTTCCTCTTTTTCTTGCCATCATGAACCATCACCCCTGGGTATATCACGAACAACAACTGTGGTTCCAGTGACGTGCGTTACACCTCTAGGTTGAATAACAATGTAGTGTCCATATTTTCCCACTTGTTCCCATTTTTTTAAATTATCCTTTCACTTCTGGAGCATATCCACTGGTAATTGGCTGTGAAAGGGAATATAAAAGATAAATCTAGAGGGATCTTTCATGTCTAAAAATGTGTTTGGTAACTTTGTGCTTGATGGATGTTTTGCATGGAGTTCTAGAGAAGAAATAATTTCAGCTCCGAATGTGAGGCCTTGCCTCCATTTCCAGATGATCCTCCCCCTGTTGTTGTAGAGATATGACATTTTGATTAATTTTTGCTTGTACTAATCCCCTTGGATGGTAAAAAATTTTCAGATATGATTGTGGAGTGAATTACCTTCACTTGATGGGATTGATTCTCAGTGGTCTTTTTTAAAATCTATATATATATTTGTTTCTATTAGAAAGTCAGATATGCAGAGAAAAGGAAAGACAGAGGAAGATCCTCCATCTGCTGATTCATTCCTCAAGTGTCCACAGTGGCCAAAGCTGAGTCTCTCTGGAGCCAGGAGCTTCCTCCAGGTCTTCCATGTGGGCACAGGGTCCCAAGGCTTTGGGCCATCCTTGACTGCTTTCCCAGGCCACAAGCAGAGAGCTGGATGGGAAGGGGAGCAGCCAGGATAAAAACTGGCGCCCATATGGGATCTGGTTGTGTGCAAGGCGAGGATTCTAGCCATTAGGCTACCATGCTGGGCCCTCAGTGGTCTCTTCTAATTTGGAAACTTTTCTTACAGTTCTAGAACATGTTTTTGATTTCATTTTCCTTCTAAATTTTTTGTTGCCCTTCTGACACTACTATTTGGTCGATGAACTTTGAACCTTTTGTTTTCTTATTTTTTTCTGTGTTATTTTTTTCTTTGCTTAACTGATTAGTAAATTTTCTCCAATTTTTTTTTCTAACTTCTCTGTAAAGTTTCTCTTTTGTTCTGGTATTTTTTAATGTATCATTGAAAAAGAAGAATGGGTGTGAGAGAGAGCTAGAGAAGAGATACTTTGATTGATGCATTGGTTTTCCATTTATGGGGTCACTCCACAATGGGTTACAACATCCAAGGTTGGGCCAGGCTGAAGCCAAGATCTCCATCCAAGTCTTCTCTATGGTGGCACAGAAACCAGCATTTGAAACGTCATTTTGCTTCCAGACTCAGCAGTGGAAAGCAGGATTAAAAATACAATAGGGACATGAACAAGCATTCTTAATGGAATGCTGCTCTCCCAAGTGGCAGCCTCTGTGCTACAATGCCAGCACCTACATTTTAATTTCAAGAATACTTTTGTTCCCTGAATATCTTTATTTTATCCTCTTCTTGCCTCTCAATGCAATTTTGTTTCTTTGAGGATGAATAACAACAACATGTTTGTATTTTATTTTTCTTCTTTTTTAGTCTGTTTTTAGTAAGTTACGGTTTCCTGTTTGTTTTGCCTGCTACATGTCTATGTGTCTTCCATTTTAGAAAATTCTGCTGCTTTGTTTTGTCATCTTTTTTTTTTTTTAACAACTTAGTTTGAGACAGAGGCATACACATACAGACTCAAAGAGAAAGAGATTGAGACAAGCAGGTGAACAAAAACAGTTACACAGAAAGTATATTTGCTGCTTTATTTATTAAATGACCACATGACTGGGGCTGTGCTAGGCTGAAGCTGAGAGCCAGAGGTTCAGTGCAGGTCCCCTCCATCGGAGGCAGTGCCCCAACTGCTAGAACCATCCATCACCTGTGGCCTCCTGGGATCTGAATTAGCAGGAAGCTGGCATCTGGATCAGAGCTGAGACTTCAGCCCAGTCACATTGACATGGGAAGTAGGTAGCCCAGCCACTGTCCTAACCTCCCTGTGAGATAGCCAACACTGCCTTATGACCTCTGACCCTCCAGTTATGGTTCAGTGGTTTGCATGTGCCATTTGCATGAATTGGGTTAGTTGAATTTCACCCTTGTAAGATGTGGGAAAACTTAGGAAACCCTGACGTCTGGGCTTCTGTCTTTGGGAGGCTTCAGGTAGAGTGAGCATTGTGGAGTGAAAGGTGGGGTTCTCTAAGTGCCTGTGTTCACTTCATAATCCGTATGAGATTGTCAACGCTCTGGAGAATGTTAGTCCAAAGAGCTCTTATTTTTGCTGTTTTCAAAGTTAAATATTTGTGAATATATATTTCTGTATAACAGCCACAGAATGTACATCTTATGGGGTATAACAAGCTATCTCAGTCTATGTACACCATACGTAATGGGCATTTCAGAGTAATTAGCATACCTGTTGTCTCAGATGTTTCGTACTTGTGCTCAACATTCAGAATCTCTGGGAGCTGTTTGGAAAGACATGGTTGGGTTGTTGTCAACCTTGGTGAGTTCCTGTTCAGTGTCTCAGACTTTCCACCCTTACGTTGGTCATGTGGTCAGGGAGTTAATTGCTTCTCACAGAGCTTCCACACACTCCTCTGTGAGTTCTCGTCTTCCCTGGAGAGCCACCTTGTCTCTCAGCTTTGGGGGCTGCCTAAGGCTTGAAGTTCGAAACCTTGTGTGAATTCTGGGTACGCTGGGCTAATACTCAGCATTCCTAACTGTTGACTCTGGGTCTCTTGTCTCACTGCTGCTGAGTATGGTTATGCCATCTGTTTACCACCTTGAAAGCATGTATGACTGGGATTCCCAATTCTTACGGATTTGTGTCTTTATTCCATATTACAATTATAGTGTGGATTTGGAGCACCATTTGGAGGAGTCTACTAGAACATTCATTCAGAGATCTGTATTTTACAGGTATTTTAGAGTCTGCACTATGGATACGTGCAGACAGAGTTGGCTTTGCGTTCTCTTCTTTTTTGCTGCTACTGTAACTTGATTCGGATTTCCATTTTGGCTCCCAGAGCCTTGGCAGGAAGCTGTTGGAACTATTTAAAAAGCCAAGCCAGGTCCCCACTTCTCTGCATTGACAGCTGTGCTGATGAATGTGGCACTGCTGCTGGTGGGAGATTAGTTGGCCCTTTGCGAGTTTACTGTTGCTTTATGCTCCTCACTGTGCTTCCCTTTGAGTCACCTCTGATACGATGGAATGTGTGCGTCATAGTTTTGAAAATGTTCGTTCTGCCAACATGCTAGATTAATGTGTAAGTGCATTTGGTCGTTGGAAGCTGTGTGATGAGAGGCCCTTCGACCAAGTGTCCCCTGCTTTGTGGCTTATAAGTCACCTTTGTCCAGGGACAGGTGCTTCATGACTCTGTTTTATGACAAAGAGGACACTATATTAGTGACGATGATTTGGCTCATTGGTCTTGAGGCCTTTGATTAATGGAACACAGCCTTTTTTAAAAACATGTTGACCCCTACGTAGAGCTAGTATTCTAGGAGAAAAAATGCCTTATAAAAATAACAACCAAAAATAACAACCAAACAGGATAATTAGTTACTTGTTAGATGTTACTAAAGTAATTGCTTTGTAAGATTGGCCTTTAAAGTACCCTCTCGAAACCTTTTGTAAAACATTTTCTAACATGCCTTTTGTCTTTTAGTCCTGTGCCACCAGGTTGGCTGTGTGTGATTTATTTATATTCTTGATGATTTTTATGTCCCAATAAAGCCTTTATTCTTGGACACTGCATTCTGAACTTAATAGAATTCCTGTACTATGAGGCACTACTTTTCCAGAAATAAAAATGTGTAAGTCTGTTAACTTTCAGACTCTTGAGAACTCCCAGACAGTGAGCCAACTAGTTAGCTGACCGCAGTTGGAAGTTTTGGTTTGTGGATGAGCACAAACCAAACAGTACCTCTGGTACTGTCTCAGCTGTGAGCTGACCGACTTGGTGTCTGTTGCTGTATAATTATTCCTTGAAAATGTGGTAGCCATGTTCAAGTGTGTGCTTGTTAGAGAGCTTTCCAAATCCAACTTAAGCCTCGTTTCTCGTTTCCATAACCCTTGTGGCAATCTTTTTCTCTAGTTGCAAACGCTTCCTGTTAATCTTCTAGTGAGTCTTTTATTTCTCTCCTGGGTACTTTGAAATAATTTCTATCTTGATTTTAGTATGTTTGTATACTGTGCACTGTGCTGGCTGCTGAAGGGATAGTAGTGTATACCGGGCTCATTATTTCCTGACAGATAATACATAGCCCTATCTGAGATTCCTTTTCTTTTCAGACCAAAGTTCAACAAGCTAATCCTAGGTGTATGAGCAGAGCTGTGCTGTGCAGGTACGCGTCAACAGAATCTGTGTAGGTATTCCCTCTGAGTTCATATTGACATACATTTTTCTATGAGTATTAAACACATTTGGTTGAGGCCAGCAACATAAAGTGGTGGAATTCCATTATGATTTAAATGAACTCTTTTCATAGCTCTCAAAGAGACTTCCTTCTTTAGATACTCTCTGGAAAATTGATTCAATATTTTAAGCCTCCTTAGAGAAAACTTCTGTGTGGGGCTGGTATTGCTGCTGTGTGGCATAGTAAACCTCTGCATGCAAAAATGCTCTGTTTCTCACTGCTTTGCTTCTGGTGTAGCTCCCTTGCTGATGTGCCTGGGAAAGCAATGGAAGATGATGCCAGAGCTTAGGCCTCTGCGCCCACATGGAAGACCAGGATGGAGTTCCTGGCTCTTAGCTTCCACCTGCCTGACTCAATCTGCTGTAGCTATTTGGGGGGTAAACCGGCAGATAGAAGATCTCTTAGTCCTCACCCTTCTCCCTGTTACTCTCTCCTTTCGAATATATTTTCTTAAAACTATGTGTTTGCTTCTTTGGCACAGATAGATTACTGCTTGATATAAAGATTTATGACTGAATGAACAAAAAATAAGGCAGATGACGAAATGATGAAATCCGGTTACTGAAAATCGGAAAGAAACTAGAAGCATTAAAAATGAAGGAACCCTGTCCAGGACTGTAAAATGAAAGGACAACATGATGTTAGATTTCATGCTAGTTACAGTAAGTCCTGTAGTCTTAAATGAATACTCATTACACAGAAGAGATTAGCATTTGTGTAGTATTCTTTAGTTAAATTTCAGCTTATTGGATTTTTGCATCACTGCAGTTTGAGTGATTGCATTCGTCACAGTGGCCTTATTTTTACCTTGATGTGGTGGTTACCTGCTAGATCAGAAAGTCGGTCAATTTAGGTTATTTCATTAAGATTGCTACAGCTTTTTATATGAAAGGTAGTGTTGATGTTACCAATGACAAAAATGTCAGTAATATTCTCTTGTAAATTATAGCTCTAGAAAACAGATTGGTTATATATGTATATTCTCTTCACACAGTTCTTTACTTGAATTTTCAAATTTCTTTAATTATTTACCAGAATATAAATCATTTAACATTTAAATTTTTAATTATCTGCATGATTATTGCTTGGTATTCTGTATGAAACTGGAAGCTCGGCCTAGATTTAAGTTCTCACTAAAGAGGTTTCAATTAAACTACTTCCATCTTTGCTAGTGAAGAAATGGATCATGTTTAGAAAATTGTGTTGTGTTTCCATTAGAGATACAAACTAGGGAATCACTTTCCGCAAGTAAGTTTTCACCCTTCTCTGAGCATCTTGGTGTTCAGCAAAGTGCAGTACACCTGCCATTTATATGGAATATCATCATGAAGGTGGTTTTTTTTGGAATGTTGTATTTTACAAGAAGCTCTGTAATACGTAATTCCAGAATTCAGCTTGCAGTGTTAGTGGATTTTATGGACTGTCCTGAATGCCATGTTATCAGTATTACTGTAGTTACATTGAAGGTAGAATGAAGAGGAAGACTGATAGTCCTGTTCTGTGGACTAGTTTAAAAATGGAAGAAGAGCAGATCACATCATTTCTAAAACGACTGGTGAATTAAGAAGGGAGGGTGGAAAGCAGCCTTCAGAGCCTCAGCACTCTCTGTGGTTACTCTGAACTACCCATTGTATGGGGACGTAGATCTTATTATAGCTTTCTTTGGGGAAGTTGTGCATACCAAAGTTTGTTCTGGCATATGCTGATCTAGAATTAAAGAGGTTTTCAGTATGTAAGGTTCAAATTATCGTTGACACACTGTGTAGATTACTTACAAAATCCTGCCTAAACACGGGACTCTTCTTGATCAGAGAGCCTAACATCAGAATTTAATCATATCTTGTACCCACAGGGTTTTAGGTTTTCAACAGGCCACCTGTCTCAGACATTTAAAAATTCACAGGACAGATGGGAAGGTGAAAGAACTTGCCCTTGGATAAAGAAATTCTTACATTGCAGGATCGTTCACGGGCAGGGCCGGCCAATATATCACACGCGTAGTGTGCATTTGTCTAGCATTGCAGTATCAGGATCACACTTTTCTCTTTAGCAGTATAAGTACAGTACTCACCATTTATCTCCTGTTGTTTTGGTAGAAGAAAGAAAAAATGTAGCTTATACAATCTGTTCAGGTGATCCATGAACCATCCTGTAAAGCTGTATTTCATATGCACTCTCCTGAGAGGTGGATCCTGTGGAAGGCTGCATGCGTGGGTTGAAGAAGTCAGGGTCTAAACCAGGTTGTCTGGATTTTGACTTCCCCCCCAGGCACTCGTAAATGACTCTGGCAAGTTGCCTGGTGTCTGCAGGCATCAGTTTTCTCATCTGTGAAATGGGGATCATAACTGTTGTTCGTTAGTGTTTGGGAAGACAACATGAAGATAATGCAGAGAAAGTGTCGAGGATGGAGCCTGGGAATGAGAGTTGATGTGTGCTAACTGTCTCCTGTTGAAAGTAATACCCTTTAAGATTCTTAAAAACTCCATTAAGATGCAACTAAAATAAATTTATTTTGGCACAAAAATGATGGAAGTGCGTATGAACGGTAGAGCATGCCTGTGGTGCTGGCACCCCACGGGGGTGCCTGTTGATCTCTCAAGGGCTCCCTTCCCAACGCAGCTGCCTGATCATTTGCCCGAGGAAGGAGCAGGGGATCGCCTGAGTGTTTAGGCCGCTCCTGTCCGTGTGGAAAACCCAGATGACGTCTCAGGCTCCTGCTTGAGTCTGGCCAAGCTGATCATGCCAATTTTATTTTCTTTGCCTTAATTTCAGTCTAAAAACTGGGACTATAAATCTTAACACGTTTATTAATTCAATTTTGAAATATTAAGACCGTTGATGGAGGTGTGTGAAAAATAGGTATTTGAAATGTGGTGATTTTGTTCTTTAAAATGTAATAAAAGTTTTTAATATTTTCTGTCTAAACTTTC
Source organism: Ochotona curzoniae (assembly GCF_017591425.1). Classification (NCBI taxonomy): domain Eukaryota; kingdom Metazoa; phylum Chordata; class Mammalia; order Lagomorpha; family Ochotonidae; genus Ochotona; species Ochotona curzoniae. The sequence goes on along the minus strand of NW_024467122.1, from coordinate 32,342,212 downwards.
CTGAAAATATTACAAGGGGTATCGTGTGGAGATAATGAGCAATTTCCCCAGACTTACCTAGCCAGTTTGAGAAGTTGAACCGCAGCTATGTTTGATCCCAAAGCGTGCATTCTCCACTACTGTCCTTTAGGTCAGCAAATGCTATGTCCTTCATAAAATGCATGCACGGAAGCAGCCATTTAGCCTGGAGTGCCAGGTGCCTGTACTCCAGGTCGGAATATCTGAGATTGATTCCTGAAAGTTTCTGACTCAGCTTCCCCCCCGGGCAGATTCTCGGAGGCAGTATTGGTGGCACAAGTAATTGGGAGAACCAGACTGTGGTTCTGGTTTTGGATCCAGCTTACCCTGAGCTGTGGGTTGCATTTTAGCAGTACATCAGCGATGGTGGAATGTAATTCCTTCTTCTCTTTCTCTCTGTTTCTTGCCCTCTTTTTTATGGTGACAAATACCCTTTTAAAATTTTTAAAAAAATTTTTTATTTTGATGCAGTTCTGTAGGTTCTGGTATTTCCCACCCTCCTTGTCCCAAGCCCCAACCTTTCTCACCAATTTCCCATATATCATTACCATATTATAGGCCTTCATAAACAGTCATAAGTCCATCATTCAGCTGTTTAAGTGTATCCTGATATTGTAGTTGTGAACAATGATAGAGAGTCCAGCATCCTGTTGTCAAGACATATTTAACAGTTTCACTGGGAGTCCATTTTGATTTGGAAGTGGAGATGCACCACGTTATTTTCACATTTCGATATGCTGGTTCTCTATTACAAAGTTACTATACATCCCTTTAGATGAAAAGCCATAAAACAAAATCAATATCAGGAAGAAAAAATAGAAAATTAACAACATTACGAAGTTAAATAATATGCTATTGAATGGCTAACGTGTTGTTGAAATGGGAAAGAAAATAAAAAGCCTTCTTAAAGCAAACAGTCCTACTGTGTAACTTATGTTGATTCAGTGAGGAAATTAATAAGCAAAAACTTTTTTGCATGGAAGAAAATTTTAAAAATTTCAATCCCCCTAAGATGTAGCAAAAACAGTATTGAAAGGGTTATTGATCTGCCATACAACCCATCTATCTCAGTTCTGGGAATATATCCAAAGGATAAATACCTACAAGAAGGGGATCTGTAATCCTATATTTACAGCAGTACAATCTACAATAGCAAAGAAAAAAAAAAAAACCAAATGCCCATCTAAGGAGCGGATAAAGAAACTGGTACATCTACTCCTCGGAATGCTACTCTTAAACAAATCTTTAAAATCATGTTCACAAAGTAAAGATGAATGAGGATACTGATAAGTTGATGTGTCACTAGGCATTCTGCTTTGTGTTCAAAATACCGATTCTGTTGTCATAAAGGAGTGTATCTGCTTGTGATTGGGAGCATGAAGTTCACTCTCCTGGAATCTACGAGGACAGAAGGAGTTGCAGAATGATTGGTAGTTGTAGTCTGATGACCGGGATTATGGGAAAGAATTAGAAAGATGGAATTCTTATTCTGTGATGGAGGAAGCCGACCATGAATGAGCATGGGTTGAGTTTGAGAGCAGTAGGACTAGGGCTGGTGTGTTTCTGTGTGAGACTGGAAGTGGCTGCTTCGAGAAGGCAGAAATGTGATCTTGAGGTCTGCAGATCCAGGTCTTAGAGTAGATGGCTAGTCTCGATCATCCAGAACCCTGAGCAGGCTGTGTGCCCGCAGAGAGGAGGCACAGAGTGTGTTCCATCATGGATGGCAGACGGCAGACAGTGGGCTCCATGCCTGGCTCAGAGGACACCCTGGATGCCTATTTGTAGTTTACAAATCTTTGAAAAAAGCCCTCACATACAAACCAACTCATAGTCATTTGCTTTAACTTATTGCTGTTAGGCATTGATTATTTATACTTACTGGAAAGGTTTTTTTTTTTTTATCATTGTTCTCCATGTATGGGTTCACAGGTATTGGGATTCCCTCCTCCACATCCCCATTCTCCCATTCTCAGCCCCCCTACTATTTTCTCCTACATTATTTCGATAATATAACTTCAACAAGTTTTCATTCTAGAAAATTTTGTGCAACAAATAATGGCATAGAATGTACCCATATCTGTGTTCCAGAGTTAATGTATTTCCAGTCTTAATTTTTCTAACCTCCACTTTGTTTTTTTCTTCCTGTGATATATTAGAGCATATTTCAGCTATTTCTTTGTAAATATCTCAATGTGCATTTTTCACTGATAAGGAAATTTTTATTTACATAGCCTCTGGCCATTCTCATTTTTAGAAATAACAGTGAATATTTGATATTTTGAGTTTTAAGAAAGTTTAATTCAGGTACAACTGATTAAACATCATGATGAAATTGGCTTCTGTAAATGAATATGGCTCTATGGCTTCTTTTTCTTTGGGAATCTTGTCTGATTGTGACTTGATTATCCATAGCCTGCAGTTTCTGACTCTCCACAACCAAATTCATGTCATCGACTTCTTGTTTATAAAGCATTGACTGAGTCCTAGCTCCTCTGCCTCTCATCCAGTTTCCTCCAGATGTGCCTGGAAGGTAGCAGACGAAGGCCCAAGGACTGCTACAGCTTGTAGAGAACATAGGTGGAGCTTCAGCCTGGCCCAGACTTGTCTGCTGTGGGCATTTTGTGCCTGAATCAGCACATGGAAGCTATTCTTCTCTTTCTCTCTCCCTTCACCCCCACCCCACTCTGTGCTCTTCCTCATCCTTCTCCCTCTCCTACTTCCTCTTCGTCCCTCTGCTTTTCAATCTTAAAAAATAATAATAATAATAAGCCTTGGCCTAAGAGAGGCATCCTATACTTTAACCGACGTGGAAAGCTGCTCGACAGAACCTGCCTTTATTGGTCCCTGCGGTAACAAAAGGTATTAAATCTGGGCAAGTGTTGGAGATGTGATTTTTCAAAGGTTTGTCCTGATATTTCTTCCCCAGACATCATCAGATGTCGGTTCTGTCTTTATAAATTGCACATGGAGTTGAGCATGAGGCAGACTGGACATCAGCAGGCTGCTTCCTGAACTGGTGGAAGTAGCTGCTACATGCGCAACCCTGGCCATCTAGAAAAAAATACAGATCTTAGAAACCATAACTTTTGGCAAACGCAAAATCTTAGTGACGCCTTGTAAAACCACGCAATCCTGAGTCACTGATCACTTATTTTTTTTTAAAGATTTATTTTTTATTATCTTTTTTATTGGAAAGGTGGATATACAGAGAGGAGAGACAGAGAGGAAGATCTTCTGTCCGATGATTCACTCCCCAAGTGAGCGCAACGGGCCGATACTATGCCGATCCGAAGCCAGGAGCCTCTTCTGGGTCTCCCGCGCAGGTGCAGGGTCCCAAAGCCTTGGGCCATCCTCCACTGCTTTCCCAGGCCACAGGCAGGGAGCTGGAAGGGAAGCGGGGCTGCTGGGATTAGAACCGGCGCCCATATGGGATCCTGGGCGTGCAAGGCGAGAACCTTAACCACTTGTGCCACCGTGCCGGGCCCTGACCACTTACTCTTAAAGACATGCAGTCTTTGTTTGGCTTGAAATTCTCTCCACTCATGTATTATTTAATCTTATTTTACTTTGTTCCGACAAGCTAGCTGGCCCATTGTGAAGCTTCCCACAGCCAATTACTTGAAGGTGTTTAGTTCATTTATTATTGAAGGCATAAATCTTGTACAGGTTGTCCGTTGATGACCCTCTGAGTAGATATAGTAAATGCCTTTCATCCCAGCAGCCTCAGTCCGTGTTCGCCAGCCTACCTGCTGAGCTGGGCGAGCCAGGCGAGGTGCCCGAGCAAGACACCATAGGTAATTGCACTGTGCTTTCTGCTTAAGGGTGCGTGTGGAGAAATGTGCCAACGGTAGTAGATTCTGAGTTGATTTTTTAAAAAAATATTTATTTGTTTTTATTCGAATGGCAGATTCACAGAGAAAAGGAAAGACAGAGAGGAAGATCTTTCATCCACTGGTTCACTTGCCCAAGTGGCCGCAATGGCTAGAGCTGAGCCAATCTGAAGCCAGGAACCAGGAGCTTGTTTTGGGTCTACTACCATGCAGGTGCACGATCCTAAGGCTTTGGGCTATCCTCTATTGCTTTCCCAGGCCACAAGCAGGGAGCTGGATGGGAAGTGGAATAGTCAGGACATAAACCAGTACCCAGATGGTATCCTGGTGCTTGCAAGGCCAGTATTTAGCCACTAGGCCTTTGTGCTGGGCTCCTGAGCTGGATTTTTTTTTAAGGAAAGAATCTTTCATTTGAAATGCAGTCTTTGTTTTCAGAGGGACCGTGTTAGGCATTGTGGTTATTGTCATGTGCTGATTACTGGATTTAGAAGTTTGTTTAGAGTAGGCCGTCATAGCGTCATGCTTGAGACTACTTATCTGGAAGGACCATTTCTCAAATCAGCGTCTGTGTCCTTGAACCCATTTTCCTTTCCTGGCTTACTTCCGCCATTCTGTGTTGTGTTATCAAGGGTCAGTTTGAATGACTTGGACAAATTGTAGCTTAAGTAATGTACCAGTTCCATTGATGGGCTTACATGCCGTTAAAAGGCTCTCTCCTACACTGAATGTGCCAGGTATGTAACTGGGGACCGGTGCTAATTTCAGAGCTAATACTGAGCTGTTCCACATCAATGCGTTCAGCAGGTGGCTTGAACTGACAGTGCAAAGAAAAAAGTGAGAGAAAATTACCATTGTACTTTAGAATTTCTCTGATTGGATTGACTGATTATACTGTCAAGGAGTATTTGAAAGCTGGTAGGGTTATGGGCAGTGAAGAAATGACAAAATTCTTTCAGAAAGAGCTTGGCTGTTGATTTTTTTGCACAGCCAAATATTTCAAAAATGATAATAAGGTTTGATGTGAGGTTTTAATTTAGACCTTGTGAAAAATCCATGTGTTCTCTGATTTGCCTTTGGAAGCAGTCATGTGAAGAGAGCCAATGTTTTCATTACCGTTTTTCTCTCATATAGAAAAAACGTTGAAATACTCTATGCTCAGACTGCCAGTAAATGTTAGAATACCTCTTATTTTTGCAAAGACATTTTGTGAAGATTTTAATTTTTGCAGATTTTTTATTTATTGGAAAATAGAGACTTTTCAGGTCATCAAAATGAACAGCATTTTTTTAAATGTAATCAATGTTACTGGATGTTTTGAAATCTTGTATTAAAGCATGATTTAGCGATCACAAATAAGATTTACATTTAAGGATTTGAAAATAGTCAGTGCACGGATAATGATAGCATTATAAGAATACAGTTTCCTGCTTGCTTTCGGTGGAATTACTGTTTCAACAGTAGCTAGTACTTAACAGAATACATGTGACGTACCTGATGCCGTATTGACGGTTGCCTGGGGTTTCATTGAATCATCACAGCAACAGTACAAGACAATCTCTTTATAGCTGGATTCACCACTGAGAAAATCAAACTTGTCTTTGCACCCAGAACCAGTCAAATTGTTATTCAGAGAAAGAATTTGTTCTAGGGCTTGAGATGTTACTTGGGATGGCCACATCCCGTATGAGAGTGTCTGGGTTCGAATCCCGGCATCAATCCCAATTCCAGCTTGGCTGCACTGATGGTCCAAGTAGTAAGGTCCCTCAAATGGAAGACTTGGCCAGAGTTCCTGCTTCCCACCTCCCGCCTGGCACAGCCCTGGCTGCTGTGGGCATTGAGAGATGAATCAGCAAATAGGAGAACACCCCATTTTTCACTCCTCTTCCTCTCTGCTCTCTCATTCCTTCATCCCCTTCTCCTTGCTCCTCACTCCTTTAGCTCTCCATTAGTCTTACCATTCCTTTCCATCCCATCCCCCTCTTTGTTTGATCCTCAAGTAAGTGAAATAGAATATGTACATACAGAATTAAAAAAAAATAGTTGGGGTTCTGGGACTCTGGGAACCAGAGCACTTACTCTGAACTAGCACAGATAACAGATTTTTTTTTTTACTGTCAATTCATTGACTTCTTTCTGTACTGTGACAGGGAATTAATACAATAATTTCCCTTTTCATGGTTATCCCATTATGAATGTAATAGGACTTTTGATATAGAGTCATGTGAATTCTTCAGGGAATGGTTTAAAATACAGGAAAAATGCATTAGGTATTCTAGAAAGGCATAAGGGAGGCAAGTGTAGCAGAGAGCAAGTTGGGTTTGGAGCAGGGAGAAAATCAATCAAGATAAATGGGTCAACATTCATCATTTGTCCAACAAATACTTATTGTACTAGGTGCCAAGCACTGGGCTTGGCTTGTCGGAAAGCACTGGGTGATTTATTTTTGTTGGGTTGCCTCCCTGGTGGGATTATTCACAAACAGCCTTTCAGTGTAAGTAGGAAGCTTTAATTTGCAGAAGAGAAGGGTTAAAATCTTTCTGGTTGGACTGTGGTGTGCAAGTTTTGTTTCGCTGCATAATCTAGTAGGCTATCCTCATATTATCATTATTCTGATGCCGTGTAACAAACCAGCAGGAAACTGCATTCCATGGGATTTCTATGGGGACTACAGAGAATTCGTTCCAATGCTTACAGAGCAGCCGCTTGTAGCTTAAAGTGGCTTCGGGGCTAATGTGATGAGTGGTTCAGTGCTACTTGCTACTGAACTGTAAAACCAAAAGCATGTGTAGTGTAAATAAAATAATGTCTGCAGACTCATTTCTAATCTCGAGGCCTTATCAGAGCGTTGGTTGACAATTTGTTGCTGTTGAAAGAATTTTGAAAAACAGGCAGAGACATTTGAATTATTGTGCTACACGGAAAACGTGAATGCATGCTTCTTTGCTTGACTTACTCCCCTGCTATTATTTTTAGTTCCAAATGGGGCTGATCGGAAGGAAAGAATGAGTGCTTATTATTCATCTTGTCTATCCCCTTCAAAGGAAAGTGATCAACAAGTGAATGACATTTTCCCTGATATACTTAGCCTAGGATTATACAGATAAAGGAATCCTGTCTTCCATGTCCATTCCGTAAGAACCTACTCGTGTCCCTGATGCCGAGAGAATGCTTCGTGATGTCTCTAGTGTGTGAGTGCAGCTGGGCAGTCCTCTTCAGCTGTACTGTCGGTAAGCGATGGTTAACGTCTCTGGTGCCTGCCACACCTGGGCTGTCCTGGGTTTCCTTAACCAAGTCTCTCTGGCTTCCACTGCAGCCTGAGCTGCGGCAGTGCTCATCTGCTAGGCCAGCTAAAAGGCCCTGTAATGTGCAAGTCACATTAAAGCTTACATTTGGTGAAATTCCTGTTGAGCAAAGAGGACTCCCTTATGCTGTTGTGCTGAGCTGTGGAAATCGTGTAGACCAGCCTAGTTATTCCATGAATCTCTTCTCTATGCTTGAGCTTGTCACCAGGGTTGTCATCCTTCAGCCATCCCATTTGTTACCCTATCCGGGAAGCCTGGTATTCCTTCATGGACATGAATACCCCTTGCCTTGTGTCTGCCTCTGTTACATGCTGTACACACCCTGGGCTTGCACTCGTGGTATGCACGCTGTGTCCCTCGGTGCATGTTAGACTGTTGGATGCAGGTCAGCTTGCTTCCAAGAACATTTGTCTTCCCTCTGTGACGTAAGCCGTTGTCTCTCAGAGCTCCCCAAATACGTGCTGAGGTGAAGAGAATTAATTTATTTGCCCTTTTACCTGAAAGAGCAAAAAAATTTGCATTCAACACATGACCCCTTTGATAGACATATTGTCTTCATTTCAGCTCTTGGATGCAGAAATGTGTTGGCTTACACTGTATGGTGCATGGGGCGAGATGGGACACATTTGGTTCTTCCTCACTGACAAAAGTAGGGTGGAGAAAATACACATGATGTCGCTTCACTAATTCTAAGACATTTGAAGAGAAGGAAATTGGACTTGGGGGAAAGGTTAACTAAGGTTAAGGTGAATGTGTTGCATTCAATTTAGCATATCCATAAGTGGAAACTTAAAGGCACTGCTCTTTCTTACCAGACTTCCCCATGTTGCTCCTGGGTTTTCTTTTAACATAATTCAAGTAAGATGTTGTAATAGTTTCAATCATTTCAATCCTGCATGTCTCACAGGAGCTACTTTCATATAAGGAATATTTCATGCTATGGTTTCTTGAATCACCTGGAAGAGAATTTGCAATGCCTTGAGTTGCAGTTTAGAAACATGTGTATAAATTATGAATCTTAGTTGCTAGCTGGAAAAAGGAATATAGTTCTGTCACAGGGATCTCAGAAGAAAGAAAGGATTCAGTGCTGCCGCTCAGAATGTACTTTGTCAGGAAACTACAGTTGGGAGTGAAGCTGGGACTTGAACTCAGGCCCTCTGTTCTGGCAAGCAGGCACGTGAAGCGGTGTCCTAACTGCTGTGTGCACACGCCCACCCCTGCCATGGAGATTTTCAGCAGAAGTGTAATGATGAGCTTCAGAGGTTCTTTTCTTAAATTTTTAAAAAAGGTTTTTATTTTTATTGGAAAGTCAGATATACAGAGAGGAGGAGAGACAGAGAGGAAGAATCTTCATCTAGTGATTCACTCTGGCCAAAAAAGCTGGAGCTGAACTGATCTGAAGCCAAGAGCCAGGAGCTTCTTCCAGGTCTCCCACATGGGTGCGGGGTCCCAAGGTTTTGAGCTGTCCTTAAATGCCTTCCCAGGACAGAAACAGGGAGCTGGACGGGAAGTGGTGCTGCTGGGACATGAACAGGTGCCTATATGGGATCCCGGTGTGTGCAAGGTGAGGACTTTAGCCACTAGGATACACTGGCGGGCCCTCAGAGGCTCTTTAAACTCTGCCAGGCTGTGTGCAGAATGTATCTTGGGAGCATTCAAGCTGGCTTCTGGAGGGTGGACTCCTAAAGCGGCTTCTCCCAGTGTGGAAAGCAGGAGGGGATTCCTGAGTTGGGAAAGGGGACTACGGAAGAAGTGCACAGCCACATACACCCCTGTATTATACACTGAAACGGAGAAGTCAGTCCCCTGAGGACCGAATACTGTTGAACAGGACTTGTACTTTGAATTCTGAAATCTCTGGGTCATATTAGGTTATATCCATTAAATAGCACACCATTATTTTTATGAAAGTAGAAGGCAACGCTAATGTTTTAAGCATATGTAATATGTGTAATCTACAGTTGGGAACTTTGCAAGAGATTATTTTGGGAGTTTGTAGCCCTCTTGTGGATCATCAAGAAAATCTAGAGTGTAAATATTTGAAGACTTGGATTATAACTTTTTCATACTAGCCATATAATATCTTTTTTCTTTTTTTTTTTTTTCCTAAAAGCTGTTGTATTACTGAAGGCAGCCATTTTGGTCACTGACCTGTCATTGAATATCTCAACAATTTCTTCTATATCTTAATTGTTCCCAGCAACAGTTTCAGCCCAAATTCAAAGAATGGACAAAATATGTATTGTTGAAAGATATGTATACATTTTGTTTTTGATCTTTTATTATGTGATCAATCACAGAAATTAGAAGTTAAAGAGGTACAAATAAGAAATTTGTGGGCTATGAAGATACGCAGGCTGCCTGGCTCTTGGAGTGTTTTTGTGCATTTCTGTTTTGCAAATGAACAGTCATAAGCCACTGTGTGGAAGAAGTTTGACATTGAGGAAGAAGCATTGAAAGCAAGTTAGACACGAGTGCTAATCTCAGTTGTCTGGCCATGTGGATATGATGGATTCTCTTTTCCTATGGAGAATATAGTCCAAGATGCCTCGAGTGGATTCCTGAAGCCCTGGAGGTAACTATGTTTATTCCTGTGCCTACTCTCACAAAATCAGTGTGTTTTCCATCTTAGCTCTTATGTGTGGTGGCTGTAACTTTGGCAGTTTAAGGTGTGTCAGTTTGGTGAACCCAAATGCCTTTTATTTTTATGATTTCACTTTGAAAAGATCTTCAGACACTTACCATACAGTTTTGTTGGTGGTGGTGTTGTTGTTTATGAAGTTGAGTTTTACTCTCTTCACAGAAAGATTTTTTGTTGTTGTTGTAGTTCATTTTGTTTTGCATATTTAACTTTGCATTACTGCAGTCATGATTTGGGTCTGTTACTGTTATAATAAACATTATCTGAGCATAAGCATTTCGGTATCATGACAGTAAATTGGATTACCAAGATTAATGCATGGATGGGACATGTAGCCTGACTTTGGGAAGAGGGACAGTTCATCTCTTAGGTGACATGGAACCAGTATAGTATGAAATTTTCTCATGTGGCATGCAGATCAAAATTTACGAATTGTTTATTTCTGGAATTTTCCTTTGGACCTTCCTTGACTGAATAATTAAAACCATAAGCAAGTCTACTTTATAGAATTCTGTAGATTACAAGTGCCGATTCAGAGAACTGTTTCATGACATCCATGAAAGGTAGCCAGTGCAGGAGTCTAAGTTTTACTATGTCTTGTAGTTCTATGCATTTGGGAGTACTAACGTGATTATAACCAGCAGAAAATGGTGATTTATTAAAGGGAGGGATGAATGCACATTTATGATAATATGAAACATATAATTGTACAAAATAAGAAGAAACTTCCAGCATATTGAGAGTTACCTGAGAGAAGTCTTTTCATTTTTGTACTTGCTTGCCAAGATGCATGACATGAAGCCAACTTTCAATAGAAAACAATCTAAATTCTCATCTGAAAGTGAAAAAAAATTTTTTTAATTTTTAAATTTTTTAAAAAAGATTTATTTATTTTTATTACAAAGTCAGATATACAGAGAGGAGGAGAGACAGAGAGGAAGATCTTCCATCCAGTGATTCACCACGTGAGCACAACGGCAGGTGCTATGCCGGTCCGAAGCGAGGAACCAGGAACCTCTTCCAGGTCTCCCACTGGGTGCAGGGTCCCAAAGCTTTGGGCCGTCCTCGACTGCTTTCCCAGGCCACAGGCAGGGAGCTGGATGGGAAGTGGAGCTGCCGGGATTAGAACCAGCGCCCATATAGAATCCTGCGCTTTCAAAGCAAGGACTTTAGCCGCTAGGCCACGCCACTGGGCCCTAAGGAAAAAAAAAAATTATAGCCGAAGCAGATTATAGTGGATTTGTCTTGTTTTGGAAATTTATATTGTTAGCATAGACCATTTGTCTAATAGGTCTAGGGTAGAAGTTTAAATCATGCGTGAATTCTTTATCTGTAAAACAGGTAGTTGGTCATGTAATGTTAGTAAAGGTCTGTTGTGGGTGTCTCTCTCCCTCCCCCTTGCCAGAGGCACCCCGCCTCCTGGCTTTCTCTCCGGACCTGCTTCCCCCTTTCTCTCCCTTCCCTGCTCACCTGATCCCTTCAAAAAATAAACTTTTCTGTCTGCAATAACTAAGAAGTATATTGTATGTTTTCTTTCTGGAAGCATTATTACAAACAATATAAGAAGTTTTATGTTTTTCAAGCTCAAAAGAAGTTTCTTTAAAATGAATAGAATTTCACAAAATAGGTTGGAGAAGGTGTTTCACGCAGACGTTGACACGCCTTGCAGCCATTGTTAGAATGTCAGGATGTTAGAATGTTGATGTGACTGGTCTACTGGAAGTTTGAGCTGCCTGCTGCTGCTCTTCCTGGGAGGCAACAAACCATCACTCTAGTGTTTTGGTGCTTCCTACCCATGCAGAAAACTGGATGGATTTCTTGAGTTCAGACGCAGGTTATTATCTGTTGTAGGCATTTGGGAAGTGAACCAGTACACAGAAGGCTTCTCTCTCTCTTTCACTGCATTTCTTCATTTCAAGTAAAATGGGGGAAAAACAAGCTTAATAACAAACACCTCTGGTAATTCTGTTGTTTCACATGTATATAAAATAATCTAAACAGCTCTGATATCTTTGGCCCAAGAGAATGTTACTTTGAATTTCATTTTCATTGTGAAAAATTGCTCTAAAATTAGGTTATAGCACACTAAGTTTCATCATCATCTAATGAGTTTTTTATGCCAAATAATAATATCCCAGATGTTAGGATTTAAAATAGTAGTGGTACTGCTCTAATATCCATGATAAATGACATACATTTAAAACATTTAAAAGATTACCATAGCCTTATAGCCAAAAGAATTGGGAAATATTAATAGTATAGAAACTGTCCTCTGTGGTTCTGAATTATGCATGGCAGAGAGAGATAGAAAGAGATAAATTGCATAATAAATCAAAGTTCGCATGGCGTATTGTTTATTTTTTAAAAAAAACTACAAAACTTTCTGTTTATGCAGCATGTCAGCTATTTAAAAAAAAAGATTAATAGTTCCAGATTCAGATTTATTCCATGAATGAATATTTAGCATCTAATGGTGTCATACTCAATGTAGGAAAATAATTACAGTGTATGTTTTCCCAAGAAGAATTCTAAGAAGGTATTCTTTTTTATATTTTATGCCTTTATTCCCTGATTGGTTTGTATGTTTTTGATGAATGGAAGTTGAGTGCTTTACCCTTCCTTTCAATGATTTGGTAGAGTGAGCTTCTACTGAGGTAATGTAATAATTAATAATGAAGTTTCTTCTTGAAAAATCTGTTTTTGAAATCACTATGGTTGAAGAACAGTGCAGACTTTGGAAACTATTATTTCAAGAAGATGTTATTTCAAGAGAAAAAAGTACATATAGAATCTGTTGGTAGTCAGAAAAAAAATTAGATGGTTTTCCTTTATGCTTTCCGATCTAAGCAAGTGCTTATATGAATGGGGTCTAAGTAGTTTTATGATTTCTTTTCTGCGCATGCTGTAATACTTTGTTGGATTTCTTTTGCAGTTTATAAGAAGGATGTCTAATTGATAGGTGTACAAACAGCCCTGGAGTATTGTGTTCTCATTTTTATCAGTGTGGTTTTGTTTTTCATTTTCTGTTTTGTTGCAAATGCTATTTGCCCATAAATATAGCATCATTTGCCTATAATCACAACAGACATGGGCCTGTTGCAGTACTTACTTGGGATTAAACAGAGAACTTTAAAACTGCCGTGTGTCAAATGTCAGGTGAAAGATCAAAGGTATAGTTTTTGTGATGTTTTCCTCGCAAGTAAGATACATGTCTCCTAAATCACTTGTGAGATGATTTTGAAAACATTACTATAGATGAATTAGGCATGCATACATTACTCAACATTTATTTCACAAGGTAATATTCAAGGAGCTAGAGAGATTAGAGTGTATGTGTCTGAACCTGTTGGTCCTCATTTCCCCTGTAGGACCAATTGGTCTTTTATTTCTGCTCCTGTTCTGCCATGTCCACTCACTGTCCTGTCAGATGGTCTGAGAGGTGATAAAGGGGCTTTCGAGTGATGGTGGATGTGAAATTCTGCATCAAGATGATGGGAAAGAAGCATATGGACTCTCATGGCTTTAGCCATTCCTACCCTCTATGTCTATTCACTGCTCCAGTTCATGTCACTTGGGTAGACTGATGTGAAAAGGAAGCAATAAACATCTGGATAAAATATCTTTATGCATAAAAAATATCTGCAAATATTTATGTATCCAAATAAAATATCTGGTTAAAGCATCTGCCATCACTTTAGTGATGTTGATATGTTGTTGTAAATTACTGAGTTTATTCCCTGATAGGCAAAAGAAAAAGTTAGAAGCTATTGTTTTTTTTACAGTGTATAGTGTTAATGTTTTATTCCTTCCTGGAAATGCCAAGAAAGCAGCCTTGTTCATACAAAACTGTTCTCTATTTCTTTGATGTTACATTGACCACATAAAACTGAAATTTGATTGTCCAGAGAATTTCTTCCCTTTGATAATATTTCCAAGGCATTTCAAAGGGAAACAAAATAAAATGTAAAAAAGTATTTAAATGCATTTTATTCTTAGTGTTAAAAATGGTTAGAGGAAGAATTCACATATTTCCTTAACACAATGTAACAAGCAATTAACTTTTTGGCACAATGATAAATCTGCTTTTCTAAGCAGGTGTTTTGTGTTTTAATAAGTGGCAATACATGCTGGTGTATTCATTTTTATTGAATCATTGAGTGAAAAAACAAGTAAATTTAATTTGTAAAGTATTGCCTTGGGCTTATTGAGATTTTATATACAACATCCCAATAGGACCAGCATCACATTCAATAGAGTATTTTAAAAAATTCATTATCAGCAAAACATCTTAAAGTGCCTAAGTAGTCATGATGTATTTTTTCATTATTCAGTCTCCTAAAGTGAACTTCAGATTGGAAATTTTTTCTTAATGTTGTGGCCATAATCACCGAATATGCTTTAAAGGAAAAGAAAAATCAAAGATTAGCTACCCAGAGACAAGACTTTAACACAACTCTTGCCATCATTTTTGTTTACTCTGTTACTTGTGAATTTTCTCATTTACATTCATTCAGTTTTCATACTTAGCTGTTCTATCTTCAGAGATGGTGATAGATCTTAAGATTTATATGGGTAGAAACATAGTCAATGTTTAGATGTTGTCACTAAAGACAACTAGTTACATTTATAATGAAAAAAGACAAATACTGCCTGTTTTGCCAATTATACCAACTCATGGAAAATTTGAGTTATATAACTTAAAGTATTCTTTGGAGCCAGCATCAGGAAGAGCATTTGGGCTACCACGTGGTAGGTCTACATCTTGTTTGCAAAGCCTGAGTCTAAGTCCTGGCTGCCTCTCCGTTCCAGCTGCTTGCTGCTGTTGCGTGCTCTGGAAGCAGCAGGTGAAGCCTTGGGCAGGCAGGGCCATACCGCTCACCCGTGCGGCACACCTGGATTCAATCACTGACTCTTGACTCTGTCTTGTGTGTAGTCTCATTTGTTTTGCTTTGCCTGCCTGAGCTTTTGGTGATTTCTCAGTATTCTTTACCAATGTCTGTATCTTGTAGCATGCTTCTTTTGTGTGTTTTTTTTAATTGTTGGTTTCTGGATGCAGGTTTAGATCCCTCTAGAGCTGATTTTTATATCAGGTGAAATATTGGGGTCTTGTTTGACAATGCTTCTGCAAGCTGATATCCAGTTGTCTCAACAGCATTTATTGAAGAGACCAGTCTTCCTCCCTGGGTTATTTTTAATTGTCTCATCAAAGAATACTCGGCAGTGTATGTGTAATGTTTCATTTCTTAATATGTACTAGCTGTTGTATTCTGTCATATATAGGAGGAACAAATATTTTCTCCCCTTTCCATGTTTGTTTGTTTTCACCTTCATGATAGTGTCTTTTAGTATACAAACATTTTCAGTTTTGATGAAGTCTATTTACTTTTATAGTTGATGGTTTTGGCACAAGTTTAGGTTTTCATTTTAGGTCATTATTGGATTGTGTGTGTGTGTGTGTGTGTGTTTCATAGTGTAATGTAGAATTTCAGCTTCCTTCTTCTAAATGTGGAAATCCAGTTGTCCCAGTTCAGTTTGTTAAAAACAAAAACAAAAAACAATAAAACTATTGTTTTGCTATCCAATGAACTTGTCACTTACTGTTGAAAGTGTTTTCTCCGTTGCTGTTCGGACTTAGAGTTCTGGATTTCAGATTCTTTTCCACTGATCTAGCATCTGTCTTCCTAATGCAAATAGCATATTGTTTGGGTCACCATGGCCTTGTCATAGATTGTGGAATAACTATCAGTCCTCCAACTTTGTCTTGCTTCTCAAGACTGCTTTGGTTATTTATAGTTCCTTTAAATTCTGCATAAATTTCATCATGAACATTTCTACCTCAGAAAAAAAAATTGGAAACCAATAGACATTGAATTAAGCCTAGATTATTTTGGATAGTCTAGATACTTTAATGATATTAAGTCTTCCAGTCATGCAATATATACAATCATTTAACATTTTTTTTTAAAGATTTATTTTTATTATTTTTTCATTGGAAAGGCGGATATACAGAGAGGAAAGACAGAGAGGAAGATCTTCCGTCCAATGATTCACTCCCCAAGTGAGTGCAACGGCCGATACTATGCCGATCCAAAGCCAGGAGCCTCTTCCGGGTCTCCCACGCGGGTGCAGGTTCCCAAAGCTTTGGGCCGTCCTCGACTGCTTTCCCAGGCCATAGGCAGGGAGCTGGAAGGGAAGCGAGGCTGCTGGGATTAGAACCGGCGCCCATATGGGATCCCGGGCGTGCAAGGCGAGGACCTTTAACCACTGCACCACCGCGCCGGGCCCAATCATTTAACATTTTTAAGATTTATTTCTAGTTTAACCAGTGTTTTATGGTTTTCATTATAGAAGTCTTTACTCTCCTTGGTCAGGTTTATTGCTGAATTTTTTTCCCTAGGTACTTTGATGAAAGAACTTGCTTTATTAATCTAATTTTTGCCTTGCTCATTCAGGTTATCTATCTATCTATCTATATATATGTATTTTTTTTTTTGCTTGCTTGATTGTTTGTTTGTCGGTTAATCTTGTAACCTGAAACTTTGCTGAACTCATTTGTTGGTTCTAGTAGATTTCTTATCCTTGTGGTTTTTTGGAAGACGATCTTTTATTTCCTTCTTTTCATTTTTCTTTCAGTTATTAGCTTTTCTTATCCAATTTCTAGTTCAGAAACTTGCAGTCCAATGTTAAACAGTGGCAGTAAATTTAGGATTTTTATTCTTTATTTCATTCTCCCCTCCTACTGGAATGTTTTGTCTTTTCTCAATCGAGCGTGATACTAGCTGGGGGAGTTTGAAAAATCTGTTTTCCTATTGAGGAAATTCACTTTTATTTCTAGTTTTCTAATCGTTTTGCCAAGGAAAGATTTTGAATTTTGTCCAGTGTTCTTTTTGCATCAGTTAACAAGATGATTTTTCCTTCTGTTTTCCAAACGCAGTGTATTGTATTTCATACTACCTTTGCTTTCCTGTAATATATCCCACTTGTGAATTTAAAATGAGGCCAACTCTTATTTGCTGTAGGAATGATCTGTGTGAATTTTATCCATTGCCATAAGACCCGTCAAGATTTTGCTGAGTACTCCTTTGACAAGGTGTTTCTGTCTGAGAAATGACAGAACTTCTGAGGCTTAACTGCATGAAGGCCTCAAAATATGTGCTTAAGTAAAATGTTGTAATTTGTCTTTACACTTCAGGAAGAATTCATTTTAAACATAATGTTAGAAATACTTAGGCATTTGTGAGTTGATTTGTTATTTTATCAAAAGGCAACAACTCTTATTACCATCATTTTATTAAAAAAAAAGAAGATGTGAATGCTTACAGTTAATAAATATAAAACTAGAAATTTTAGCCACAGTCTTCTTGGCTTTGGCACCTGAGTCCTAACTCTCCCTTACTATTTCTTTGACCTTATTCATGTGCCTGTTTACATTACAAAGAAATAATAATAACAATGCCACAGAGAATGCCATATGATCTGATCATCCTAATATTTTACTTTTCCCTAGTTAATAACTTAGAAAGTGTAAGAAAAATACTATATTGCAGAAACTTATGGGAGTAGGAAAATTTAGTGTTATACTCTAATTCTATAGATGAAGAAAACAATGGATGGAGAAAATGTTGAAGGAAATCCAAGAGTGGCATGAAGAAAATATTAAATTCATGTAAGTCAGTCTTCGTCATTTTTAGGCATCTTAGGCATTTTAGAGGGCAGCAAGATTTCTCAGAAAGAACAACGTGATCTTCCTTTGTAAATACTCTGGCATAACAGGTGTGTTGGCTAGTGATAAGATACTCTGCCCAGTGACAAATAATTGCACATGAATCATGAACAGACATTTGCCCTGAGGGTTATTTGAATATGATTTTAAAATGACATTCTGCTTTTTGTTTTCTCAGCATTGGAAATAGCTGCATACATCACTTTTTGAATAGTAAAGTTGACATTGTTTTTGACACAACGTGTCTTTCTCTTAATGTTCACAAATATTGTTGGAAAATATAGCATGAGTTCAACCCAATTCCCCACCCTAATCTCTTAGCATGATGTTGATCATGACTCCATTTGTCCACATTTTCCAAGCCATATTTTGTGTCACCATCAGTCAGGTTTGTAATTTCCTACTGATGAGTCATATCCCCAGTTGACCGTAGGCTCCTTAAGAGTAGTGGAGACTAAGCTTTGTTTATTTTTATAACCTGATCTTCATTTGACCCTGTCATATGCAGGATCGTTGATTCTTCAAAACACAAGTGAATAACTGTTCTTGGTATCTGTGTATGATTCAAAAACCTTTGATGCTCCCTGCTCCACTTGTAACAATTACTAATTTTGGGAAAATTACACTTGTGTCAGAAGTTTGCTATTCCTGTCAGGTGGCAGATTTCAGGTGGAAGATAAACATTTTTTTTAATCTGTAGACCTGAATGTGTAACAGATTCAGGGAAAATAAAAGATACACACTTGTATTCTCCATGTAACGGTCCAGTTTTTAAAGGTGAGCTGGGAGGGTT
This sequence comes from Ochotona curzoniae, assembly GCF_017591425.1. Taxonomy (NCBI): domain Eukaryota; kingdom Metazoa; phylum Chordata; class Mammalia; order Lagomorpha; family Ochotonidae; genus Ochotona; species Ochotona curzoniae. The sequence goes on along the minus strand of NW_024467122.1, from coordinate 32,323,905 downwards.
TATGAAGATGTCTGTGACGGCTCTTCCTCATTGGCCTGGCTGAGAAGATACATGCTGACCATCTCTCATGCTCATTCCGAGTCAATAGATGCAGTTGCAGAGATCCAGTATGCCTTTCTGTTAGGCGGGGGTCCTTGAAGTTTTAAATGTAGGGTGAATTTTATAGAACAGTTCTTGAGCATCATTCCTTTCTACCAATGGTGACCAAACTGCACAGAAAAATGTTGTTATTGTACAGTGTCCACTGTTCTGGACACTAGAGAGTTAAGTGTGAAGTTTTGTGAATGTTTTGTCTAAGTTCCAAGACTCCATTAGCTTCTATGCTTTTCCACTTTTTGTTACGTTGTGTCTACTCCAGTCTTATGCATATTTGGGATGACATATTTGATCCTAAAAGAAAACAAACCAGGTAGGTTTATAATCACAGAGCTAAGTAATAGGATGTAGAATTAAATATGTTCAAAGAATGTGTTAATGGAACTAGTGTGGGTCTTAATTTATGTTGGTTGGTGGTAAATACTTAATGATGGAGGTTTTTCAGAAGGAATGTCATTTATGCAGATAATATCAGAAAAAGAAGACCTATTGGCAAGAAAACAGATGATATATAAGAGGTTAAAAAGAGATTTCTTAAATGCATGGTTTCCGTTTCAGAGGTTGTATTTCAAGGGTTTAAATGATTGATCAGAGCTTAGACCATTGCCGGAGCATTTGTCTAGAAGCCCCAATAAGTTGCTAACAAGGTGGATACTTAAAACAAACAAACAAACAAACAAACAAAAAAACACTAGGCAGGTATAGAAGGAATGATACTATTTTAACGGATGGATGAGTACGTACTAGAGCTCTCAGCTCCTCTGTGTTCCAAGTACTGTGGCATCGTAGGGAACGCCAGGGTCCCTGTGAAAAGGAAAAGGGAGCCTTTTTGTTTTAAGTTATGCCTTCTAGGCAGAAGATAGGGAGATAGGAAGATACTGGTCTTTAATAAATTAAGAACTTTCATAATCAAATTTCTGCTATGTAAGAAAATTTGCTGAATTGGATGGTAGGTGTATGAAATCCCCACACCCCATGTGTCCTAACTACCTCATTTGTTAACAGAGCGGTGCCACGCAGGGGCATGTGGTATCTTATGTGATCAGTGTCGGTTTGACTCTTTGCTACATCTTCATTGTTGGCCTCCAGACTGGACTGCATTTGGCTTGTGGCCAGTCGGTACTAAGTTAGAATAAATCACCATGACTTACTCAAAAGGACTAGGAAAATGCAGGGGGTGGCAAGATCAGTTTGAGCGTTGATGCAGGGCCAGCATGGGATGCAGTTCCAGATGCTAGACAATAGCATGGTTCAGTTTCAATGGAACAAGAAGTAGCTATAGCAAATACTCTTGCAGGAGGCAGGGATTTTACGTAGGACACCTGGGACACCAAATAACATCTGAAATGCTGTCCACGGAGAAGACTAGGTTGTTGATATGAATGAGTAGGTGTGTAGTGGAAGTATTGTGCAATTGCATATATTTATAGAAGCAAAAACAGGAGGGGGCAGGTGGAGAGAGGAAGTATTTATAGTCATTCACATGAATATTAAAATCACCTGTGATAAGGATTGGGCACTAAAAGGAAAGTGATGTCAGGTAAGCAGGTTGTATAGGTTCAAATCTGGAGAACGGGCATAAAACAGGGGGTGAGATTATTTAAATTTGAGCTATGGGATAATGAGACAAACTCCCTCCCATGTTAAAATTTACCATCCTCTGATCAAAGCAAATTTGGCCATGATGTGATACTTCTTCCATTTGACTTAAAGCAGTCGTTAATGAAATTTTGTTTTATTTTTTTAAGCATTCAGTAGTAGCAGAAGTCATGCCCATAATGCTTTTATGTTACATAATTGGTAAGTTGTTGACATTTTTATTTAGTATCGGTGAAGAAGAAACTGAAAATTAAATGGCTGCTATAAAATAGAATTAACAATGCATTTGTCAAGGTTGGGAAGCATCGCATCGAGACTTACACACCTGTCTGCAGGCTTCCTCCTTACTGCTCAGTCCCCAAACTCCTGTAGCCAGTTTTTTCTGCATGGGGATGGCTGCAGGGAAAGGGCAACCATGCAACCCCTTAGCAATCATTTGCTGTGTAACAACACTGCTGCTTGCGGCTTGGACTCATATGCAGAAGGGAAATTAACAACACCCATCATTGGTTTTCTTGCTTCCTTGCGAGGGTTTTCTGACCACTATGTGTATGTGTTTCTTTTCACCCAATAATGAAACAGTATGTAATGATGAGAGCTTTTTGAGATCATCTTTTCCCCAGGTATAAGAACATGTACAGGGTACTCAATAGCTAATCGGTGGTTGATGAGTGACAAATCTGTTGAATGAATAAATCCTAAAGACCAATTTCAGAAGATGGTGATTGAGGTTAGATATGGGTTTTTCTTTAAGATAGATTTATTTGTTTATTTATTTGGAAAAACAGATAAACAGAAGGAGATACAGAGAGAAAGATCTCCCGTCTGCTATTCATTCCGATGGGAAGTGGAGCAGCTGGGACACGAACCACATGAGGATTCAGCCATTAGGCTATTGTACCAGGTGTGCATTTCTAATGTGTTAGCTGAATGTGTTAAAGTTTGTGTTACTGTTTAAAATCACATATAGGCCTGGTGTGGTAGCTTAGTTGCTAAGGTCCTCACCTTGCATGCACTGGGATCCTATATGGGTGCTGGTTCATGTTCCAGCAGACCTACTTCCCATCCAGCTCCCTCATTGTGGCCTGGGAAAGCAGTCAAGGATGGCCCAAAGCCTTGTGACCCTGCACCTGTGTGGGAGACCCAGAGGAAGCTCTGGGCTCCTGGCTTTGAATCAGCTCAGCTCTGGCTGTTGCGCTCACTTGGGGAGTAAATCATTGCATGAAAGATCTTCCTGTCTGTCTCTCCTCCTGCCTGTATATCTGACTTTGTAATAAAAATAAAATAACTCTTTAAAAACACACATACAAACGTTTTCCTGAATGAGTTTTCTTTGGAGCATGTATGTGAAAGATTTGAAATCTTCAGCATTTTTTTCTCTAGGAGACCTCTTGAATGCCTTTGTTTTCTATGCTGTGCCTGCAGTTCTATCCACGCAACAGTATCTCGAAGCATAATTTATTTTATAAGTGGTTTAAATAAACTGCCACATTTTCATTCCTAGAAAACAAGCTCAGAGATTATAGCGAATAACACAAGAGCAGCAGTAAAGTGCAAGGATCTACAGTTGTATTACTAGATAATGATGACCTGCTGCTGCCAGTAAACTTTATTGTCATTTATCTATTTGTTCCTTTTACTATGTTTCAGTGTAAGCCTTTTGAAATATTTCTGAACTCTGGGTACTACACCCTGATTTATGCTTAACTTCTGATTGTTCACATGGGAAACTGGTCCTGCACAGTGGTCAACTAGAATTTTTCTCTGTACTTTGGCACACCAGCATGCGAGCACTCAAATCTTCCTATCATTAGAGTAGCCTCTCCTGACTTGCCCTCCCCTCTGACTGTCTCGTCCTTCTCCACTGAGTTTCTGAAAATCCCGAGCACTGAAGCTTCACATGTTTTCTGTAGAAATCTTAGTCTTCGTTGCCACGTTTCCCCACCCTCTAGCTCAGGGAATTTCTTCTAGCAGGTACTTCTGAATGACTACCATCCAGTGGTCTTCTCATGTTTTGACTTCATGGACATAGTCTAATTCTGAAAAAAAAAGAAATAAATCTCTTTTATTGGCATTTTTAAAAGCCTTACATTTGGCATTTGTGTCCATTTCTTTAAATGGTCTCTATGTCTCTGTTTCTGTCTGCTACTCGTTCAAGGTTTGATGTACATGAACAGTCCGTTCTCGAATTTTTCCTGTTTCTCTTGGACCTTTCTCTGTGCTGGCTCATCAGTGCCCAGGATAGAACACACAGGTGTTCTTCTCCATCACACCTGTTTGTAACTATTTACAAACTATTTATACACATGGCCAGGGTTGGGCCAAGCGAAATCTGGGAACCAAAAACAGAATCAAGTCCCACAAGTGGCACAGACCCAAGTACTTAGGCTGTCACCCTCTGCCTTTTAAGGTTGCATTAGCAAGTAGTTGGAATGGGATTCCCCTGTGGGATGCCAGCATCCCAGTCATGTTTCTCAATCCCCAGATCCAATGCTAAATTTGAAATGCTCATTTTTAACGACTTAACTGAAAGATCACCTTCCTTGATTTGATACAAAGAAGAATTTTCCTCTGTTTCTTTGTAATGTCACAGTACCTTGTACTGTGGTTTTTGTCACCTCAATGTTTATGCTCTAATAACCAAAAAATTTCTGCAAGCGATATGAATCTCATGTGATTGCTACTCTAATTGGGAGAGATGAATTCCACCGGAGCATATTGGAGGACACTTGATGCAAACGTGCAGAGAAAGTGACTGCTGAAGGACGATGCAGAGGATAATTGAGCCTTATTTTGGAAAGGGGTGGAAAGTTAAGTAGGTGTAAATCTTGGCAGTGGACTGGGAGAAAAGCTGACTCATGTTGGGTCAAATGTGAACTTGCAGTGCAGAATGGAGAATAGGCTAAGAGCTGGTTTATAGAAGACCTTGAAAGCATGCTGATAAGCTTGGAGTTTTAGCTAGACACAGTGGAAACCCTGTAAGAATTTTAGTAAGAGGGAAGGCTGGACAGATGACAACATAGGAAATATCTGTCATAGATGACAACATAGGAAATATCTGTCATAGTAGAGATGAGAAAAAATAGACAAAGATCATTGAAAAAAGAGCATAAAAAAGGAATTAGAGAGTTAACATGTTGTGAAAATGATGGTGGCATAGAGTAGGGTGGCATGAAATGGTAAAGATAGTGAAATTGTCAAGGGGGATAAGATAATTTTGAAGACAGTGAAGATCTGAGGATGCTGGAGCAGACAGAGGTACAAGATTCTGCCTAGTGTTCTAACATGGGCTGTGGTGGGGGTGGTGCCATTGAACAAGCGTAAGTGTCCCCGAGAATTGCTGAACTTGGACAGGAATGCGAAGAGCATGCCTGTGTATTTGGGGTACCTCCCTCTGAGACATGACGATAAGAAGGACTGGCAGGCATTCTGAAGCCTGCGAGAAAGCCCTGTCTGTCATCTCCTCCTACTGAACTGACATTTTCGGTAACCCATCTTAGTCATCTTCCAATGCTCTGTCCTACAACTGGCTTCCAAGAACTATTTGTATGGCTAAATGAAGGCATAAAAGAATGAAGTTGAAGCATTTTCCAGAGCAATCCTCCCTCTTTGCATAAAGGGCTGTATTTGGATCTTTTGGTTAATCAAGATTATCCTCTTCGGCTTTTCCTTCTCAGGATTCACATCATGAGTTCTCCCAATGCTGCAGAAGAACTAGAAACAAAAATGCTTTCTAAAATACCAGAGGTATATCTACGGGGCACTTCCCTTCTCATTCTGAACACATCTTTTCTGATCCTGTGCTGGTAGTTGCAGCTGCTATTTTTTCTTCCTGACATTCAGGTTGTTTGTGACTTTAATGGAGGTCTTACAGATATAGGTACTATTTTGTGTTATCCGGGCTAATGTTCAGATAATGAAAAATGACTGTAGTTTTGAAGTCTAAGTAGTTGAGGTTTCTGCAAGGTACACTTACCCTACATAATGAGAAAATGAATCATCCTTTCCCAAGTGGATCCTATCAGATGTCATTTTCTTCCTATGTTTATATGCAGTTTGGAGTTAATCTGGCATTATCCCTAGGTATTATACAGGAGAAGAGGCAAGGATTCTTGTGCAAAATAGTATTGCCTAAAAATACAGCACATATGTGCTTGCATAAATGATAAATTTCTTGGGAAGTCATAGGGACACGCACATGCATGCACACAAGTACACACACACACTCACCCGCATCTAAGGATCTCGTTGTAATGCAGGCCATGGAGAATCTTTGGAAGAGCGCCACTTGGGAACAGCAGATGTTCTCTTCGGATCTGCTGGCAGCGAGGGACACTGGGAGTCAAGGTTAGGCCTTTGAGAACTAAATAATAGAACTGAACTAGACTCTCTTTTTTATTTTATTCTTCTAGTAAGAAATCCCTTAAGGTCATGGACTCTCTTCAAAAAATCTAGAGATCTGAAGTGATTAAGAATTGAACTTTCTCATGTTTATCATATACCACTATGGAAGAAATCAAGTGAATCTGAGCCCTGATGAGAAATGCTTGGGTCTCCGTCAAGGTAGTTGCAATCAGAAAATAATTCAAGAAGCTGGGATAGGAGATCACTGATTTCTGCAAAAAGACAAGTAGACGCCCCCACCCCAGTCAGTCACTCTTGATCTTCCTTCTTTCACTTTGCTTTGCAAATTAAGCCTTTATAAAAGCATGCTTGATTGAGGTGAACCACGCATACTTCTGTTACATTTTGCTTTTACTCTGTCTCTGCAGCATAAGTACACTCTGCTATGCCTGTACAATTAAAGATCCGTTTGGTTGAAAGACACTGAAGTAATTTCATATGGCATCTTACAGCACTGAAGGCTAAGGAGGATTTTTATTGTAGAGATGTTTGAGTCTCCAACAATGAAATAATACACTTTAAGTGGCTTCTTGTATAAGTGAGACTTTTTTTCTTTGCATCAATGCCTTCAATTACCATGTCTTTGCTGATGACTTTCAAGTATCTCATCCTCTTAGCAGGTTTACTTTCCGAGCTTCGGTTGGAATATCAAAGTGTACTCTTGACATCAGGATGAGTGGGAGGCCATGGTGACAGCTCACATTCTTCAGGTCTCACACTGAACATGTGATGTGCTACTCAATCTCATCTGGATTCAGTGTTTCCTATCTCCATTCATGACATCAGCTCCTGCGCAGCTGTATAGGCAGGGCTCAGGCTAAGGTTGTATCCTTGCCATGGTTGATTCCTTTGTCCCACACCCAATTAGTAATTAATTTGCCAGCAAGCCCTGTTGAGTTTTTAGTGTTGGCAGAATCTAGCCACCTCTTTCCCAAGTCACCGAGATCCTGTAGTCCAGTGGTCCTCACCTAGAGGATGTGTTCCAATGCTGGAGACATTTGATTGTTAAGCTGGTAGGTTGCTACTAGCAGCTGTCCAGTGAGTAGAAGCCAGGGATGCAATTAAACCTTTTACAATGCACAGATAAGCCTCCACAGTGAAGAATTACCCTGCCCCAATTGTTGACTGAGGTGAGTTTGAGAATCTGTGCTCTAGTCTGTATATACATCCTGAAATACCATTGCTAGATTACCCCCAACAACCTGTGAAATGATCCTCCTCCATTTAGTCAAAAGCAACATGAATCCAACTTCACTGCCCTCCAGCTCTTGTCACTACTGTTAGGGTAAAGACTATACGTTCTTACAATAGTAGAGATAGCCTTTCAGCATTTTGGCTGCAGATACTTTTCCAAGGGGTCCTGGGCTGCCACTATTTTTTGTTCTGGTGCTATCTTAGCTATGTGCCTTTCTTCCGACGTACCTTGTTCTCTGTGTCTTTGGACTTCCAGGCATACCTCCTATTTTGCTTAAGGAATATTTTGCCAGCCTTTACTCAGGTAATTCCTCTAGCTATATTTCACTTTATCACTTGAACATCATTATCCTTGAGTGGTGCTTTTTGAACCTTAGTTCTGTTCATTTTCTGATACAAATTCTGCTATCTAACGCAAGACTTTTAAAAAATACTGCTTAAATTTGTTGCGAACTTGCCTCTATTTCTAAAACTATAGGTAATCAGACAAGAGCTCAGATTTATTCATCATTTAATGACAACAGTCATATGTGACTTCTTGTTCTCTTATTTCTACAGTCTAAAACATATTTCCCCAAGCATCCCTGAAATTAGAGTCCCTTCCTTCCCACGACAACTAACATTTGCCATATTATGATACTAATCCCATTTTATAATTGAAAAAACTCAGACATTGAGAGATGAACAGCTTACCTAAGTTTACATACTTAACCATTGTGGTAGCATCAGCATTTGCGCCCAGACTGTCTGATGCTGTGGGCCCTATTGACTCACATTGCGTGTCTCCCTGCTTCATCTTGTTGCTTGGAGGATTTTTTTGGAATAATACATGTCCGGTATTTTAGCTCACAGGCCCACTGTAGCTCTGAATAAATGTCAACTATGATTCTTACTAGTATTTTTTATTTCCTTTATTGCATCGTTACTTAGAGCCATCTCTTGCACATAACTCAATATACCTTTCTTCCCTTACAACCCCCACCCCTATATCAACATTCTTAACATATAAACCACCCACATTTCCTTCAAAACATATAAAAATCTTCCCACCCACCATCTTACATATTCTATTTTCTAAACCCAACCCCCCTTCTCATATTATCCACAATCTATTTAATACCCCACATTCTCATTCCCTCTCTGATTTATATTCTCTATCCCCACACCCATATCATATCTTCACAACAATTCAATACTGTTTATTTTAAACTTCCATAAAAAACCTCAATTACAAAACTACCAAATCCATATTCCAATCCACCCATTCACCTCCACTCCCTTTTTAATACCAGCTAAATTCCCAACTTTATAATCTTCTAATATTTCCATTATTGTAACATATGTTTGATACTATATCCAGAAACAATCTCCACACCCCCCCTATCATTACAGCGTTCCAGCCATTACTAATAAAAAACACACATTAAACAACACAAAAAACCCCAAACATATACCCCATCTTCCCAAACACCCAAAACAACTTCTCCACACCCCAACAAACAATAACAAAAACAAAACCTTACAAACTTATCATACCCATAACATAATCAAATTCATCAACCAAATACCACAATATTACTCTTTTACAATACTTTTTACTTTCCTAACTTATATCTTAAATAATATATATTAAACAATTTTTCCACTTTTTTTCAGTTGGCAAAGTGCTTAATTGTCTTTATTTACAAGTCTTAAAAATGCCCCACTGAATGTATCACCCCCTCTTATCAAGTAAAATTATAAGCTTTATCCAGCAACATAACTTCTTTGTATAATTCCAATCCAAATATCATACCTTTCCAATTGGCAGTATTTATTGGAAGGGTAAAGAATGAATCCTTTTTGTGCCAAGGCAAATGGTGGGTCATAGGCCCCAGCATTAACCTGGATTCTTCCTTTTGGACCCAGTTTCCTGTCTTCGACAGCTCAATGTAAAAAATATTGCATTCTACCCTGTTGATGCCAGAAACTCAGAGAAGAGAGCATTTTTGGCAGAATGTGCTTGTTTTAAGGACAAAGGTGTTTGAATTCTGTGCTTTACTTTCAAAGATTTGTTCATACACTGTAGATGAGTGATTCACAAAACATAAATTGTCTCTTTAGCACTTAGAGATACAGCACATATTTCACCTTGCTTGGCTGCTCGGGAAGTTCCGAAGTGGCCTTGTTACTTGGCCTGTGCTCGCTGTAAGGCCCAACATGGTGCCGTGAATGCAAAGGAAATTACAGTTGTGTTACTTCAACTTTTAAGTGCCTTGAACACAAAGGGTATTTGACTAACTGCTGCAGTGTTATGACTGTATGACTTCTTTATTTCCAATACTATGCCTATAGGTTGACACTCCAGGTCAAATAAATAAATTATAAATAAATCACAAAACAGATTGGCTATGTGCCACAAGCGAACACTCAACACATTGCATTTTTACCTACATTTAGCTTTGCTGTATGCCTTATGGAAAAGCATATTAGGATACAGCAGCATCCTGTAACATATGGTCATTTTTATACATTATAAGATATGCCAAACTTTTATAACACAGCAATTACTTTATAGATTTAAATCTTTGGGCCAGTGTTGTGAATTCATGTTATTTGAAGAATGCTGAGGTTAAAATACAGATTTCTTTTATAAAGATACACAGAAATAAATACAAATATAGCTTCTTTTCAAAATCTATACATTCCAGTTGGTTTATGAGCCTTTGTCAAATAGCCAGATCAGAAGATTTTCTTCTCAAAGCTGGATGAGGAATGTGTCACCTTTGACCTAACCATGAATTTATTCTGTATTGTTTTTATTGCACATGTTCTTCTACCGCACAATTCTACCTATACTGACACACTGCAATGCATACTTACAGAATGTTTAGAAATATTTTACTGTATTTATATCAGAAATTTGGAAACAGCTTAAAATGCTTTGCCTTCAGCAGATGGGCAAATGAATTACCACGTTCATTCACTGAAATATTGTCTAATGTTTAAACAGATTGAAGTGAATCTGTATGTACCGATGTGATTTGTAGTTTAAGATGTATGTGTAGGCATGCAACAGAACGAAGAGGCTTATTTTATGCATGTAAAGAAGATGAAATTTGTCTATATGTGCGTTTGAATGTCCCTTTTGGCAGTGTGCATGAGAAACAACTCTGGGGTTAGAATGTCTTAAAAGTGGGGAGACACTTAGTTTTGCATTTATATTCCTTTTTATTTCTGAAAATAGACAAGTTTCTTCAAAAGAATTAATCAGTGCAATAGCTCCACATTGTCTCCTTAAGTTTTTGTTCGTTGTTGCTCCGTATTGGATGCCATTTGGTGAGAGAAGAGGAGAGAGTACATGTTTGATTTCGCCTCATGGCAGAATTAATGGCTACCCCACATGCCTTCCTGGGCCTAGCAGATGACACAGCTGTGGGGCTACGTGTGACCCCTGCAGCATTCTTAGGATGTTGTACGTGTATCATCATTGCACTGTCCAATTCCCTCATCTCCCCCCCTCCCCCCCGTGATCTTTGTGGTGTTTGCCTCCAAGCCCATCACGGTGGAGCCTTTTTGTTGTCAAGGTTGAATTGCAGCCAGGATAATGACTTCTGTTCATTTCACTCTCCTCTTTCTATTAGATAGCAAGGCTATTTTTGTTATGATAATAATGGGTGCTCAGGGATTTCAACCTCCCCTACCCACCAATTCTTTGTGGTCTCTCCATAAGGCATATAATGTATTCAGAATATTGGAAAGCCCTTCAGTACTTATTTTGTAAATGGCCAACACGGTTTGTAAGAGCAATGGAATGTTCTTCTGAAACAGTGACTGAGTTACAATTCCTGGAGAAAGACAAACTCTATAGTGTGTCCAAGGAAAGAATTTCCACCTTAACCAAAAAGTGGGAATGGTGTTCAGGGGCTACTTTAAAAAAAGTTATTTATCAGCAGAAATCATAGAATGCTGTGATCCATCAGTGAAAATAAGTACTTGAAAGAAATATTAATTTAAAATTATACACAGTCTACTTGGTACTTTGTAATCAAACCAGTGTTCAACCTTATAATTTAGTGAGGAGCATTTGGAACAGTCAGCTGTTTTAATATGTAAATAAAGATCAAGGAAATTAGTCATTGAGTTGACAGTATAGGATGAAATTACATTAGGATGATCCTAATCCTCTGCTCAGGGTGCAAGTTATCCTTACACTGAGGTTGGCAAATCATTGTGAATACATGGGCCCTAGAATCAGCGTAGCTGGGTAGCAGAAAATAACTGGATCATGTTTTAATGTGAAAGAATTCAAAGTGCCAATCAGATCCTTGGCTTGCTCTGGTTTTCAGAAATACTTTGTGAAATGTGGATCATAAAGCAGAATTTGGCTCTAAAACACTGAATTAAAATTATTCTTAGGAAGGCTTCAATTAGCTCCACAGCAAAACTACCAGTGTTCTCAATTTTGTAGCTGGAGATGCTTATGAGAGTGGCAGATGGCCACACAAAGCAACCATGTTATTTGATTCTCAAATTTATGTAAACTGGACTTGTAAATTTTTTTTTTAAAGTAAGACTTCTCAAGTGTTCCACAACATTTATAGGTCCCAAAATCAAATCCCTCTGAATTTGTCAACCTGTATTTCCAAAATGATCATGTCTCAGGTGGAGGAAAACAAACTGCCTTGTATCCTCAGTTTTCAGAACTTCCGTATTCTTCCACATCTGTCTGCCAGCTCATCTCCCAGGTTGTCCTTTTATAATCAAATCAATATGGGTTTGAATCTTGGCTGTGCAAGTGACTGGCTGGGAGACTTATAGACAAATTATGTGGCTGTGGAAGCCTCATTGTCATCTGTGTAAATATACACATGGGTTGTTTAAGGATTCAGAGAAAGAAGTAATAAACCACTTAGCACAATACCAAGGATATAGTAGGTGCTTGATTATGAGCTGTTTCATCCAATCTGCCATTTGTCGTTTAGAACTTTTTGTTTATTTGAATGCAAGGAGAGAGAGCTGGCATCAGCTGATTCACTCCCCAAATCCCACAGTAGCCGGACCTGGGCTAGTCTACAGCCAGGAGCTTGAAACCCAACCGTGTTTACCCATTTGAGTGGGGTGGCCCAGCAACTTGAATCATACTGCTGCACTAGCAGAAATGAGAATGGGAGCACATCCAGGACTTCAAGTCAGGCACTCTTACATGGAATTTCAGTATTCAAGGAGTTGTCCTTGACTGCTCCTTCAAGTATCTGTCTTGCAAAGCCTGCTTCCCTATAAATGTTAGTAGGTACAAACCAGGCATCTCATACTTCATCCAAGAAGCATTCTTTGGAACCAGGTGGCAGTGATGGGTTGAGTATTAATTGAAACATCTGGTCTAGCATGGTTGCTGCAGTTGAGAGGAGATGCGGACAGCTGTGCTTGACCTGTGTTCCCGGACTGAATCCAGCTCCTTCCTTGGGATGCCCTTCCTGTGAGTGAATGGGGATGCCTGCATTGCTGTAGTATGAGTTAGTCATTAAATATCTGGATGAAGAGATAAAGCTGTGAACCCTAACCCTGAGGTAGACAGGATGTCTATCTTTTCTTAGTCTCCTTACTGAAATTGTGGGAACAAAAGTCAGTTTAAAGCCAGTGGAGGGACCTTAGATACATTCGGTAAATGTCCCTTTCATCTATCTATAAAGAGAAAATGGAAGCCCCCAAAGTACACAAGGCAGGAGCCAGTGTTATGAATGTTGCAAGCCTTCTCTGCTTGATGCTGCTTTCCAGGCATTGGCACTGCCCTCCATGGTCTACCTTCCTGATGGAGACTGCGTCCTTGCTCAATTATTTATGTATTTGCCATGACTCCAGTCTTTCTTTTTCTTTTCCTGAACCACAACAGTTATTACAGAAAGGAATACAGATGGCAGGAAAATGAGGGTGAAATGCACATCCACTGAAGCCCCTAATGGATGGTAGGTGATGAAAAGTAAAAACAAACAAAAAATCTGCTACCATTTCATTTTTGGTGATTTTCCTGTGTGCTTCTCCCTGAGTTGTCGAGAGACTTCAGAGTCTCAAGAGCACTCATGAGACAGATGATTGTGCCGAAAGCAGAGTGTCACTTCACGGAAATCTTACCTAAACAGGCTCCCCGTATGCTCCTCAGTGCAAAAATGCCCTTCTAAGGAGCACCTAGCCTGTGCACGTTTTAACGTACTGGCTACTGCTATGAGGATTTGCAACAAGTGACTGTTGCTGAAACTCGGGCCCCTAACACCTTTATGGTGGATCTGGTGCAGCCCCTTGTACCTAGGCCTTGTAGTGGTGCTAGAGTAAGGGTTGCTTTGCCATGTTCTTCACATGTAAATACTGTCGATTTGCTTTGGTCCTTGGTGATTCCATCCAATTCAGAATTGACCTGCAGTTTCTTTTTTCACCCATTTGAATTACATCTCCATTGTTTTCCTTAGGCTTCATACTGTGTTTTTGACCATGGATGAGTTTGGGGTGCAATGTCTGCTTCAGCTTTTGTGTAAAGTAAAATCAAGTCAAAGGATGCTTTCTGAAGACCCACTGGGGGACATCTCAGCAGGGGCAGACAGCTCTGCAGCAATTCCCTTAGAAAGAGGGACTTTCTGGCCTTGTCACTGAACAAAGGCTCAGGGGGCAGAAACAAAGCAGCTTACCTTCTGCTTCCCTCTGACAAAAATAACAGAGTTAGAACATACACAGGGGCAGGTGAAGATAAGGATCTCCATCCTCAAGGATGACACAGGGAGTGAAAGCAATTACTGCCTGGGCATTTGACAATTATATCTTCCAAGTCTTTATTTAATGATAAGCTAATGTCTTTGTGATTTTAAGATTAAATTTCAACCTCTACATCTCTAACCTTTTGCCTGCTGCAAAGTTGCTAAAACGTATCTCAACGTAAATGGGATTTTCAAATATTAGCATTTTAAAACGAGGAACTTCACACCGTCCCTTTGTGTTATAGTCAGCAAAATGATCAGCGTGGACTATTCAGTTGAAGCAAGACTCTGAGCTCTGTACTTATTTGGTTCTCATCTTCTTTCTGGATTCCATTTCTTTTGATACCACATTCATTTCTTATCTCTTCATTTTGCAGTAATAGAAGAAGCCTTAACAGTCACGAGATTACATATTTATATCAGAGTTCAGACCAGGAATTCATTCTTTCCTAGGGAAGCAGAGAGATCATGTAAAAATGGTGACCACATGTTGACAGAATGCATGATTTAACAAAACCAGAGGCAATCATTTCAAAGAAAAATGTTTTATTTTCTGCCAGCAGAGTATAATGGAGAGAAATTGGCTGGTATTATTTTAAAAAATTGCCCAAATCACTGTAGTTAGTGTAAAATTGTCTCTGGAACTATTTCCTGTAAGTTAACCAGACATATGATTGTATCCTTTCTATTTTGAATACCAAAGCTCACATTTCAACTGTCTTGCATGGAGCCTATCAGGTATAATAGCCCTTTGTAAAGGTGCTTCCTTTTCTTTTGTAGTCTTTTCTGTCTAGCCTTCCACCCTCCTTCACCCTAAACTTAGAATACCTACAGTTTGGGTCTTTTTCAGAAGTTTGGGCTAAATAGTATTCGCCAACAAATCATGAAAATAAGCCACTCAAAATGTGTTGCTCCAGAATGCAAAACTTCAAGGAGGATTAATGTAAACACTGCTTACATTATTAAAAACCCTTTGCACATTTCACTGGGAAAGATTTCATTTTATTTAACTTGTGGTTCACAGAATTTCCTGGATTTTCTGCTAGTACTTAAATTCATTTTAGACATTCCACACTCAGACTTTGTTATTTGAAGGCATGGGAAGTATTATTAGCAGAAAATCAGATTTACATATTAATGAAAGGAATTGTGGAGTATGGTACATTGAGAGTAGTCACATATTTCTGAGTAAGTCATAATGGCCTATATCACTTTATTAGAATGTTAATAATAGTCACGTCACTACTTGGGTCAGTGGTATTTCCAATGGCTTAATAGGAATTCAGGATTGCTTGATACAGGGATTTCTTTCAAGTTAGTTACAAACTAGACCATCCCCTGGGATCCAAGCCTGTATTTAAGCAGAGCTGTGAAATCAGCTATGCAAACAGATTGAAACATAGTGTAAATATTAACTTACCTTGGGGACAGATAAAAGTGTTGCATTTGTGTCTACAAAGTGCCCAAAGCATCCCCGCTCACCAGATATAGCTGACTGATTTTGATTGATACTGATTTCAACAACCAACATGTGCATGTAGACTGCTTGATTCAGATGCGTTACATCCTGCAGGGATGTTGCAAAGCAGAAAAGTAGAAGTTTAAAACTGAACTTTAACGTTCACGCACATCATACATTTTGTTCTGAGAAGTAAAAACTATATGTTCTGCTTTTTGGTTCTGTAGAAGATTATCTTTTAAAAAAATAGAACTGAGATTATTTCATTTTTTTTAAACAGAAATTTTAGTCAAATCAATTTTCCTGTATTACACATGTCTTTAGTAACCACACATGCTCACTGAATACTGTGTGAAAATCAGGTTGACTATTTACTCATTGAAGCTTTGTGACTGAAAAAGACTATCAGATTGTGAGTGATAGAAATGGGTCACAACTCATTCAAACTAGAGGTGAATTGAATTATCTCAGGGCATGCCAACCACATTCACCAGTTGTTCCACTAATATCATAAGCCATATGATATTTGGAATGGGCATCTGGCACAGTGGTTAGGATGCAGCTTCAACTCTGTGCATCCTGTATCAAAGTACCTGACTTCAAGTCCTGCTTCTGCTCCAGATCCCAGCTCCTGCCCAAACACATCTTGGGAGGTAGCAGGGGCCGCTCGCTCAGGTAGTTGTGTATCTTCCAGCCATATGGCAGTCACAGCTTGAGTTCTCAACTCCTCCATTTGGCATGGTCTTTTGTGGGCATCTGGGGCACAAACCAATGGATATGAATTAGTATTGAATTCATGTGAAAATTAAGTACACTTATATAGAATAAAGAAACATTTTTGCTTATTTCTGTATTTCTAGCAATAAAAACTGTCCCAGAATTTATACATGTTGATCTGTAAAGTGCAGTATAAAAGACTCAAACTTGACTTTGCATCTTAAGGTCTAGATTTATATTTAACACATTCTTAGAGGAACATGAAAAATGAATTCTGTCTCACTTTTTTGCTTGAAAGGTCTTTTTTTAAATATTTATTTTTATTGGCCAGGCATATTTACAGAGAAAAAGAGAGACATTAAAATCTTCCATCTGCTGATTCACTCCTCGAGTGGCCTCATTGGCCAGAACTGAGTTGATCCAAAGCCAGGGACTAGGAGCTTCTTCCAGGTCATCCATGTGGGTGCAGGGTCTCAAATCTTTGGGCCATCCTCTACTGCTTTCCCAGGCCACAAGCAGGGAGCTGGATGGGAAGTGGAGCAGCTGGGATATAAACCACTGGTGCCCATGTGGGATCCTGGGCATACAAGGCAAGGATTTAGTCACTATTTAGTCTATCATACTGGACCTTGGATGGTCTTCAAAAAGTTTTGCACAGCATGGACTTTTGGCCCAGCAGTTAAGATGCCCAAATATCACTGTACCTAGGTTTCTATTCATCTCTGGCTCCTTGATTCTTGAGAATGCATATCCCGAGAGGGAACAGTGATGGTGAAAAATAATTGCATTCCTACCATTCATATGCAAGACTGAATAGGATTCATAGCTCCTGGCTTCAATCAATCCCACCCTCAAAATTGTGTGCACTACAGAGTGAACCCGTAAGTAGGCATGATTGCTCTCTGTTTCTCCCTGCCACTCATAATAAGAATAAAATTTAGAAAAATGAAAGCTCGTGACATATGTATATTTCACAAAATATGTAGGTTTCAATTTTTTGCTGCAAAAAAAGTCTTTATATTTTTTAATGAAGTTTTTGTGGTCTCTTCATAGCTTTGTCAATTAGCACAGAGTGTTTCCAGATCAGTTCTTCCATAAATTGAGGATTTGGGGGTCATTTTCTCTGTAGGAATTCACTTTATGACATTTCTTGCCCTTGTCATCATGGTTCTAATACAGGTATTGATAACCATGCATCATGACTGATGAAAAAAAAAAAGAAAATTCCAACAAGGCTTCTAAATGAAGGCTGTAATTTTGTATTGGATTTCTAGTGACATGAGCAAATCACTTGCTCTTTGCCCTTATGGATTTTATAATGTCATCAGAGTCTATCAATAAAATTATAGCCTACTAATGGACATACCATTCCTTACAGTATTGCCTATACGGAGTGGAGGGAAGCAAATTACAGCATGTTTGCCCTGGAATGTACTCCAGAAGGCTGTGTGTGTTTTCTTTTTCAATTGAGATTTACTGTACAATCTGTCCTGGAAGCTATAGATAGAATGGTGACTGCTTCTTACATAGGAATGGTTCTCTTGCTTTCACCTGCTGTGAGTGAAATTGACTAGAATTGTGTCATTCTGATCAATTTCCCAAGGCAGCAAAGGCTTCACAAAGATAGGGTAGCTGTTCATTCCACCTGAGCTGTCAGTTGCTATTCCAGAGGGAGAGAAATACTACCTGAGCCCAGGAGAATTAAGCCAGGGGAAAGTGAGAAGGCCACTGATGCCTCCATAAGAGAAGCACGTATGTAAAAATATACCTTAAAAATAAATTTGAAAGAAGCTCAGAGCTGATATCCAGAAGCAGAAGAGACGGAGCAGTGGGAAAGCAGTGGTTCCAAAACGGACTGAACTTATGAAGGTCGTTCTTGACAGTATTATTCCTTCTGGAACTGGAGGAGACTTGTTGTCTCCCTTTCAGTGAGTTGGAGGTATCCTGTGTTCTTGAATCCTTTCTTTTGGAAACTCTCTACCTTCTCTTTGGAACACTGCCCCTGACCTCTTTGTTGTTGTTTTTAATTTCACGTTAATACACAGATCTGCAAAGATGTCGTTTGCTTTGAGGTTTTTACCTTCCCTGTTGTTGAGTGCTTTGACTGTGAGTCACGTGGTAGGATTTGCTAGCACCCTCTCCAGAGTATAATGTGGGGAAGTGATTGTTGAAGGAATGTAAATATTTCCATCAGGAGAGGTTTTTTGATCAAACTTTAGCAAGGTACCTGTGTGTCTTTTCTCTACCTCTCCCCATTCATACCCTCCTGCACTGACATAGTTCTAGTCCTTTCTTCCTCCCTCCCTCCCTCCCTCCCTCTCCCTCTCTCTCTTTCTTTTTCTTTCTCTCTCTCTCCTTCCTTCCTTCCTTCCCTTTTCTTTCTTTCTTTCTTTCTTTCTTTCTTTCTTTCTTTCTTTCTTTCTTTCTTTCTTTCTTTCTTTCTTTCTTTCTTTCTTTCTCTCTTTCTCTCTTTCTCTCTTTCTCTCTTTCTCTCTTTCTCTCTTTCTCTCTCTCTTTCTCTTCCTTCCTTCCATCCATCCATCCATCCATCCCAGCCTTTATGGACTAGATATGTTTCATTTCGGTAGCATTGCTCCTGGACGTGTTGTCTAAGTATAATTACGACTTGTCAGATATTCTGATCATCATCCAAGTTATCCATCAACAAGTATTTACTCTGTATGCAGGGCACTCTTTCACAATATGAGGGTCCTTCAGAAGATTTGAGGGAAATGGAAATAAAAGATGAGTTTATTCTGATGCCAGAAATTTTGAAACCCAGGCACATGACAGCTTTTTAAGAAATCCAAGAAGAATGCCTATTATGCAAAAAACTGTGCAGGAATTTCAAGGCATTTTTGCATCAAAATAATCTTAATTGTTAGTCTGATTTTATGAGAAGTTTGTCATGTCCTTGTATAATATTATTTCACTAAGAAAAGCAGTCTGGTTTGTCATATTCCTTTAAGAGATTGTTAATCACTAATTTGGGGGTGCTGTACCCTGAGGCTGCATGTGGAATGGATAGTTTACGTTTCAATAGCTGTCTGCATTCATATGCTGTGATCCCAGCATCTTCTACTGATTGAACTTTTAGTTGTGAATGTTTTAAATTGTAGAGCTTACATGCTTCAAATACATCTACATACATATATGCATATGAGCTTTTTCAGCTTTCCATACTACCTTTCACAAAATACAAAATCCCACGCAATAGTAAGTTTGCTTTTCCTTGATTATCCATAGATAAATTCATAGAACTGAGAAAAGTAAAGGCAGCCTTCCTATTCAGAGATCTTCACTGTTACATATGTTTTCTTTTTTTCCAAACTAACTGTAGACTTCTTTATTCCCCTCCATTTTGTGCCATTTGCTTTTTCATTATCACCTGCACATTACACCTTATACCTTTAGTACCCCATACCCTCAGAAAAGGCCATTAATGGCATATCAACACGGATTGTTAACTGCCTCTGGCCCAGTGAGACTAGCCAGGGGCCATTCAAAAGTTTGATTTTTAAAAATAAGATCAATATGTTTAAAAATCAGAAATTTTATATTTTAAAAATCAATATTTGGTCATTTTTAGAAATTGCTAAAAATGTTCAGGTTTATTTTTCTACCCAGTAGCAAGTGCATTTTCTGAAATAGTGAAAGCCCCTGTTTGCTGGACTAATCTTGCTGTTGCTTCTCTGGAGTGAAGCCTGGTAGCCATTTATCATCAAGCTCGTACTACTTGCACCTCATCCCTTTACTCACTTGCATTATTTTTTTGACCCTGAAGGCATTTGACTTTGTGATCCCTACCTTAAACTCATTTATTCTAGGCTAAAAATAACTCCTAACATTAAAAATGACCAACCAAAAATCTTTAGCAATCGTCTTGCCTATAAGAATTTTAGGACTACTACTAAAAAAAAAAAAAAAGACAAAAAGACAAAAAAAAAGAACCCCACAGGAAAAAAAGTAAACACAAAGTAAATAAAGTATTTGAAAGACCATCCTTGCACCTGCCATTAGTGAAAACATGGATCTGAATAAAAATAATTGTTTCCACTGTATAGGCAATTGTGTAGACTGTGAAACAGACACGCAGAAAATGCATTGTCTTTTATCTTTATTTCACAGATTCTAAATGCGTATTTGGTGTATTAAGATCTTACCATAAGCTAGGTTGGGCTTGTAATAAGTCCTAGTATAAATGTTAGATTTGGGGGGGGGGATAACATAGTGGCATTACCAAATTAATCATCCACCAAGAAATGCCCTGGCACTCTATAGGAGCACCAGTTCATGTCCCAGCTGCTCCACTTCTGGTCCAACTCTCTGCCTCTGGTTTGAAATGCCAGTGAAGGATGGCCCATGCCATGGGATCCTGTGCTCGTGTAAGAGACTGGAGGAAGCTCCTGGTTCCCAGCTCTGGGCATTGCGGCCATATTTGGGAGTGAGCCCATGAATGGAAAATCTCTCTCTTCTCTCTCTTCTGTCGATAACAATCTGCCTTTCAGATAATAAATAAATAAATGTTAAAAAATATTTTTATGAGAGAGCTAAGCATTTGTCCAGGTTTTTCCAAAGCAAGGTCATGGAACACTTGGCTCCTGAGTAGTAAAAACCTACAAACAGACATTTGCAATGTTGTGCCTTAAGGAGGTATCTGTGTTCCCTCATATTAAATTCTATGTAGTCATTCCTGATACATAAAGCTACCTGGTGTAATTCCATGTGGAGCCATCATACTTGGAAGGGCCAAAACCCATTAGAGGTACAGTAAACAGTTGCAGATCAGTGAATGATTGAGCTTGTAGTACTTGGACCTATACTAGAAATCTTGGCAAAGATCATGGGATACTGTAAGTTGCAGCAATTGCTTATCCTAGATTTGTGTCAGGATCTGAAAATTTCTTTCAGAAACCCATTTAATGAAATATTGTGTGTGTGTGTGTCTTTTTTTCGTTTTCTCCCATATAAGCAACAGCTATCAGTTTGTCAAGGGGAAAACAGTCAGTTGCTGAAGGCAAATACATTTTCTAACCAGCCCCTGGCAAAGTGTGCACTTGTGTAAAGTCCTACTTTCAGATTTGGGGGCCACAAGGACCATGACTTCAAGCTAAACTTTTCATTATCTGGTGGAGATATTAAATTAGGGATAATTTGAGAAAGGATGAAGGCATCTCCCAACCATTGCAATCCCAGCTCTTTTTTAATGGAGTGACCAAGCCTTAGTTCTCACATTCTACTATTGCAGAAAAGTCATGACAGGGTATCGCTTGAAAATTTTATCAGGTAAGCATTAATGAATATAAGGGACCTGCAACATTAAGGCATTTCTCATATTGAGTCTGGCCTCTCATTCTATTTTTTCCCCCCAAGAAGTAGTTTCTGTATTAAATAGGTGTATGGCTACTGAAGCAATTTCAGCAAGTAGAGCTAAACCCGGTTGTACTACTACACATGAGAGGCAGTTGGATATATTTTGACTTACTTCTGTCAATTTTTATTTATAGATATATATGGTTATACTTGTATGGCTATACATCTTGGTTTAAACGTGTCTTTTATCATTTCATATGTAGTAAAAGATTGTCCAGATAACAGGTAACTTTTGCAACACTCTGGTTCTATATCTTGAAGATGTATTTAATAATTTTTTCTGAAGTTTTTTTAAAAGCAGGTCTGTAGAGAGTATCCTTTTATCTCTGTTTTCTCACTCAAGTGATCAATCTTTTCATGCTATATTCTAGAAGTTAGCTTGACCCAAAAGTAGACAGTTTTTAAAGCCTTTAGATTTATATTTGCCAAACTGTCCTCCAGAAATTGTAGCAATTTATACCCGTGGCAACTGCATACTAGGTTTTTGAAATCTGAATGAATGGTGAAGTGAAAAATGTGTGTCTTAAAAAAAGTCAAGTAAATGATCAATAGAATAAATATATATATATAGTATCTTCAGGCTGATAGACTTGAAGTCCTAGCCATAGTGTTTGAAGAAAGGGTGGCCATTTTATGGAGGTATCACTGTTTGACAAAGGAATGTGGACAAGTTCAATGTAACGTAATGGTGTGTTCATTGATGGCAGGTGAAAGCACGTGCTAGGTGTACAGTATTCACAGGACTTTCACTTTTCATACTTAAAGATCCTCAAACTTGTCAAGGCATGCTTCCCCCATACACATGTGTCTTATCAAGCTTTCCGGTTTCAAAAGCTTTCTTCTATTCAGTTGGGCTTTCAGAAGTGTTTGAAATTGCTCTTCAAGAAAATTGAAAGAAACACCCGTTTTCTCTCTAGAAAAGGTCATTTGAATTAGAATTCTGAAGCAGTTTTGTTTAGGACATATAACTATTGGCAGATAATCTGTCTACTCCAAATTTGAATATGTTTCGAGCCTGAAAACTTGGGGTTTTTACTGATGTTTCACTAAGGAATTGAGTTTTCATAAAAATTGTTATGGGGCTTATATGAATGTAAATTAAAACTGTCAGTGGTTTAATTGTAATATGTGTGTGTGTGCGTGCATGTATGAGACACCTTTACCATATACAACTCCTATGCAGCTCCTATGTAGTACCTGTGTAGCATGGTGGCAATGAAGCCTTAGGTGTGTCATGCTGCCAAGGTTCAGATATCTGCCCCAACCATGATTGGCTTTATTTTACTTTTCTCTCTTTGCATCAATTCTGGTAAGATAGGGGACAACAAACCTGGTAAAGAAGCAACTGTTCCATTTTGCTAAGGACTGTCTTGCTTCTGGTATTGAAATCCAACAGTAGAGCAGATGTTGGGCGTAGCAGCTTAGATGCTGCTCGGGGCAGTTGAATACAGCAGTTGGGCTCAGAGTCCTGGTTCTACCTCTGAGCCCAGCTTCCTATGAATGTGCTGGGAGGCAGCAGGTTTTTGTTCACATACCTGGGTTCTTGCTACCTACCTGTGAGACCATGCTGGAGTTCTTACCTCCTGATACTTGACATGGCCCAGGATGCAGCTCTGTGGGCATAAGGCCCTCTCTTAGACAAGAAAGACTTGTGTTTTGGGCAGATGGGTGTCAAAGCTGAAGGGAAAATATCAGGCCCATACGAGTCCTCCATAAAGTCTGTGATGCATTCTTGCGGTAGGCATTCACCCATGGAAGTGTTTCTCTTATTATACCCGGTTTCATTCTGGTGTTTGCTGGTCTGAATGCTCTTAAAAAGCAGAAATAATATGGTTTTCCTGATGTTGGTATGATGAAAATTAGTACTCCAGCTCCTTGGGGTGGAAGAAATTCTTATCAGTGGCTCTTTGCATGGTCAGTAATATGTCCCAGTGTCTGGGAGTGCCTGCCATCACCTCTAATTTTGCCTTTGAGAGAGATGCTCTGACCCTTTCAAATGTTTAGCAGGAGACTTGCCTCTCAATGTGTGCTCACGGCTCCTGTTACTGCTAATGGAAGTTACACATGTAAGCTCACCGGGATGAACAGGCTGTATCCCATGTCGGGAAAGGACCCGTGCTCCTGAATCGCTTGCTAAACTTCAGATGTGAAGAAGGAAGTGTGAGCAATTGATGCTTTCTCACTGTATTAGCTTCTTCAATTTCCTTTTAATTTGGAGCCCGCAACCCATATTCTTGTAACTTCAAGGGGATGAACAACACACATTATGATCTGGTTGCTTTCTGGGAAGAAAAAAAAAAAACTTAGAAAAAAATCCTTTTGTGGCTATTCACAAGGCACTTGCAGTTGCCTAATGAGTTCATAGTTTCTTTTGAGGATTCACATTTGCAGACTACATTGTCTGAGAAAGTAAGTATCCATCCACTTGTGAAGTGAGCTGATTTACTGTACAAGTCAGATAAATGTTAGAATAATCAAAACTGTAAACCAGTGACCCAAAAACCTTCGGATGCTGTATCTTACCCTTGTTCAGGGCATTCATTTCTCCCCCACAAATTCTTTTAAATGTCTAAGACTTCAATTTATGTTTAAGAACTAGTAAACTATAGCAGTTTGACAGCCATTCACACTTAATTCTGTGCATTAAACCAACAGCATTCTTTTCCACAAACATCCATTGTTAGGACAATGCTCTCAGACAGAATTTATGAGAAATGGAATTATGTTACCAAGGAGATAGCATTTACTATAATGAAGAGTAGATCCTAGAAAATGGCCCCTTTTACAGCAGCTCAGAGCAGAGCCACAAAAGCAATTGATTGGTCTTGGCATTTAGTCTTATATCAGCTGTGTCATCCATAGCTTCAGGAGTGCGAACACTAATCTAAAGTGACATTTCTGTTCTGGCGGGCTTTTCTGCCCTGATGAAAGCAATTACTTCATTCCTAAATGATAATTTGCAGGAGTTTCAACCACTTTAATTGATAATTTTTTTGTTGTTGTTCTGAGTTCAATTGTGAAGTGATTAGCCGATTTGGTAAATAGAAATTTAAGGTGTGAAATATACAAGTTGCTCCAAGGTAAAGTACCATTTATTGGGTGGAGAGAAATAACTTGATAAAGGCACAAGTTTTTTTTCCCCCCCATTATGGTGGAACTGTCAGTTGGATAGCTTAAAGTTCTAGAGGTAAATGAA
Source organism: Ochotona curzoniae (assembly GCF_017591425.1). Classification (NCBI taxonomy): domain Eukaryota; kingdom Metazoa; phylum Chordata; class Mammalia; order Lagomorpha; family Ochotonidae; genus Ochotona; species Ochotona curzoniae. Next base: position 32,299,142 of record NW_024467122.1, on the reverse strand, counting down.
GAACAAAACACTTGAAGGTTTTTGGCAGATCCAAAGCTTGCAATGAATAGTTTGGTTTGCAGGTTCATTGAAGGGTGATTTGAATCAAGGTGAGCATCGGGTGAGAAGGGCTGTGAAGATCTCTCTGCTTTCTTTATTACTCTTCTAATGGCTCATTGTGAAATCAAGCCCTCTCATTTAAAGTGCTGAGACACAAAGCCCATTGGCTAAAACCAATTCACTTAATATGTTGAAACATGAACAAAGCGTCTTCTGAAGATGAAGGAGGGCTTCAATGACTCTTTCGATCTGCTTTGCCACAAGTCAGAAAGGTCATGATTATTCTATGAAAATGTATCTTAGTGTAAAAATTGCAAGTATGCCTCTTTTTTTTTTTATTTTGTCAAATACTGACGATTGTAGGTGTTTCTGACTTGCTTTTTAATCAATCTGTTCCTGTTTCCTTACATGTGCACAAGTAATGGTCATTTCACATGTTAAATGAGAAAAATAAAGCAAGAATGAAGGTCAAACTGATTTAGCACATCAAACAGTCTTTGTCAGCCAAGCTTAATATATCCTGAGTTTGTGGAACAAATGAAATTTTGCTGCTATGTTACACTTTGCTTCCAAACAACCATTACAACTGGTTTTATATATTGTGTGAGCATCAGACCATCAAACAGTGCATCTTTACTGACGTGTTGCCACAGCGATGATCTACAGCAGCAATCTGCCATTTATATAAGGGCAAAATGTGCATCTATATTTAGTTGTGAAATTGGCCTATTATACTCTTGATGTTTACAGAGGCTAACATAAATTAATGATGACAGCTATGAGCAGTGCATTAGTTAAGCAGCAGAGTTCTTACCTTGAACTTGAAGGTTCCAGTTTCAACTTCCCGTCTATACTTTCCCGCTTTCTTGACACGTCTAACAAAGATTTCTGAAATTATTACCTTTTCTTAGCGAGCATTCAAAGACTTCAGTTTGTGGGCTTTGTTATGCATCCTTGTACCAGATAATAGTTGTTTATGCATTTCTCAATCACACTACCTAGTGAAAAAGTGATATTTACAATCATGTGGACAAAAATACTCCTGAAAGATTTTTTTTCTTTGTAGCAGACTGATTTGATTGACTTTGAACTCCATGTGGTATCTACATGGGGTGGGTTGTTTTACTAAAAGTAATGAAAGAAGGGCAAGTATTGCTTATAGAATCTTTACTTTTTTCCCTGGGAAGCCTCCTCATTCAGCTCATGTCAGGGCAAGTGTAGATACTGGAGTAACTATAGATTTCACTGTTAACTATGACCAGAGATCTGACAAGTATGCAGGTGTTCAAAGGTTCATGAGTTAAAATGCTGAAGCCTTTGATGAATTTTTGATGACTGCATTTTTAATACAGGTCGACCTTCTTCCTTTGAGGCTGCATGCCAGATTAATTGATAAATAGTAGAAGTCTGTAGTGCTGGGTTCTCCTAAGCAAAACAAGTAAGAAAATCCATAAAAAGCTGCCTGTCTGGCTCCTTAGAAGTGCTTTAAAAAGGTAACATTAAAAGTGGTTTTGGCCCTACCTCTTCTTTTTTCCTACAGTTAGATAAGCCAATTCTGCCATGTTCTCTTATAAGGACCAGGTATTATATTCTAAAAGTTTACATGAAGATGTTCAACTGAGGCTTAGGGAAAGAGTGTTAACGTAGAGACTCCATCGCTGTGTCAATAATGAAAGCTGTTCCTCAAGCCATATACTGTAAAAATTTTTCATAAACATATTGCCATGAAGAAATCCTGATGATGAAAGAGCATTGAGTTAAAGTGAGCTTATCCTGTTCTCTGTTGCTAGTATTATTAGTCTGTCCTCTTTTGTGGCTGTACAGCAAAATTAGCCCCACAGTCATTACAACCATTTTGGTGAAGGAGAAAACCAAAGTAAATGCATTGTGCACAGCTAAAGCTGATCATTCAAAAATGATAGCTTCTGTTCATTCAAGGAATAATTAAATCCAAAGTTGCCTATTTTCCCCCTCTGTGGGGATATGTGGACCAAGAAGTCATTGGCCCTCTTATCCAGGTTCACAGACATTGTACAACTTGAGTCAGTTTCATAACATGGCTTTGTCATCCTGAAAGTGCTATACTTTTTGTCACAGTGTTTAAAACTTGGGTGGACATTTTTGATTTGCTCTTGTCCCTTTATGTGGATTCTGAGGAGGCAGATGCTACAGAACTTCCTTATTTCTTTGAGCTCTCCATGGTGCTGGATTTGAGACTTTGATTTCTGTGGCAACTTCCTGACTTGTGATATTTGGAAGATTTTTTTTTTTTATATATAGCATTTTCCTTCTATGACTACACATTTACTGTATCTCTAATTATTTTCCAAAGTCATTTAAAATTTTTTCATTTAATTTTTCATAATCTTTTTGAGCAATTCATTTTTTAACAATTGTTTAAATAAATACTTATTTTTGTATAAGCAAAATTGTTTTTCCGGAGATTGAGTGTGATCATTTTCAACTTTGGCATACTTAAAAAGGATACTTCATGTGCTGTATTAAAACCTTTAGCCTTCTATTAATTAAATGTATATATTTCTTCTTTGAACTAATCATTAAATCTGTAACACAGTAGTCACAGTTATAATTATAATAAAAGGAAAATCAGCATATGTCCAGTAAATAAGTTTTATTTTATGTTAATGATGTGAGGTGTCAGGACCAATTTCTTGGAGTCATATTAGTTAGAGAAGATTGTACGTTATAAACAAGCAGGTAGATATTCCAAGAATGCAATGATTGGTGTGAAGTTAGCTTTGATTATCATTCAAAGCTATTACTAAATTCCAGGTGACAATATTTCTAAAAATACAACTCAACTATTCTTAAAAGATTTTTATGCAATTCAACTTTTTTTTTAAAAAAAGTATTTATTTGGAAGAGGGAGGGAAGGAGGAAGAGAGAGAGACTGGCAGGCAGGTAGGCACTATCCACTGGTTTGCTTCCCACATGGCTGCAACACTGCAACAGCCCGGCCTGGACCAGGCTAAAGCCAGGAGACAGGAACTGCATCCTGGTGTACGGCTTTCTCAGGCGCATTAACAGGAACCAGGTTGGAAGCAGCAGAGACAGGACTTAGGCAGGCACTCTGATCTGACATGTCAGTGTGGTAAACAGTGACTTAACAAGTGGTGCCAAGACAGTAGCATTAAGAAAATGATATGGTTTCATATATATCAGAAAAAGTAAATTGAGACAATGTAAGTTAAATAGAGTGTTTGTTTTTATAATTAGTAAACAGCAAAGTCAGGATTTATACCCAAATGATATAGCTCTACATTCTATCTGCAGTTACTATTTTTCCTAAAATATACACACATAGACATAATCTCCCACATGCTTTCCATAGAAATATGTACGTTGGTATCTTTTGAAATTTTTGTTTTTATTTTGTTGGTGAAAATTATTTATTGAGGATCTTAATGTAGCAGCTGAAAATTTCACTTGCTGGGGATTAATGAGTAGTTCTCACTCTTTCTTGCTATCAGCAGTCTAAGAGGGAGAATATTAGACCATGGAAAATTTAGGCCCACAAAGTAGCTAGTTGTAAATCTTAAGTCTAAATCATATATTAAAAGGGTACACATTAGTACCATAACATTTTATTCATGTACCACACAATCTATTATCTGTTTCCTGTTACAGAAATATACCATATTTTTGGTTTAGAACAAAGCGTAACAATATGAAATCATTTTAGATCAAATGTGGTAATTTCCAGGTGAGAATTGCTTGTAACTGAGCCTTGCTTTACAAAAGCAAGCATAAGATGACTCTGCAATCTTTTCATTGTCTTTGGATCTCTAGCTTTACCTATTACACCAGCATCTCAACAACCTTTATAATCCTTTAAATCTTATTGCTGTTGCCCTCAAAGCCAATTAAAAATTACTATTTAATTCAGACTCACTGCTCTCATGGTGAAAGTCATATTAGCTATGGTGTGTGCATAATGATGTGATGTGAGAGTCATGGAAACTCTTGGTTCTTAAGATTATGATCAAGAGGATTACTTCCAGTCGGAGAATATAGTGTTAGAGTAAAGAAGGGGGTTGGAACATACAGGGAGGAGACTGCAAGGAGGCAGGGTAGGTAAACATAAGGTCAGCTCTGCCTTGTGGTGTTCTAGGAGAGGGAAGCATCAGAGAATGTTGTTTAGGCACTTGGGTTCTCTTGGATCTCCTTCCCTGAGCAGGTATCGAGAGGCTGCCTTCCCTCTCTGCATCCTGTGGACATGGTTGATTGGTCCTTGTGATCACAAGCTTTGTTTCCCCAGCAGGATTCCTGTTCCCTTATATTATACATATGCACTGTTAGTAATTTCAGAATTGGTGTTTGAACCTCTGTTTTTGCCTCAGTTGGTATGGATAGTAAGAGTATTGATTAGAAAGTACATGAATCCATTTGTGATCATTTCATTGATGTGTGTAAAGGAAACTTACGTAAAACACCTGTGTGAAACTACCTTCAAAATTTGTCCACCAAATTATTACCTAATTATAAAATGAGTCTCTGACTCATTTGACCATAACAAGTTGCTATTTGTTGGGTTCTACTTTTTAAAAAGTCCATCAGTTACCATATTGTCATAGGGAATGACCATGAACATTTAGATTATAATCTCTAAAACTAGAACATGAGCAAACCCAGGCAGGCTGTGCTCTGGGCAGCAGTGAGCTGAGAGTACATGCTCTCAGTCTGCTATGTTTACTGGCCTCCGGTTCCCACATGGCCTGTCAGGTGTTGGCATTCCCTAGCTTTGAAAGACCTTGAGTTTGCTACCTGCACCCTAACTGTCCATCACAGTCATGTACTGGGCCAAAAAATTGTAAGTGGAGCCCACATCCTGGAGTACTGTATGATTACCAGCACACACCAAAAGCAAAGCTAAACTTGAACCACTGCCTCTTGCCCTGTGTATTATCGGTGGTGGAGAAAACGTCTAAAAGCATAATTCTATTGACCCAGATAACTGAAATGTTCCTAGATAAATAGCTTTTTGTTATTTAAACTAAGACTCTTGTTTAAAATATTAATCTTGAACCTGGTTTATGCTTAGATTTTGGGGGGACTTTAAAACATCTGTAACTCGATTAATGTGCTTACCATGCCCCAAACTGAGCTTTTGTACAATGAAATGGAGTGCAGCCAAGATATTGATAAACAAGTGGTATAAGACATCATCTAGTAAATTAGAAATATTTCTACTGGAGATGATCATTCGGGACATTTCAAGGGACAAAGGTTTTTTTTTCACCTGACACTTTTGTGACTGCATTTGTTAGCATTATCTTACCTAGTTCTGCAAAATGTTAGTTTCCTAATATACCATTTTATATTAAAAGAGTGAACACAGAGCAAATGTAGATTACACTGCAAAGTGTTTGATCAGTGTGTGAATGCATTTGTCACATTAGGTAGCTACTGTGTAAGGTATTTTGAATGTCTGCAGTGAATACAACTTTTTCACCACAGAAAATGTCAGGAATGTTCTAAGATAATATGGAATGTGATTCTCCATAGTATATTAATACACAGTGAAGCCACACTGACAGCCCCAGTTTCATGCATTCCTCTGATCTTGGTTCCTTTTATTTATTCTTTTAAACCCTGGTTATTTTTTAATCTAGAATGCTAGATTCAAAGACCTAAAATGGCTCCGGAATTTAATAAAAAAGATATTCAAGGATGTTTTTATAGTACCTTGATACTGTAAATCCCACCCATCTACACCTCATTGAGGTCTTATTTTGAATTTATTTATCTCCAGACACGAAGCACAGCAATTCAGAGTGAGCAGTTGTGTCAGCTGCTCACACGACTTCAGTTGTGCCAGATTCTGCCCCCAGCAATGTGAGCCAACTTCAAACAGAAATGCACATGAATAGTTAAAGGAAAATGCTGGCTACCACTTGTTGGCTGTTTCTGTGAAGGAATATATCTGTAATGTTTAGACACTGTAACAGTCCATACGTGGCTCTGTCTTGACCATTACATGTTTTATTATCTAATTTGGTTTTTCTGAGCAATACGTCTATTTTCCGATATTGTAGAAAAAAATACATAATTGACTAATGATTATCTTCCAGAGAAGACTGCTAGTAGTCCCCTCTCATCCAGTTATCAGTACATCTAGAAAGTGACACTGAAATATTTTCAGTTTGATGTTTCATTTATCTGACTGTAGGTGTTGTGATGTTCACTGAGGACTGGAAACAGCGGCAGCACACTGGCTGATCATGTCAAAGGGAACTGGGTTCATGCAGACCTTTTGTTCTGCAAGACGATAATGGAAATAAATTATGAAAATAAATCTTCTATTGATGGTTTCAGTCCTGTGGTGATGAACAATGCCCTTAGCTTGAGAATAAGGGTGTGACTGTCCTGTTAACTTTTTCAAAAATATTTTTCCTGCAAACATCAATCCTGACCTGTAAAACTGACTGTATCTTCGAAACAATAAATCTCATTGCACATTGGATTTGTTATTTATCAGTGAATGGATAGTTAGGTGAAAAGAATTAAGGAAAAGAAAGACCACTTTCATCAGACTTGAGTTTGTAGGACACAGGGCAGAGGTAGACTCCCTGGTTTTAGCAGAAATGGTTTGTAACTTGTTTCAATATGGGTCTCAAGAAGTCATTTTTGGTATGTCTTTGTGGGGGACAGGGAGAGAAACTAGAAAGCAGTTTATGATTGATGACAGACTCACATGTGTTAAAACAGCACCTTCTTGCTCCTTTGATTTCAGTTTACAAGCATTGAGGAAAGAGAAATCCCGAGATGCTGCACGCTCCCGCCGGGGAAAAGAAAACTTTGAGTTCTATGAATTGGCCAAGTTGTTGCCTCTGCCTGCAGCCATCACCAGCCAGCTTGACAAGGCGTCCATCATCAGGCTTACAATTAGCTACTTGAAAATGAGGGACTTTGCTAATCAGGGAGACCCCCCATGGAACTTGCGGATGGAAGGCCCTCCACCCAACACCTCAGTGAAAGGTAAGTACAGAGCACAGTTGAGTATGGAATACTATGGTGGTCAGCAGGTGTCTCTGAGATAAATTGTTTACCATCATCCTTTCTTCTTTTCCTGCATATCAAACCCTTTAAAGGGATACAAATGTGGAAATCTGAAATCTGCATGAGAAAGACACCATGTGAAGGTGAAATGAACCTCTTTTTCTATTCCTGCTTTATTTTCAAAGAGTCAGTCAGCCTAAATTGTCTGCCACTTTATGGAAGACTTGGCAGAGATGAGAGTGAATTGGTATGCATTGAACTGCTTCTTGGATTTCATTGAGGATGTGCTAATAGAAGTGCGTTCTTCTCAATGGGTGATGTGTGGGAGTTTTTGTTAGAGGGTGGAGCTTACCTTTTCTGCCCCAGATAACCAAAAGAGGATGAGGAGCAGAGATCCACCTTAGCAGGCATATTGAATTAACGATGTTGTTGATTAGCTGAGATCAATCTTGGTGTTAATGGGTTGTTTCTCTAAGAAAATATTGCCAAAGAGCCGTAAATGCCAATCTCTGTTCCTCAAATCCTTGATGTAGTAACACAAAAAACAACGATTTTAAAGCTATAACATTTTCTCGGTGATTTTCACAGTGAGATTTTTCTCATGGGTTCCTAAAACTGCCAAGAGTTTATGGCATTCCCAGACCTTGAATATGCATGCGTATGTTTGTTGATATCTGTGTGATGTTGGTCATTGGTTGTCGGACTTTGAGTTATTTAAGATGTTTGGATTAAATGATTTGTTCGTGAGCATATAATAAAAGGTGGCATTCATAAAAGTTGAAGACAACCCCCTGGGAGCAGGGGAACTAAAGTTATTTAGTCTTGTCATTCCACGTTGCCAGCTAGCAAAACGGTAGCATATTTGGTTTCATAGGACAGGGTACATAGTGGTGAGAAATTGTATGTATCTTTTTCCAGTATGTAAGCTGAAATGCAGAATCAGGAACCATGAATATTTCAGGCTTTGGGGGCTGCACACTATGCAAATGAAAGGATATGGCTTTGTTGTGTAGAAATATCTTTACTAAAGAGTTCAGCAGTCACCAAATTGGGACCTCTGGTGATCTTTATTGGAAAAAGATTTATTTTTATTGGAAAGGCAGATCAGATTTACAAAGAGAAAGACAGAGGGAAAGCTCTTCCATCTATTGGTTCAGTCCATAAATTCTGCCATGACCGGAGCTGAGCCAATCCAAAACAAGGAGCCAGGAGTCTCATCCAGACCTCCCAAGCAGATGCAGTGTCCCAAGGCTTTGGCTCCCCTCTACTACTTTCCCAGGGAGCTGGGTGAGAATTGAAAGAGCTGGGACATAAGCTAGCACCCATATGGGATCCCAGCACTTGCATGGTGAGGATTTAACCATTGAGCCATTGTGCCAGGCCCTCAAGCCATTTTTGGTAAAGCAAGGCAGGAGAGTGTAAACACACACTTGAGTAGAACACACAACAGGGACACTCCCAAGGTCTCAGGACAGGGTAGCCCAAGACAGGTGAACCAAAGGCTATTGATGCTGTCCTTTCTGCCCTGGACAACGTGGACAGCAAGTGTATAATACATCCTACCGCAGGTATGATGTGCTAAAGTAGTAAATGTTGCCAAGCTAAAGAAATGAGTATAATCCCGAGAAAGAGTTTAGGTCATTTTAGCTCATCTTATGCAGTTGTCATATTCATTCCATGTTTGGGATGCATGTAACAGATTAGGAGTCTTGTGATGTGAAAAATCCTTTATTATTCAATTTGAAGTGTTTATGGACTGGGCTTGTATATATTCATTGTAATGATCCTGTTTCTGTTTTTTAAAAAGACTTGCAACGAGTCAGCTGTCTTGCTAGACATGGGCACAAGGACAGAAGAATCGGACATTGCTGTGGTCTGTGCATTCTTTTGTGAAGTCACAGACCATGCTACTTTTAGAGTGATGGCTTTTTGGACATGCAAACTTGCACACCCCATAAGGCAGTTCCTTCATTGCACAAGTGGTCTTGATGACTCTTAGCAGATCATGAATCCCATTTTCCTGCCTTTCTGGCCTTTTGGTTTTTTTCACTATGCCTTGCAATTTTCATAGGTAATAATTGTTTACTTTCTCCACCATGAAACATTTCAGATAAGCATTTCCTCAGCTTTGGCATGTGGCCTTCAAAAAGCTCACATTGTGGGCTTGGTGCAAAGCCTAATGGATAAAATCCTCATCTTGAATGCATCGGGATCCTATATGGGTCCTGGTTCTAATCCTAGTCAGCCCTGCTTCTAGTCGAATCCAGCTCCCTGCTTGTGCCCTGGGAAAGCAGTCGAGCACAGCCCAAAGCCTTGAGACCCTGCACCCACGTGGAAGATCCGGAAAAAGCTCCTGGCTTCAGCTTGGCTCAACTCAGCCGTTATGGCCATTTGGCGGGGGTGACTCATCAGGCACAAGATCTTCCTCTCTGTCTCTCCTTCTCTCTGTATATCTGACTTTCCAATAAACAAACAAATAAATAGATATTGTTTTAAAAACTCAAGTTGGAATCAGTTACTATTAAGATAAAATGCAGTCTCTTCCAGCTTGGGAGTTAAAGTCTTTGAAACTTTGTCGCTGTCCAGCAGTGAGGGACTTGGTGTACCAAGCTGAATATCACACACCATGACTGATGCTCAATAGCCAAATTCTATTAATAACAATACACTTTTAAAGACTGAGAGTCAGGGAGGCATAAAGAAGGAAGGTCTGAAACAGGATATGGTTTATGTGCTTGTGTGGTAGGGAGGTCACTCAGCGGACAGTGTGTTTTTCTAGCCAGCTACTAGGAATTCAACAGTGTATGCATGAAAAAAACTAGAAATAAAACACCTCTCTTCTGCTACTAAGGCTCAAGGATCCGGGAGTTCCTACACTCAGGTTTTTCCATTCCACCCACTTTAGGACCTTTGCCCTGAATTCTTGGGGCTTTCCCATCAGGTGACAGCTGGTGATGGTCTTATACCTGGGAGGTTCCCAGTTTTCCTCCAGCAGAGTAGTACAGTGGTGTCATTGAGACAAACGAGATTAGGGTGGATGTTGAAGAGTGTGGAAGGGGTAACAGATTTTATTGCTAAAAAATGAATCTTGAAAAAATTGCATAGCATCTAAGTAGTTAGGGGTGCATTTTCACCATTATTTAACTGGCAACAGGGTGCAACTCAACATGAAACCTTGTGGCTCCATATTGTGTACTTTGGATCTCAAAAGATGTATGGAATTCAGTGGGAACTTTCTGCAAACTAGTTCTGCCAGCGATGTATGTACATTTCATTGTTTTACTCTGGTTCTTTAATGCACCAACCACTGTAACTCACTCTGATCAAACATTCATGAAACAACAGTATCAAAAGAAATGCATTTTAATTTATTAAGGTCTTCTGTGTTGTGCCCTTGAAGAAGTTCATATGGATAAACAAGCTTATATAAATAGCCTGCGGCATTGTGTGAAGTACAGTTCATAATCCAACAATAAAACGTAGACATTATACTTCATGCTTCTCCAAGCAGTATCTTGAATAAACCTAATGGCGTCGGGGAATTTATATGAAAAGTACTTACAGTATATAAGCAACATTTTTTAACATGATGAGCTGATTATGTTAATAATTAAATTTCTAAGCTTAAATTTCAATTTGTCCCACACCACTATATAGAAATTTAATCACTTAAATTTACTGCCTCCAAAAGGTCCTTTCCCCTGCCCTGTATTCATCACATCTTTTCTTTACAGTCTATAAAGGCTGATGAGTTTGTTTTGTGATGCTCCTTGTATACAGATTATTACACATTATGCCTGCAGAAGGAACGCTCAGGTGACAGTGTGTAATGTGTCCTGAGTCAATTACTTCATGGAAATGATATGTTAAGCAATTGGAAGGTAACGGATAGTTTTTTCTATTATTTTAGAAATATCTGTATTGTTATAATACAGATCAAATCTGCAATGAACATTATGCATTATTCAAGAAATGACCAGGCATTCTCAGCAGTGTGTAGCTAAATAACTGATGATTGTAACCTTTAAAGAAATCTCATTGTGGCGACTGTTGGTAAACCACTTCTCTATTCATAGTAATCTCTATTTAGAGACTATCTAGAAGCCATTATATCTTTTATTAATCTTAAAAGCAATAGCTACTGATTTGACATTTGCTAAAACTAGATAAATTTTCTGTCTTCCTAATGTCATAGACTTCAGTCCATGTTTGGAGTGTGTCTGCTGCTACTCCATTAATCTGGGAATATTTCCCATTGTAAACATACGTTTGCTTTCAATTTTAACGTCGCAGCTTTTAAACAACAATTTGCCTATGCGTGTGACAGGCAACAATGTGAAAGCATATAAAATGAGAGACACTCTAGTATTTTTAAAAGAACAGATGAAAATGTACCAGACAACCAGTGACTGAACATGTTAGAGAAGGACTTTATTATCTTTCATGCAATTGCTCTTCATTGTCTGGGCATCCATTGTAAATTAAGTAGTAGATGTTTCTGAGTAGAGACCTGTGTGTCTTTACGAGGGCAGCACATTATCTAACCTTAGCCAGGGAGCCTAGTGTTTATTAAACAATGATGATATAGGGTAGCGGATTAAAGGTCACACTCCAGAGTGATGCTGAAGTATCCTGTTACGGTGTCCCCAAAGCTTGGATATCCTTTTGTGAAATAAAGTGGCAGAGATTTGAAGACTTAGTGAGAGGTCTTCTTAAACCAAGCAACTCAAAAGTTTTCCTATTCACTGTGTGGCATTTTACAGTGCGCTGACACACATCCATTTCAACAAAGTGACACTCATTCTTGGGAGGAAGTGTCACATTTCTCATTACTGAAAATCCCTGTGAGATCAAAGTTCTTAGAATGAGTTCTTGGGTATGCACGCCAGTCTGTGGCAGTCTTTGCTTCTGTTTGCTTTTTCTAGTAAAATGGAGGAAAAACCCAGACCAGGCCTTTGATTTTGAACAGGAGCGTCTTGTAAGGCCGAGAGAGTAGGTTCAAGATGGAGGCTTGGTTTTTTTTGATTCTTACTCTTGACCCTCTTCATCCTCAGTAGAGTGACAGCCTCTCTGCTCTTGTCTCTAGTACCGTTTGCTTCAGTCCAAAGCCAGTGGTGGCATCAAAGGAAATCAAAGCTATCTGAAAGCTGAGCTGTCAGTGTTCATTGCTGTATGCTTTGGTTGCAGGTGTCAGATTTTACTAGTGTTTAGAAATACTATGTGATGTGATTTCTTTTTTTTTTAAGGCTTGTTTCCAGGAAGGCTTTTCATTGTGTTCTAAAGTATGTCTTCAGCAAGTTCAATTAAGAAACTACCTACCCTTCTTCTCTAATTTTATATCGTGATTTATTAGACAATGTTTATAATATCACACTTTATCTGGATCATCATTTCCTAACCTGGGTAGGAGGATTTGTCTGTTAAATGTGAATTTAATGAGAGGAGAATCATCACTGAGGCCTGGTTCGGTATAGTTTCATGAAGATCTTTGAAGAACTTTGATATCTACAGATGTGAATTCTGAGATGCAGTGCAATGCAGCTGAAAAAACATAGCATTTCTGGTTTTTGGTGCTTTTCAAATGTCAGAAATTTTGAGTGGTCACCATTGTTTTCAATGCTTTTGGTATTAGAATCCAGAAATACTCTCAGCTCTCACTAGGCTTGACTCCTTGCCGATGGGTTTTTTTCTGGATCTGTCCTCTCTATGGGGACATTGAATCTTTCTGTGGGTAATGACAAAGGTGCAAGTGGAATGAGCCCAAACGTGCAAGAGTTCCCCTGAGGATTAAGCTCAGAACTAGCACAGTGTGATTTCTCTCCACAGTCTCTCAGGTCAGACCAAGTTGTGAGACTAAGATGAGAATCAAAAATCAGAAGACTACACTGTACCTCTGTTGCTAGACACTACATAGAAAAATATTCAACCACATGGATGTAGAATGAAGAGTGGGAATCATTTCTTCTAGCTCACTGAAAGTTGATTAGTATTTAGTTTTAACTGTATGTATACAGTTAAGTATATATAGCCAAAAGAGTAAAAGTGAAAAATATATTTTTTGTAGACATTTCTAGACATTTCAATTGTGGACCAGAGAGCAAATGTGTTCAATAAGGATTCACTAGCCTGCTTTCTCTCCATTTTTACCCCATTTTTCTCTAGCTGTACCTAGTGCTGTCATACATTGTTGCTTTTATACATGCTATTGTCTCACTGAATGCCCTTGTCCTTTGTAGGGGCAAAAATGTAGTATTTTTTACCCATCACAAGAATTATGGCCAATATCCCCTCTAACAAAGGATAGATTAGCAAGAGAAAAACACAGCACATATATTGCATGAGAATTATTTTTGAAAAAAAATTATATTTGCCAAGTGAATCCTTTAAAATGAAGACCAAAGATCCAGATTTATTATGTGTAAAGAAAAGTGGGGAGTGCCAAAATGGCACAAAATAGTGGGAGAAAAACTATCAGGGGAACTCTGCAAGCACTGTTCTCTCACTTCTTCCCCAGCCTCCTAGTGTAATATTCTTTGGATATAGGAAAGGACATTTATTATGTGCAAATCTGTGTGCGAGAGCCAGATCACTAGGAAATAGCATTTTTAAATTAAAAGGCCTTTTAAAAAACTTGCATTAGGTGAGCAAATCTCATGTATTTCATCTAAAGAGGTTTAATAGCATAATCATGCTTCATATCCTTCCCACACTTTTCTTTTTTCTTATAATTTTTACATCAACATACTCTCAGTGTATTTCATATTCACAAGTTCAGTGCTGCACTAAATAAAGCAGAAAAGTCATTGTTCCTTAAGAGCATAGCTTTGAACAGTGATCAGATCTCAGTCTGTCACATGTGTATAAAATGTATGTATGTATATATATACACCTTTGTAACCAACAGCCAGAGAAAACATGCAATACTGTCCTTTTGGACTGGTTTATTTCACAAAGCATAGTAGTTTCCTCTTATATCCATTTTGTTATGAAACATAGGACTGATTGGTGCATATGTGCTACATAGACACCACATGTGTACATCTGGTTACAAGTGATAGCCATTGAGGTTGATTCTTATCTTACCTAATGTGAATGGAGCTTTAAAATAGGTGTGTGTGTGTGGTAGGAGGCGGGGGAGGTACAGATAACTCTTCCACATGCTGATTTCACTTCATTCCCCACCAAGGGGATAACTGGGTCACAGAGTCTGTTTTCAGATTTCTGGGGAGTATTGTACTACCTTTCATAATGGTTGTACCAGATTAGATCCCCATCAACAGTATATTAGGTTACATTTCCCACCCCCATATTTCCACATTTTTCATTTTTTAATTTGAGATGATAGTCCATCTAGCTGGGGTTAGGTGAATTCACATTTTGATCTTTATTTGTGTTTCCTTGATTACTACTCATATTAAGCATTTTCATCTATGGCCATATGTATTTGATCCTTTGAGAAATGCCTGTTCACATCCTTTGCCCATTTCTTAACTAGATTGTTTTCTTGTTGTTGCATTTATTGAGGTCATTATAGATTCTAGGGATTAACCTTTTATCGACTGCATAGTTTGCAGAAGTTTTTCCCATCCTGTTAGCTTTCTCCTCCCTTATTGATGGCTTCCTTTTTCAGTGCAGAATCTTCTTAGATTGATGTCATAATTTTTGTCTGATTTTCTTTGATGGTCTGTGCTTCTGAAGTCTTTTCCAAAAAGTCTTTGCCTATGCCATTTTTTTGCAAAATTTCTCTGATGTTTTTAATCTAGTAATTGGGTGCTATCAGTTCATAGAATTTGATCCTTGTTCTATTTAGAGTGGTTTTTGTATTGGGTATAAAGTAGGGGTCCTTTTCATACTTCTACATGCTTTGACTCATTTTTTCTTCAACCATTTGTTGAAGAGACTTTCCTTTCTCCAGAGATTAATTTTAGCTTTAGCTTCTTTGTCAAAGGTCATTGGTTGCTGAATTTCTGGGGTTTCTGTTGGCTTCTGTTTTCCTATATGTTTATTTTTGTGCCAGTACCAGGCTGTTTTGAATATAAGTATGTTAGACTGTTTTGAAATCTGTATTGTGATGGTCTCAGGCTTTGTTTTTGTTAATATTGTGTAGTTATTCTTGTTTTTTTTGTGTGTGTTTCCACATGAATTTTAGCATCTTTTCTCCAGATGTAAGAATATTATTGTAGATATTTTGATTAATTACATTGAATGTGTAAATTGTTTTTGCACATGGAGATTAATACTATTTCTTTTTTTAACATGATTTATTTTTATTGGAAAGGCAGATTTAGAGACAGAAGGGGAAACAGAGGTGAAGATCTTCTGTTTACTTTTTCATTCCCTGAATGGACACAATGGCCAGGACTGAGCCAGCCTGAAGCCAGGAGTGTTTTCCTGGTCTCCCACATGGGTACAAGGGCTTAAGGTTTTGGGTCATCCTCCTGTTTTCCCAGACCATAAGCAAGAGCTGGATGGGAAGTGAGTAACTCGGACATGAACTGGTGCCCAAATGGGATCCCAGAGCTTGCCAGGCAAGGATTTCGCCATTGACCCATTACACTCTTTTTTGCAATTTTGTAATTTATTTACCTCTATTTAATGTGTAATAATTTTTCTGGTAGAGTTCTTTCACAATCTGTATAAAATTTGTACAAGGTAGTTTAAAATGTTGTAGCTATTCTGAGTGGTATGGATTTTACAAGTTGTCTCTCAGCCATGACATTGTCTGTTTCTACAAAGACTATTGGTTTTCAGTTGTTGATTTTATACCCTACAGATTTGCCAGTCTTTATTATGAGTTTCAATAGTTTTAGTGGAGTCTCTTGGTTTCTCTCTAGATGGAATTATGTCATTTATAAATGGGAATAATCTGACTTCTTCCTTTCTGATTTGTATCACTTTGATTTCTCCTTCTTTCTTAGGATGATGAGATCAGGATGCTCTCAGGATGTTACTTGCAGAATGTTACTTAACAGAGGTGGTGGAAGTGAACATCCTTATCTGGTTCCATATCTTAGTAGATAAGCTTCCAGCTTTTCCCTATCCTGTGTGATGCTAGCTGTGGATTTGTCATCTATTGCATTAATTGATGAAAGGAATGTTCCTTTTATACCCAATTTGCCTACATTCCTTTTTTATCCTAAAAGTTTGTCTTTTCCAATTGCTTTCTCTCCATCTATTGTGACAATCATGGCTTTGATTCTTCAATTTCTTTTGTTTTTGTTTTAATTATTTTTTTATTTGTTTTTGGAAATTTAGATATACAGAGAGGAAGAGGAGAAACAGAGAAGATCTTCCATCTGCTGATTCACTCCCCACATAGCCAGAACAGATGGAGCTGAACTGATTCAAAGGCAGGAGCCAGGAGCTTCTTCAGGGTCTCCCATGCAGGTGCAGAGGTCCAAGGCTTTGGGCCATCCTCCACTGCCTTCCCGGGCTACACAGGGAGCTGGATGGGAATTAGGGCCACCAGGATTAGAACCAGCATGCATATGGTATCCCAGAGTGTATGTGTATTGTTTTTGCCTCTCTGGTCATCAGGCATATTGACCTATAGTTCTTTTTCTTCATTGTATCATTTTCTGAATTGGTAGAATTCAGCAGTAAAGGCATCCCGTCGTGGGCTGTTCTTTGTTGGCATGATCTTTGTGAATGATACAGTCTCTGTCTTGGTTATTGGTCTGTTTAGATTTTCTGTTTCCTTATGTCTCAGTTTTGATAACTTTTGTATCTTATTGATCTAGCTTTTTTATTTTCCAGTATGTTAGCTCTTAGCTCCTTGTAGTAATTCCTGGTGGTTTGACCAATGACACATCAATTTTGTTTCTCTTTTCAAAGAATCAGCTCTTCCTTTCACTGATCCTTTGTATATTTTATGGTTTCAATTTTGTTTAAAACTCAATCTACTTCTAATTTTTGTTTTTGTTTTGCTAGCTCATGGAGATGTGCTTTTGGATCATGTATGAAGTTGATGTGTTGTCATCATTCATTCCCATGTTTCTTCTTCATTTTTGATTTCTTCTGTGACTGTTCGTTCCAGACATTATGTTTCAGTCCCCATGGGTTATATGGCCTAATATGGTGGAATAGAATTCTGGTTTCTGTGACTACCTTAGGAAGAAAAGTTTGGCAAATAGAAAGGAGGTCAGAAAGGTGCCGCATTGAACTTGTTTCTTAGTCCATTCCAGTTTCCTTCAGTTCAAAATGCTCCACACACTAGAATGCCATACCTAGCAGTATCATGTTCCCCACCATCGTCTTGTGGGTCTGAACTCCTATTCCACTTGCAAAACCCATTTTTAGATGTCACTCTGCTATATCAACTTTCCCAAAGCTGTCGTCATTTCTTTTGTCAGTTACTGCTGCACTCTGTGGTTGCTTTCGTATTAGTTCCTATTGTAACTTGTTTCTTTACAGACCTGCCTCTGTTCCAAGAGGAGGAGCATTTTGAGGTCTGGCTTACTTACTCATTGTAGTATTCCAAACCTGGACTGGTGAGAGTGTTTAACTGAGTTTAAAAAATGGAATTGTGTCAAATTTTTATTTTTGGAATTGCTAAAGCAGAGTTACATAATTAATGCTGACAAGAGCTATGGATGATTGTGAGTCATAAACTAGGAAGAAGTGAAAAAAAAAAGAGTAGAAATAAAAGCAGGTGCCAAAGGAAACGGGGAGGAATGAAAATGTGTTTAAAACAAAAGGGGCTGGCGCCATGCCATAGCATGCTATGCCTGCAGCACTGGCATCCTACATGGGTTGCGGTTCAAGCCCCAACTGCTTCACTTCCTGATTCAGTTCCCTACTGATGGTCTGGGAGAGCAGCAGAACATGGTGCAAAGCCTTGGTGTCCTGCACCCGTGTAAGAGATTCAGAAGAAGCTCATGTCTCCTAGCTTCAGACCAGTCCAACTCTGGCCATTGTGGCCATGGGGCATGAACCAACAGGTTGAAGATCTCTCTCAATCTGTGTGTCTCTCTGCCTCTGTAACTCTGCCTTTCAAATACAAATTTTAAAAGAATTTCTCTCTCTCTCTCTCTCTCTTCCTCTCTCTCTCTTTCTCTCTCTCTTTTTCCATCTCAACAGAATGTAGACTAGGAGTTACCAGGTGGTGAGCTGTCATTCTGCCCTTACTAAAGTCCTTGTCTCACCTGTGTGGTTCACGTGTGAGCTAACAGACTGAGGAGCTGAAAACTGTAAATGAGAAACCCAGGAGAGTCTCGGTGTACAAATTCAAAGCCATTTAACAAATGTCTTTAAATTTTCTACCTTGGAGTTGTTTGCATTCTGTAAAAATGTGGCTGTGAAATCAGTGAAGGCTTTTTATTTAGTTTCATTTTCATTATTTAAGACAGACAGATAGATGTCTTCCATTGGTTTGGCCACTCCCCAGATGCCTACAGCATCCCAGGCTGCGCCAGGCAAAACCTGGAGTGGAGGACTCTTCCTGGGTCTTTAACATGGTTAACATTGACCTATGTAATTAGCCATCAGCTGATATCTCCCAGGATGTGCATTAGCAAGAAGCTGACATGCGGAGCAGTGTCAGGACCAGAGTGCAGCCACTGTGATATGGGATGCTAGCATCACAACCTGTTTCTTACCCATGTTTGCATGTCCATTACAATAACTTTCATTAAAACTAAACATGCATATGACATGTGTAACAATGTATTTGCCTAGACCTCTGCATTCTCCTGTAAATTTTATTTCTTGCTGGTTATTCTGGTCTAGATGATTGCTTTATAACATCAAACCCAAATTTCTTAAAGAAGATTTAACCAGTTGTCTTAAATGAGCCTCTCCTTGGACTGTTGGATTGCCTCAATTTGTTTCTTATGAATTTCAAAACTCGCATGTCTTATTCTTGATATTGTGCTAATACTGCTATTTCTCCCATAGTGAAACCTCCTGTGCATGACAATACCTTAGGTATTGAACTGGGTCAGGTAAAAAACCTGTGACATAATTTTTGGTCAGCAGTTCTTAATGCTTTGATTACTAAGACTTGAACTCAGGTATAGTCGGTACAGATAGAACGCAAAAAGAAGAAAATTCACTTTAGGTTAAATAAACAAAATGTCAGACATTAGAGACAATATAAATTATTTGTTGATACTCTTGATAAGAAGTTAGGGAAATGTGTATATTCTGCTCTTTTTACAAAGTTTCCCAATTTTTAATAATATGATGTTTCCATCACAGGCTTCCTACGGCAGTACATTAGACTGTACTGTACTCATTTAGGACTTTGAAGTTCATGTGCTCTGTTCTTTAGAACTGGAATTTTTGAATATGCTTTTGTTAGCCATATCACCTCTTGCAAAACACAATATATAGTTGCAGTGTTCTGCGGATAACAGTATTTCATGGCCGAAGAAAAGAAAAAGTCACCTCTGACTGCTTGCTATGATTGAAATGGTACCATGGCTTTAATTTCCAGAAACGGCTTTCTAGATACTGTGCATAAGTCTTGGCTGTTTCTTAATAAACATGCAGGTGACCTCCACCCGTAGGAATGAGTGCTGCTTTGAATACCAATTAACTGCGGCTCTTCACATCCTTTGGCTGCCTAACATGTCAGCAAATGGCAGAAGCTGGGCCAGAAAAGAAGGCCACTATGGGTTTTTTGGCATAAAGACTGCAGGCCACCCATTTCCACCCTCAGATGGTTCTGTTTTAGAGAACTAAGAGACTTGAGTGATGAAAACGAGTCAGTAACCAAGTGGGACTAGTATTTGGGCCTCTTCCACCCTGTGCAACACATTTGCCCATAGACCTAAGAGATCTTTCTGTGTTGAACTGTGTATCCTTGGAATTTCCTTGGTCCATTTACTTCACGTGTGAATGTATCTTCACGTAAATGGTTCCTCTGTAGACACTGCCCAATCCAGAACAGAGGATAAGAGAAAACACATGTAGGCTAATAAAAGGTGTGGGACTTTCTATTCGATTGAAAGAATATTTACAAAAGTCATTACACCAAGGATTGGCCCCTACCTTTCTCCCTGTGAACACAGGAGAAAAATTAAAAAAAAAAATTTGTCTCACTCACCTTCCTCCACACCTTCTACCCTCCAGAGACCCTGATGGGCATGCATCCCTTTCAACTATGTAAACAATATTAAACATAAAATAAAATTTTAGAAAGGCATTAAATGGTAGTGTTAGGGAAAATAAGAAAGAGTGGGTGGGAACTTTGTCAACCATGATTGTGGTTTACTATAACTTCCAACTTACTCCAAACTTTGAAAAGTTACTCGAGAGGCCAGTGCTGTGGTGCCACAAATTAACCCAATGTCTGCAACACCGACATCCCCTATCAGATGTGGCTTTATGACACTTCCAGTTCAGCTCACTGCTGTCGGACCTACAACAGCAGTGGAAGCCAGAGCAAGTGCTTGGGTCACCCACGTGGTAGACCTTGATGGAGTTCCTGGCTTTTGCTTGGCTTAGTTCCAGCTTGGCAGCATTTGGGGAATGAAACGGTAGATCTGGATTCATCCCTTCTTTTTTTTTTTTCTCCCCCTCTGTCTGTGTCACTACTGTCCTCCAAATAGAATGAACTTGTTTCTTTTTATATAAGGCACTGACTTTGGCCAGGAATACTGACAGCTTCTTTCTTGGAAAAGAAAAAAAGTTAGTTAAGGTCCTCAAATCAGTATAATGAAAACAAAAGGAAAAGCAGCCTCTGCTGGTATGGAAGCTAGTGCTGCTCTGGTTTCCTGTGTTTTCAGCTGGTCCATATTGAAGCTTCAGAGTTCACACTTGCAGAGGTTATCTTTTGGCATTTCAGAAATGTGACCTACAATGGCAGTATCTATCAAAAGCATAAAGTACATGGACTCATCTGTTGATATATTTCTTAAAAATGTTACAAATGGAATACTTCCTTAAGAAGTTATATGTATGTTTTCTGGGTAAAGTTTAAAAATGTATGTTATTTTCTTCACTGGAGTGATGACTATTCGTACATTTTGTTTGCTTTCAAACCTGGTCAAAGGCTGTCTGAAGGAGGATGTTATTCAGCAGCAGAAAATCCCATCAGAGGGCTTTAGAACAGGGCTCAGGAAACTGCTTCTGGGAGAGACCAAATAGTGCCTAGTGTGGACCAGGAAGTCTCTCCTGCAGTTGCTGACTTTATTGTCATATAGACAGGTGTTGCAGAATGAGTGTGGCTGTGTTTTAATAATTAGTTACTTCATTAGACAGGAAACCTTCTGTGTACTGGCTAACTCCTCACATAGCTACAGTGGGTGGGGCTGGTGCTGAACAAGAGCCAGGAGCTGGGAAATCCAGCCAGACTTCAGTGAGGGTCGCAGGAACCTACTGACTTGCATCTTGGCTGCTGCCTCACGGACTCTGCCTTGATAGGAAGCTGAGGTTGGAAGCCAGGGCTACGGACTGAACTCAAGCCTTCTAATATAGGACATTTTGCAACCACCTGCCTAATGTGCAGCTGTATTTCTTTCCTTGTGCACACTGAAATTTAATATGACTTGTGAAGACATACTATTTTTCATATGAATTTCTTTTCAATTCACTAAAAAATTTTAAAATACCACAATTTTAGCTTGGAGGCCACACCGAAATAGAAAGACGATTTGACTTACTGAGGCACAATTTGCTAGACCCTCTCTAGGGTATTCAAGAGGATTTGGGAAGTTGATTTTTTTTTTAATCCAGAATTTACTGTGGTGGGAAGTATGCTACTAGTTGCAAAACTGGAGTCTTGTATTGGTTTAATATGTATGGCAATAATAGTAAATTCTTGGTAATGTGTCTTAATAAAATAACCTTAAGAACTCATGCATGTTTAAGCTTCCTGTTACTATCGTGGCCAGCATATGCCAACTAAGGGTGTGGTACAGGCAATTTTATTAGTTACCTATGAATATATATACACATATATATTGTTTCTGTGTTGCATGCATTGCTGTAAAATGGAGTGTAAAGTCATTTAAATCATGAGCATGATTTGCCTTATTGTTTTTGACTGCTTCCTTAATTTAATGGAGCAAATGATCCGAACTCAGGCTATTCATATAGTGTTCCCTAGATGCACAATCTTATTAATAGAAATATGATTGAACCATTGCATACACAGCACTACTGATCATTCTGACTTATCAGACACTGGTCAGTTAGCTTGAAGGTTGGTTTTGATTTATCATTTCACATAATTAGTTTCTCCTGATTGAGCTGATGGTTTGATGTGGCTGTGGCTATTATATTAAACAACTAAGAAATTAGACATTTGTATGTTTAGAATAAAAAATTATATCAGCATTATAATGAGGTATAACTTCTGGTTGTTTTTTTTTTACCAGTCTTACACTTTTGGTTATTTATGTAATTTTTTAATTTTAAAGGTAGACAGTGAACGAGTGACAGGGGATTTCGCTTCTGCTGGCTCTTACTTCAAGTACCTAGAGTAACCTGGCAGGCAAAATGCAGGGGCTCACATATGTGACACACACATGTACCTGAGCTGTCTCCTGCTGTCTCCCAAGGCATGTGCTAGCACAAAGCTGAAATTGGAAGTGGGGTTAGGGAAATCAGGCACAGTATGTAGGTGGTTATCCCAGTGTCATCAAGTACCTATTGTAAACTAACCTAGTATTTTGCAAGTGTTTTAGATGTATCTCTGAAACCAGCTCTACACATAGTAAATAATATAGAAAAATTTAATTGTTTCAATCTATCATACTCAGGAATCCAAATATTGCCAATAGGAAATTGGTGGTGTGGGCCTCTGTTCTTTCCTGTAGGGATTGGGCAGTCCTCAGGCAGTGTCTGAGGGCTCTGAGGGTGACTGCTTCTATGCCGAGCACATGGGAGGCAGCAAAATGCAGAGAGTCTGTAGCCACCATTTCCAAAGTACTATAGCAACAGAATTTGAGTAGTGTTTTGTAATTAAAGCACATCACTCATATATAATTTTACAGTTTGGGAAATAAGGCTGTTTGAATATCAGCACTGATGATGAAAACAGACTGTGTACACAGTTTGGGTTTTATATAAATACATTAAAATATTGGCTTTCCTCTGTAAAAATAGATGAATAGTATCCAGGTTTTTACAAGAATTTGAGCATAGAAACAAAATTGCTATCATTTTCCATTTTGAAAGGAGATGGGAAGATAGTGTAGCAAGATTTGTAAAACGCAGTATGTGCTAGGGAGATAGGAAAGTGGGAATGCAGCTGTAGGTGAGCCTCGCTTTGGGTGCCTTCCACAATGTTTATAAAACAGTGCAGAGGTATTTGCTTAGCTGACCCCTGACTTCAAGTGCTTTCTTGTGTACCTGCTATGGATACTGAGTTCATGAAGTTGCAGAGAAAACCATAGCTAAGTTTTTTTAGCCTACAGTGTGTTGTGTTTTCTGTCTGGTAGCCAAGCAGTCATATTGCTTGCTGGGAGTCACTGAATTGGCTGCCATGTGAACCTCTTCCAATTAGACAAGTGAAACAACCCAGCCCGTTAGAGTAGAAAGGAGGACTCCTAGAAGACATGTTAGTTGGGACTTAACAACATAGGCTGGTTGGCACATACAAACAATGTTTATGTTTTGCAGTTCTGGAGGATGGGAGATCCAGGTGAAAATTCCAGCATTGCCTTGCAAACAGGGTTTTCAGAATAGGTTCCGAGATGTCCTTTTCTCATTAGACGTTAGGTATCACATGTCTCTGTTACGTTCACTCACCCATCCGTCCTTTAAAGATTTGAATGGCTGTTGGGTTGCAGTACTAGACTCCATGGGGAATGCCAAGGGGAAAAACAACCTCCTGAACTTTGCTTTAGAAATAAGCATGCCAATGGATGTTACACATTATCTCAAAAATAAGAATGGGCTATTATGTGCTACAATTAAATTCTAAGCAAAGTATTGTAAGGACATAGAATAATTAGTGCAAAATGGGGCATTTGAATTTTCTGCTGAAAATACTCTTCTGAAAGAAAAAAACATCTATCATGAGCCTACCATACACCAATCCGAAGTCGCTGGAAGCATGGATTGGATACTGTAAGAGCTTAGCAAAATATGTTCTAATGTCTTCTCTTTATACCTTTGCTTTTTATAGAGATGGAAAGCAGGCTGGAATGAGTATTTTTAAATTTTGCAACATCATGTACAATTCATAGAGAATTCCTCAGTGTCTAAGACCTGCATGCGGATCAGTTCAGATTAGTAGCTGCTATCCTGGGAGGCTCAAAGTCAAATGGCACAAGTTCAAGTATACCACAACGGCAGCGGAAGGCATGTCAGGTGTTCACCTTCATCCTGGTGTGTGTGTGTCTCACTACAGCCTGCAATTGAGAGGGAAGACTAGACAGCATGGAAGAGAATGCTTTGCACTTTATTTCATTTAAATTAGCACAAAAGGAGGGGAGTTTGCTTCCCATGTGAAGTCAGTCATCTCTTGGGTTGCTAGCTCGATGTTTTAGCAGAACAGCTGTTGGGTACAATGTGGCTTTCTGCAAGCAATATTTCCACTGCTAGGAAAGTGGCAGCCTGCCAAAGAGAGTGCCCAGACCAACCCCTAAACAACAAAAAAAAATCTTTTGTCAACGACTCTAATAATTTGTACAATCCAGAAAAGGGGGGTTGCACAGTCTTTGCAGATGTGCATTTATGATGCTATTTTTAAGCGGAGCAGCATGAAAGCATAGATTCAGATGAATTGCAACTATATCATTCATGTTCAGCGTTTGGCTTCTCCTCCTACCCAAATTCCATCCCGGGTAAAGAAAACACAGCCACCCTTGAAACAAGGTAAAGCAGGGTGTGACAAACAGATGAAATCCTTCGTTTTCAAACCTGTGATGCTTGTACACAAACCAAAAGCTTTGGGATCTCCCCTTCCTCCCACCCCAGCTAAGGAGATAAATGTGGTTTGCTGATTGTCTCACAATGGAAACTTGCTATCCTTCAGCATTTTGAGGAAATAAACTCTTAATGAGCCTGCATTCTTTTACAGCAGTCCATTCTCAGAAAATGAGTTTTAAGTGCTGAAGGAAATGCCAGAAGCATTTACACAACCAGTGCCAAATTAATATGTGTTAATTCTCTGTGGTGTAACATGAGAGGCGCCATGCAGGCCCGCCCCCCAACGCCCCCACAGTGTCAAAATCTGGTTTAGTCTCAGACCTGTGCCTGGTGCCCTGGTGTACCTGGTGCTCTGGGCTCCCTGTGACACAGCGATGCAGTTAAGGATCTGAGTATACGTTTATAAGTTAAACCCCCCTGGGAAAGAACACAGAAACTTCTTCCAACAACATTCTCATACATCTTTGTTTGCTAATACACTCACTTGATATTTAAATGAGACAGATTGCTCTAGATGGGTGCCATTTGAAGCTTTATGCTGACAAATGGCAGAGTTCTGTGGACTCAATCTTTATGGGTGATCCGAACAGCATAGAAAATATCAAGTGTCGGGTAGCGAAGGCGCACAGTGAACTGTGCTGTGTGCCCTCGCTTGTTGAGATCTGTGCTACTCTTGCTCCCTGGTTAAAAGGAAAATTCAACTTTTTCGTGTCCCACGTAAGTGCACACATGCTCGATTAAATGTGTTACACCTAGTGTGAAATCAGGGCTGTCTTTGCTCAGGATCCAGTCCGCTGATGTCGCGCTGTCCCCTCAAAAGGCAGCAAGCTGCTGAAAGGGCCGCCGCTCTGACGTGGGCACTGGCTCAAATTGTGCCCTTGACAAATGCTGATGGACTTTTGAAACGTGTTATTCAAGTGACATGCCTTATCGTAAGTGCAAATTCTTTCAAGTGTTTTTCAGATGTTTTTGGAGTTTCATCAAGATTCATAAGCAAGGTTCCTGCTTTTATTTCTATTAATATAAAGAGCAGATTTCATGTATTTCATAGGCATATTTTAAGACGGTGACCATGCTCTCCTCCTCTCTATATCCCCTTTCTTTCTTCCTTTCTTTTTGTTCTTTGCTTTTTTCAAAGATAGAGTTTCAACCCTTTCTATAACCTCAGGCCTAATATACCACTAACCTTCATATTCAACAAGTAAAAAGAAAAAAGAGCTGAGCTCCACTGGTGCAGAAACAAGGGCTGAAAAGCACGTGCCAGGTGAAATGACAAACTCCAAATTATTTACAAAACATAGTATAAGTAAGTACATCGAATCATATTCTTTTAGAGTAGAGGGATTTTTTCAGTAAAGCATTTCTATGGCAATTTGCATTTTGTAAGACTGGGTTATATTTATAAAAAAGTGGATAAATCTCAAATCTGATATACTCATACTTTAATTTTTCTTAAAAGGAGAGAACATAAATGCATCTATATGTAATAAATTTGGGTCCATTTTACGTATATATATATATATTTCAGGATAATCTTGGAGACGATAAATTATTTCTTTCACATACTTCAAGCCTGTGTAATTTTGTAAGTTTTAAGAAACTTCACTTTTTGCCTTGGCAACTATGGTTACCTGCCATCAGTAGTTACACTGACATAATCTTTGCCAAAAATCTTAGGGTAGACATACTACATTTTATAGCAACCAAAGGCATTTTTTTTGTAAACTTGCCAAGATGTTACCCCTCTGTGCTTGCTTTGCATCCTGAGATGCCCGCTTGAGAATCAATGCCATTGTTGCTTTATATGTAAAGCTCTGCTGAATTACTCATGTCCTTGATGTGCTAAAGGGGAGAGAGATGTATGCAGAAATTCTTTTCTTTAAGATTTATTTATTTTTATTGGAAAGTCAGAATAAGAGAAAGATCTTCCATCTCCTGCTTTACTCTCCAAGTGGCTTCAATGACTGGAGATGAGCTGATCTGAAGCACGGAATCAGAAGCAGCTTCTAGGCCTCTCCTGTGGGTGCAATGTCCTAAGGCACTGGGCCATTCTCTACTGCTTCCTCAGACCACAAGCAGGGAGCTGAATGGGAAGGGGACAACCGGGGCACGTACCCAGTGGGATCCTGGTGCATGCAAGGGAAGGACTTCAGCTACTAGACTACCTTGCCAGGCCCTAAAGATTCTTTGCTGAAGCAAACTTAGGAATGTCATATGCCGATTCATCTTACTAAAAGAAAATCAATCAATTTGGCCCATTAATAGTGCAAGTGGTTCATATGGCTCAAATTCATTAATGTGAGCCTCCATATAAATGATGATGGAAGAAATCATTGTTTAAAATTTGTATCTATCACAATTCTTATAAAACCTTCTAGAGAGTGATTCATAATTAGTAACCGTACCATTTTGTCTTCTCAGCTGTTAGGCAATGAATTTATTCTGACACATTCTAGTCCAAGTCACCACAAAAGATTTAGATAGGTAAGAATATGTTTGCTTGGAATGTGGTCCAGTGTGTCTCAGAATTGTTGTCTTTGTTAACTTCTGAGCAAATTAATTCATTGAGAAGAATCAAGTTTGACCAGTCTATAAACTTCCTTCCTGATGTCACCTACTTAACTTCCTAACGTGGAATCAGAGATGGAGAATATGGGTATTTCGCATGACTTCCTCACCACACTGGCTGTGGTTCATTGTCTTAGAAGCTTCCTCAACTGCAGGCACACATTTTTTCAATCATTCATAGTTGTGCATAAGTTGAAGCCATGTTACGATTTTGAGTTTCAAGGCACTAAATCAGTTTCTTCATATTGTTTCACAGTGTGATCTGGTAATATGAAATAGTAGGGTGACCTGCCCCTTTGCAACCAGTGTCTGGTTTATAGTTTCCAGGGTCTTCAGTGCTTTGCTGAGCCCATTCTCCTCTTCTGAATTATCTGTGTGGCAAATCTCATTTTTTCCTGTAATTGATGAGTTAGTGCAATCTGTGTTTTCAGAATTTTTTCTGCAGTCACCTCTCTGGGTTTATTTCTGCCTCTCATACCCTCTCCTCTTCTCTTGCACTTCTTCTCTGAAGCACTCCTCTGTGATGCTACTTTTCTTGATTCGTAAAGAATTGCAGTAAAGAAAATTGTCGAACAGTGACAGCATTTTAAATAAGTATTAAGCAATTTTCAGCAGAACAGTGAGTTCAAATTAGATATCTTAAAACCAGTTTCATAAGCAATTGTTTCCTGGTGGTTTGGGGGATAGATAATCCTGACAGTGCATTTGGGGCCTGAAGAAGACTCCCCATTGTAATGTGTGCCACTTGAACTTGATACGTTTAAACAAACTTTAGCTCCATTTTGATTGAATACTTTAAATTTTATCAATGTTAACCACTGGACTTTCAGAGGACTAGAATTAAAATCATGCAAAAATGATTAAATTATGCCAGATCTCAAATTATATAAATGATTTCCAATTATTTGATATTTTAATTTTGAGTATGTCTACCTCAAAGACTTCTTCAAATTTCCCTTCTTTTTAATAAAGACCACATATGCTGCCAGTAACACATTTTGCATGGTTTACCAACAATGAAGCCAGAATGCTGTGATTTTGCCCTTATTTTCAGTAATTTTTCAAAGCAATGAGTTGCCTTTAACATAACTCTTCCCCCAGCAAACTGCGTGGAAATAGAAGGGAAAGCTTTGACGAGGGAACGCTTCTGAGTGTGTTCCCGGTTTGTCTGGGGTATGAATGGATCTGATGAGGTTTTTCAGCAGCGAAGGAGACATAAGCTCGTGGATGTGGTTGCCTCGCATTTGAGGTTGCTAATGATTTCATTTTAATGTCACCATTTCGTTTCGTACTGATCATTTCTACTGACAAAAAGGCAGAAAAGAAAACAAGGAACCTGTCATCAGTCATTCATTTAATCAAGTAGCAAAAGTAGATAAATAAACATACTGAGTTAATTATTCTTCTGTATGTAATGATTGACAATAAAGCTCATTTATGCTCATTTAACCCTTCAATACTTTGTTGGAATGAATAGGCTTTAACAGTTGTAGAAAGGACTTGGCGGTGACCTTTCCTTCCTTCCATTGCCTTAAAGAACTCAGCCTGAGTGTTTAAAGTACTTACTCATCTTGAATCTCTCTTGACAAAACACATAATTATTTACCGGTGAGCATATTTACCATATGCTACCAAAAAAAAAAAAAAGGAGAAATAATCATTCTATAGTATACTTGTGTTGGGCTGTTTTCTCTATATTGTTGCTGTGCAGATCCTTCTTGAAGACTCTTTCAAAATGTTCATATTTAATGCACAATGTGATTTATGACTAGCTATGAGTATGCTGCTAATTTATATAATAGATAGTACACGTGTGGAAACGAAATCTTCATATGACAGCACAACTCTGAAACATGTATTTACCATAAAAGTTTCCTTGAAAATTCTAAAACCTTATTTTTGGTTTGACAGCATGTTCTTTCCATTCTTTTAGGGCAATCTTGCTGACAACAATGGCCTTTACAAATGAATAATTATGCTTTTATTAGACTTTCCATTAACTCTCTATTTTTCAGGTCAGGGTGAGTGGTAAATATGATTTTCTGAATCTTTACCACTGAAAACTTTCTAGCAATCTTGTCTGAATTAACCTGTGACCACACAGTGAAGGAAGCAGGAAACAGACGTGAGGGATTTAGAGATTCAAAAAGGTATTTAATCATTAAATTGTTACACAGAGATTTCAGGGATGAAAAGATGTGGTGCCTTTAGGGAGGGAATTGTGTTTTCTCTAGTTGTATTTTGTTACATCCTTTGTCTTGAGTAAGTTTCCATTTAGGATCGCTACATTCTAACTACTCTGAGACTTTCATTCTTTTTTGGTGTTCTGGGCAATTCATTTCTAACAAACTAAAGCTGGAGCTGGAGAAAGAGCGCAAAGAAACCTGGGCCTTCTGGTGGCCAGACCAGAGGGTGTTACACAGTGAAGTCACATTGTCTGCCTTGTAAAAAGATAATAACAAATAAGAACAAGACCCAAGCGAATCTTTTCACCTTCCCTGTTGAAGAAATGATGAAGTTTACTAAAAATGACAGTTCCATGAATATGAACAGCAAAATGGCAAGCTATTTTAAGATTCTACCTTCTGTAAAGATCTGGCTGTGGTGAGAGATTTGCTCTCCAGGCTTTCTAATGACTTGACTAGCTGTATTATCGCAATGACACCTGGAAATGGCAAGAGTAAAATTTGCAATATATATTGAATTTACGTGCTGCATAAAACCATGTGTGGAAGATAATTTACATCTCAAGTCAATCTGTAAATGAACTGCCCATTGGTGGGGAAGATAGGGCTTTAAAACTAAATTCGATATTGTCTGTATTTCTTAAGTTTAAAATAATTCTATTTGAGGAATGAACCCCATCCTACCTCCTCAATCCCTTTCTGCCATAGACCTTTTTGAGGTGAGGTCCGTTATTTTTTGTGTAAGTGCGTCTTTTAGATAGTTTGTTTCTCTGAATGGCAGAGTGTTGGAGGAAGGGAGAGAGAGATGGATGTTGCATCTGTTGGCTCACTCCTCAAATGGCTACAACTGCTGGGATAGGCCAGGACAAGGCTAGTGTCTCCCATGTGAGTGACAGAGATTTAAGTACTTGAACTGTAGTTTGCTGATCCCCAGGAACATTAGCGGGTGGGTGGAGAGGAAACAGGATCCCTGGGACTGAAATTGGCCCTTGAATGTAGGACACAGGTATCCTGCCACAATGGCCTAACTCCTGTGCCATGATGCCTTCCCCTGGGTAAATGCATTGCACAGACCCTTGTTCCTGTCTGTCATTCGGCCTCCTTTCACCTGTGTGCATTAATTAGAGGATGATACGAACAAAGGAGGAGTTTGTGGGATTTTTTTTGTTCACTGAAATAATGGTTGATCACTTTGTTTTTGTTCACTAGGGCTTTTTAAAAATTAAGATGAAAATCTACAGCTAGCAGGTTAGGCAACATGCGGATTATGATCATTAAAGAAATCAATGAATTTATTAACCCTTCTTTGGAGAACACCTCAGTGTTTTTTTACGACTTTCATTTGGAAGACACCAAAGAATCTTTGCATAAATGAGAGACAGTGTCTTACATTTATGCTCAAAGACACATTTCTGAAAAGAAGTATGTGGCTATTTGAATTGGAATACTTGGTCAAAATATATGATTCACTTCCTGAAGAAATGACAGTTTAAAATCTTGATTGTTTTTATCCCTCTCAGAAACATTAGACCAAAGGTATCTTTCAGCCATAAGTATATCTTTTGAATACAAGATAATGAATGTTATTATTTATTTATTTATTTATTTTTTGGTATAATTCTTAGAGGCAGTTAGCGTCTGTTGTGTGAAACTTTGAGTTAATTGTTATCGGTGATTTTCATATCCCCTAAACCCAGGTTCATAGTCAGACAGTGGTGGGGCAGGTTATGGCTTGCCTTCTGTCCATTTGTATTTCATTTCCCTGCCTCTCCTGAAAGAGAATCAATGAGGAAAAGTTTTACTTATGACTGTTCCTTGCTTGGAAACAGTGTGTTGCAACTAACGTTCCCTAGCTGACCATCAAGTTGTTTCATTTGGTTTGTTCTCAAACTCAGGCTTGCTCATATGTGTCACTTATCAAGGAGTTGTCCAGTTGAAAGCCTTACAGTGGTGATTAATTTTCTTTTATCGCGTTGTAGATTTATCTGTTTATTAAGAATTGTGCACGAACCACCTGTTGGTATCCAATGCTTGGAGTAGAAAAGAAATAGAACATGCATTTCTGCTCTGGAAACATTTGTAGAAGCAAAACTTTGAGCTATAAGGAATCATGAAAGCGTTTGTGAGAGCATCAAATAGCAGGTGTACTGAATTTCTGACTAAGCTAGAGAGCTTCTGTAGGAGGTGGACATTGAGCACAGTGGTTAAGATACCTCTTGGCACTCCAGTCCCAGTTTCGTCTTCTCGCTAAAGCATGCCCTGGGAGGCAACATGAAATGGTTCAAGAAGTTGGGTCACTGCCACCTTCGTGGGAGACCCAGATGTCATTCCTGGCTTGTGCCTGGCTTAGGTTTCGCTGTGGTAGGAGCATTTGGTGAGTGAAGCGTTACATGAGAGATTTGTCTCCATGTCTGTATGTCTCTCTCCTCCTCTCTGCCTCTCTGTCTCTGTCTTTCAAATAAATGAGCGATTTAATAAATAAATGAACATTAAGGAAAGCCTAACTCCCGCCAGTTCTCTTTGCTGTAACCACAGTTCTAAAGAGTAAATTCTGGAACCACAGTGGGTCTACGGACAATGTCCCTGTCCTTTTCGATGTTCTCCAGCATTCAGCCACTGAGTGGTGTCAGGCAGAAGTTGTGTAGTGTAGTTCAGAGGAGGAAACTGAGGCACAGATTGGCTGGCTGGCTTGTTTAGGATCAGATGGGCTCTCAGGGCTGGAGCATGCCTCTGCTGTATCCTACACCGGGACCCTGGGATGAGCAGTTCATGTTGAAGCCACTTCCCTGTGACCAAGATTGATAAGCATCCCACAAACAGGTGTTTTAGTCTGTCAAGTTTGGCAGCCACTTTGGCTTGATTTTCTCGTAAATGTGAAGGGAATGTAACTACAACTCAGATAGTCACAGCCCACTCCAGGTTTGTTAGAGAAGCTGTGCAAGTTCATAGTTACCACAGCAACGTTACCCTGAACTTTTGTTAGCTTTTAACTTTTCAGTCTTTCTGAAGGATAAATCTGTGTTTTGATATTATACTTTATTACTGAAGTGAAGCTGGAGTATTCAGGTAGTGAGTTGGATTCTTGATCTTGTCAGTAGAGTTCAGGAAAAAAATAAGATGGCATGATTGAAAGATTTTTTTAGGGCTTTTGTGGCCTTTTAATTTATTTTTTAGAAATGTATTGATTTTAACAGAACAGCCATGAATAAATGAGCATGTGTTCTAACCCCCTTTCCTAGGAAAGAGATAATAATTATTTTGTGTTTTCAATGCATTTTTGATGTAATGATTCTTACGTTGGTGATGTTTTCTTTTACTTCTTGTTGGCTTACTGATCTAGCATCTTTCATGGTTTCAACCTACTTTGCTAGATCATGTTTCCTGGAGCTTGGGATACCCTTTTTTTTTTTTTTTTTTGGCATTTTAGTGGGCAGCTTATGTACTCAAGGCATCACCTAACCACCAGCAACACATTCTTGACTGAATAATGATGTATGTGGAATGTTACTTTTTTTTTTTTTTTTGCCTTATAAATGGATAGCAATTTACACAGCTGTGGATGTGGGATGTTTCAATCCCAGACCATGTTGTAAGAAAAATTGAATGACAGTGAGCAAAACAGCAGTAATTATAAAACTAATTACTAAATGCTGATGATGCCCATAGGCTTTGCATAACTAAAATTAGAAAAGGAAATTGCTTTCGGCTTCAGAGAGGCAACATGCTAGTTATTCCACTGTTTCAGTCAAAATGGAGGGTCGTATATAAAGTTCAATCAGGAATATACATGCATACATATATATCTATAGATTTGCATATACAAACGTTTTCTATGTTGAAATGTTATTCACTCTATCTTACAATTTTATTTATAGAACTTTATGCATAGGTATTTACATAAAGAAGATAACTATTAAAATATTTGAATGCAGAATATATATATATACACTATGCATTTTTGCATGTGCTGTAATTATGTTTTAATGCATATCTTTACAATGTAGTTGGTTTTTCTCATGAGCATTTTTGCAAGCAATATGTAGCATACCATTTGCAGCCTTGCACAAAGAACCTCATAGCACATTCTTCAAAATGAAATATCAGAAACAAAGCAAAACATTGATTGACTCACAGAAAGGAGGTTTTAGGAAGCAAATGACTGATAAATCCAAAGGCTGTAAGGTACACCTTTGTCTAACATTAACTCCAAAGAAAATACTGAAATTGTGAACTTATTATCTTCAGGTCCTAAGCAGTTGTAGGGTTGCAAATTTTAGAGTGGATATTGACAAAACAGGAAGCACAGGGCTTGTGAATTATGACCATGTGCTTATGCATAGAAAATTATTTAATAAGTTAAAATATATTCAATTTTATTTAAAGCATTGTTTATTGCTGTTAGATGGTTTCTAATTTCAATTCTTTGTAGTCCTGCAGATAAGGTTTACAAAACGTGTAAACCATTCTAAATATACTATTAATGGTTATGTGTAAGTTTCAGATTAAGTAGATCATGGATCAAGAAGATGAAACATTGTTGACAGAGAGGAAAAATGAATATTTAAAAATTTCAAGTGGTTTGAATGACCTACAATGTAATGTTTTATTTAATTTTCTACTGTATGTTATTTCAGAAGTCTGAAGAAATTAAAATGACAAAAAATGATACTGTCTTTGGACATGTATTATTGAAATGAAAGCCAAGTGTAATTGAATCAAGGCTGTAATGAAATTCTTCTTGTAACTTTTACCTAGTGGGCCAGTATGATGAGTTAGTCCTTCCCATTTGTGTTAGTGAATTTGGTAATTAGTTCTTTTACCAAGGCAAATGGTCCACTAATGGAGGAATAAATCACAGAGTGGCATGTAAAATGAATATGGAGAGTCAGGCTTTGAGTGTAATGTGTGATAATTTAGTCAGCTGTAACTAATATGTACACAAGTTGGGGTGAAATCTCAACTTGTATAAGTTAGAATTTGGACAAAGCACGCTTCTCATCGGATGACTTTTAAGCATGGACTTGTGTTGATCCTGTAAGGATGTGATCAAGGACTCAAAGGATTTGGGTTTGGCTAGAGTGAAACCAGCAGCTTCCTGCCTTTCTTTAAGGGACATGGATTTGGTCTCAACATTGCTTACCTTTTGATTGTTCTGGGGGTCCGAAGCTGGAGGATTTTTTTGTTTGTTTTGTTTTGATTTTTAGTGCATTGTTGCTGAGAAATCCTGATTTTGTTTTAATGAAATGATCCGGAGTTATTTCAGGGGAAAAAGAGGGTGGCAATGGGGGAGGGGAGTGTGAGTTTATGGAAAAGCAACTACTCCATTCACTGAACAGATAACACAGTCAAGGAGGGGCTAAGACTTTCCAGGTATACCATTATCTTGAGAGAAGATCAAAAGTTGGCTTTATAAGATGTTTGGACTCAAAACTATGTCCTTTTATATGTGAAGTAAATGGGTGTGGAAGATAGTTAAAACAGTTTAAAATTCATTGTCATTGAATTCATTAAGGCCCCAGGCAGTGGCCTGGGGGGTCCAGTTTTTATCACATGGTATCAGGAAGCAGATCTTGCTTATAGACAAGATCATCTCTACAAATTTTCTGTCATGTTTCTCCTTGGTAATCTCCATCTGTTGTGTACAAAAAAGAAACAATTGATTTTCTACACTTGAGGAATATAGAACATCTGACTGCTGGCATAACCTTTTGTTTTTAACCTAAACATTAGAGCTGCATTTGCCTTGAAATATTTGCCCATTATTGCGTAATTCTGAGCTGTGTACAGGATTGTCCCCTTGTGTTCTCCAGCATCAAAACTGAGATCTATTGCCTAGAAAGTAGATTCCCTTCACAGGCATCTAGTTTGATACAATTAGAAATAGATTTCTTTCTTTTTTGTAATTGAGTCAAACAATGCAGTAACTGAAAAACACAAACTTGAAACAATGCATTGCTTCTACCTGTAGCATAGAGAGCCCCTCAAATGTAGCTAAGGGCCAACTATATTTGCCTTTATCAAAAGATGGTTGACTGCTTAATGCTGGAAGCACTGCTAAATAGCTTAGGTCACAATACTGGGGAAAATGTGCTTGACATCCATTGCTTGATGTGGTTCTGTTATTGTGGTGGAATTGTTTTACCTCGTACAGAAGCGTACACGTAAGACTGTATGTGTGTGACTTGATGATCTTTTGTGATGTACAGGATACAGAAAGTGTACTATTTATGGGATTATACCATTTCACTTGGAGAGCTGGAGCCCTTTACTATTCCCTGTGATTACTCATTTACAGGACACTCCAGCTCACAATTCATTTGGTCCGGTGTAAAACCCAAATAAATACTTATAATTAGGTGAATTCCTGCTTCCGTTTTGCATCTTCCTAATTTTCTTTCTTTTCCTCATTTCTAATTTATTTCATGCACACCTCAGAAACTTGTTAAATAACATTGGGAACATGGAAAATCCTACCCAAGAAATCATTGTTTGATTTCATGACAGGAGGTGAAGTTTTTGCATTGATAACTCTTGTTAGGAATGTCTCATTTATCCTTGTGCTTAGACTAAAGCACTTGTTTATCATAACACATTCTACCATTTTAATGGTTACTACACATCTTCAATAATCTTGTGTTCAGTGTGCCGGAAGTCGGAGGAGCATTTGGCGTTGCTTCTCTTGACTTCCCTGACTTGATAGCTTTGCTTTTTCCCCTCTTCTAAGAGCACATCTCCTCCTTTCTCCTTTGACCTCTGTTTGCAGCAGGTTCCCAGTGTGGCATCATTTTGTGATCCTTTAAAATGCAGCTTCCAAGCACCTCTTTGGGAGTTAGTGCTTCTATCATCCTGTAACCTTTTAATTTACCACCCACTTGCTGTTTTCGGACTTTTTCCGTGGGTTTGGCCTTTGCAGCCCTCTTTGTGTGTGTTTTTTTTTTTTTCATTTTTATACTAATAATTACAACACTCCCCAATTAATTGCCATTTGTAAGTGTAATTGATGTCTTTCCTCCCTCTGCAGACCACTAATGAAGATGTTA
Source organism: Ochotona curzoniae (assembly GCF_017591425.1). Lineage (NCBI taxonomy): Eukaryota > Metazoa > Chordata > Mammalia > Lagomorpha > Ochotonidae > Ochotona > Ochotona curzoniae. Next base: position 32,262,466 of record NW_024467122.1, on the reverse strand, counting down.
AATAAAGTCTTAGCATGAGACTAGCCTCAGCACAGTTCCCTGGGACTGTGGACAGATTACCGTTCCCCGTAGCCGTATTTGTTTTCCCTGCCTCTAAGAGTCCTTCTGATTGAGGCATTTCAATTCATTTCTTAGGATTTCACAATAATGAAGCTCTGTATGAAGTGTCTGTCCTCATAGGCAGTGATTACTGAACTCTGTGATTATCTGAAAACTAAAATGATTGATTTGGTGATTTGCCCCCAGAATCTTAGAAGCATTGTTTCCATCCAGGGGAATGAAAACAGAAGAGTTTAGTGTGTGAAGTAGCAGCACGGTTAGATAAATTCAGCTGGTTTTTCCCTGTTCTGTCGCGTTGGCACAAGGGAGTGCATCAAAGGTGTTTAACACAAATAAACTATGTAGCTATCTTAGAGGAGAGCACGCTTCCATTTCAACCCAACAATATTGGGTCCAGTTTCTCTATGATCAGAATATTACAAAGGGAGTGGAGAATAATTCATATCAGAGGTTCTGTGACGGAATGAAATGGAGCTCTTTTGAAGTATGAGCTCTGAAAGCACAGCATGGAGCTCAAATAAAGTGAAGGACATTCGCTATTACAAGTAATGTCCTTAATAATCTTGTTAGTCTAGTCTCCTTCTGTACGAGACAAATGGAACATTATTGGCTTATGGGCTGTAGTAAATAATTTAGTTTCCAATATTCAGGCTGCTTTGACAGTAAATTAAAATGACATGAAAGGGGCTTGTTGAATAAAGAAAGTATCCAATCAAATTTAATTGGCATGACTAAGGCAGTAGAAATATGTTTTATAATTAAACCATGTTGTCTTGAAGCTTTATAAGCATGTATGAATCAAAATGTCAAAAATTATTCTTTGATACTATGCATCTAAAACTTTGCATGGTGAATAGTTTCCTTAAACAAGCTTCTAGACATGCATATTGATGTAACACGAAAATAGTTTCATGTTTTAAATAATAAGTGGTAAACTAATTTCTCCTTTTGTAAACCTGTACGAATAGCTATTCTGCTAACAGCCTGCTTAAAAGTCTCCTTTGTAAGGTTTTGTTTTCAAATTGATATGCAAAGTACTCAGAGGAAGTTGTGATTTCTTTGAGGTCATCTTGCAGTGTTTCAATGATGAGTCTTCCAGTGATGACAATAAGTTTCAAACTCACGGAGCAGAACAAAGAAAAGAAAAAGAATAGTTTGGAGAATAAAAAACGAAAACTACAAGGCATAGTTTGGTGCATCACTGCCTTCTCGAATCCAAGAGGAATCAGATTTTCTACATTTGACAGCGGAAGTGTCAAGGGCTTCTGCTGTGGGAGACAGGAAGCCGTGGGAAGTTCCCGTTTCTGTATGAGCACTTGTCCTGGTTTTTCTTCCTTGAAAGCAGTGCCTAAGCAAGTGTCCATTTGTGCCATTTTCTAATGAGGATTCTTTCTGTCACTTAGCCAGGAAAATATATGGTGCTTTCTTCAGATTTTGTTTAAAAAGAAATAACTAAAATGAGCTTAGTGAATCATTGTTAATTTATAGCCCTTTCAGACATTCTCTTCAAAGTAAGGTAAAGATGGAGAAGGGATGCCAGTAAAGGAGAAAGCTCCAAGTCATAAACATAGTTCAGACTCTCAAGATCATATGTGACTTTTTCTTAGAGATTTGATCATTATAATGATGACTTACTGATTTCTTGGCACGTTTTCAACTCAGGAAAGAATTCTGTGAAGCATCACTGTTTGCTAGGATTAGGATTAAATGTGACTAGCTGTTTCACAGATAAAATGTTTTACATTGTTTCAAGCTAAATCTAGGACACAGTCCCCCAAATGTGTTTTCTGTGGTGTATTGTTCTTCCTGAAGTGTTCCATCATTTGGTGATGTGGAAATGCATATTTTCTTTGAATGCAAAAAATGCATATTACTTAAAATATGCCCTGTACAGTATAAAGTTTTCTCCACTTGAAAGCTTTTATGCTTAAAAAAAAAAAAAGATTTATTTTACTTGAAAGTCAGAAAGAGAGAGAGAGAGAAAGAGAGAGACAGAAAGAGATACAGAGATTCTCCATTTATTGCTTCATTCCCCAAGTGGCTGCAGTATCTGGAGTCAGGCTAGTCCAAACCCAGGAGCCAAGAACTTCTCCCATGTCTCCCATGGGTGCAGGGGACCAGCTTTGGCTCATCCGCAGCTGTTTTCCCAGGCTGTTAGCAGGGAGCTGGATTGGAAGTAGAGTAGCCAGGGCTCATGGATGCTGGTGCTGAAGATGGAGAATTAGCTTGCTGTGCCACCATTCTGGCCCCAAAGGCTTTTAAAGTTTAAGCACAGTTTGAGTGAAGTTTTGGAAGTTTATATTAATTTTTAAAAAAAAATCTTATTTTACTCAAAATTGATCCAGTGTACTACATATGTGTGTAAGCCATACAGCTTCTACTTTCTTGCCTTCCTTCTGCCCATCCTTAGCAAAAACTATTACTAGGAGCACACTGTTTTGGTTTGTACTACTGGGACCTCAAAGGATAAAAACAAATGAAATACCTCTACATAGAAGCAGAGAAGTCTGATTACAGAAGAAAGTTTCTGGAGAGAATCTCGGAAACTGGAGTGTCTTTCTACTGTAATTAGTGCATCTGAGGATGCTGTTCTTTCTTGGTGATCCTAAGTCATGTTTATCAAGACATTTTCTTCAATCTCTACTCCTGTCACTTCACGCATCCTGGAGGGCTTGGTAAAGACAGTTCTAGAATCTTCTTGTATATTCTTTGATTTTACAGTTGTAGGACAGGTCCAGGAATGCACATATCAAAAAAATTTTAAGATTTATTTTCACTTTATTTTGTAGGAACAGGCAGAGGTAGAAATACAGGTACATGGCGAGAGGGAAAGAGAGAGGCAGAATCCATTAATTTACTGCCTAAATATTTTCTCTTGTCCAAAAAAATTATTTGGATACACTAAGAGAGAGAAAAAAAACAGATCTGCCATCCACTGGTTCCCTCTCTATGTATCTGCCATAGCCAGGGCTGGACCAGGTCTTAGCCAGGGACATAGGGCTTGATCCAGGTATCTCACCCAGGTGGGAGCCACTCAAGTGGTTGTGCCAAAACTTGCTGCCTCGCGGAGGAGAGTGCATTGGTGGGAAGCTGAAGTCAGGAAGTCAGCAAGATTGCATTCCAGGCTCTCTAATAAGGGATGCAGCCTGTCTTGGCCGCTGTGCCAAACTTCTCCAAAGTTTTATGGACACCTGTAACACAAACTTGCACATCTAAGAAGAACATGAGAATTAAATAGTTGAAAATAGAAAAAAAAATTTTAAATTCTCAATCCATGAGTAACCTTTAAGTGTACTGAGATAGTACAGATACAGGTTTCCACAGACTTAAAAGCTGAATGCAAATGATAACAATGGGCGCCAGATCCTTGTACACCGGCCCAGCCTGGCATGCTGAAAAGTGAAGCCGCATATTGTCAATGCATGCATAAAGTCAATCCCATACCTGCATTTTGATTGGCCAGCCTGCCTTTGCCCTTGCTCTTGGAGATAAATTTTTGTTTTGGGCTAAGAATTTCCAAATTTTAAACTTTGGGGGGGTCTGAAGATTTTTTTTTAAAAAAAATGTAGTTCTTTGAAGACATACATATGTGTGCACGCACACGCGCACACACACACACGCACACACACACGGGACAGAGTGAGAGAGCTGAAGAATCATCCGTCATCTGTTTCATTCTACAAGTGTATGCAACAGCAGGTCTGGGCCAGACCTAAACCAGAAGTGAGGAACCCAAACACTCAGACCATTTTCAATTGCTTTCCTAGACCAATTAGCAGAGGACTGGATAGGAAATGAGTAACTGGGAATTGAACTGGTGCTCTGATCAGATGCTGGTGTTACAAGTGGTGTCATACCTGTTTTGCTACAATGCCATCCCTAGTCTGAGGACATTGTACTTTGACAGAGAAGGTTGTTTGAAAATTCTTAGGCTGTTGTTTTTCTAATAGCAGCAGCTTTCTTAATATAACTGAATACCTTTATGAAATAGTTCGTAGCTCCAATGAAACATCCTGAGTCATAATGTCCATTGGAAATTTACCAGGCCATTGACTGATTAGCTTAACTGGAGAATAACACTAACAAATATTTCTTTATTTTTGTATACCAGGATAAACTAAGTGTCTTTCATATGTTCTCATTTAATTCTAGCGATATAAACATTTTTATAGTAAATATACACATTTATTTATGTGCCTGAACGCAGGAACTGCCCATGTGCATTCTCAGACACTTCAATACAGACTCATCCATTTGGGAGAAGCACACTTCGAACTCTGACACTTGGCTTTGAGAGCCCTTGCCTAACATGTGGAGCTCTGACCCAGCTCTCAACTCATGCTCATTCCTTTCCTACCTCCCCAACCATATGTTTGTCATTCTGCTACTTACCAAATGCATTGTTTATAATGAACATTTTAGATGCACTTAAAGTATGCTACAAAAAGGCAGGTTGTTTAAAAATGATAATATTGTGATGGACATTTGGTAGAGTGGTTAAGGTGGTGCTTGGGATGGCTTTCCAGTTAAGGGGATGCCTGGAGTGAGTCCTGGCTTGTCCACTTGGATCCCACTTCCTGCCTGTGTGCAACCTGGGAAGCAGCAGATCATGGCTCAAGTCCTTTACTTCCTCCCTCCTGAGGGGGAGGCCTGGTGTGAATGCCTCATACCTAGCTTTGATCGGTCTCTGGCCCAGCCCCACTCATCACAGGCAGTTAGCAAGTAAAGCAGCCTATGGAATATCCCTCTCTAGCTACCTTCCAAATAAAATAAAAATAAATACTTATGATTTATTTTAAAAAACACAGATATTGTCTTTCAACCAGAAACGCCATCTTTTAGTCATTTGTCAAGATGACAAACATTAAGGGGAAGAGGAGCAGCATCTGATAAATGTTCTCCAGGCCTTTTGGAAATCATGGACTTGTGTCTTTGGTCATATACATATACATTTGCATGAAATTTTAAATATTTTACAAAGTGATATTGTAGACATCACGATATGGATACTATTCAAAAACCAATGCCCTGTAAGTGTAACCAATGTGAAATTGAAAGTCTCCAGTGTTGTCCAGCATGCTGTTGGCATGGTTATACAATGATAAGGGCAAGAGCATTAACGTGCATGTTGAGCATATGAAACACTCAAAGACGTGCAATAGAATATGAGGGAAAAAATCTGAAGTATGTGGGGGAAAAAAAAAATTCCAAAAGAGAAGGAAGCCTAAGAGAAAAATACCTGCGTACAATTGCAAGGTCAGTTGGTTCCACACAGAGTAAGCCCATTTTGTAAAAAAACAATGGAAACAAACGTGAGCTGTTGGCATTCACTCCCCATGAATTCGTGGACTACTCAAATAAGCTGACGGTATCCCAATAGTATGGTGTCAGATCAGAAAAGAACATGAAGTTGAATATGTTCTCAGTCATTTTCAGAGTACTATCGTAGTAAATACATTAGTCTACATTATTTCCAAACTAAATTTGACTTTTGTAGCATGAGACAGGCTGCTTGAGGAGCCGCTACAGTTTCCTCAAAGCCCTGTCTATCAAACAGCCTTTGCTGCGAGAAAGCTTTAAACTGTCCTGTGCTCTGATGAGCTTTAAAAATAAAAGGTTGGATGAATCATAACTTTAAGTGTTCCAGCCAGTGTGCAGCGTCAGTACCAAACTACAGTTTTGTTATTAATAGTGAATTGCTTTTGCCATATCCTGTGCACTGATTTCCATTAGTTTAGAAAGCAAAGGGAGGATTAGATTGTGGTGTAGTGGGAAAGCTTCTGCCTGCAGAGCTGGCAACCCGTAGTGATGCTGGTTGGAATCCTACCTGCTCTGCTTCTGATCCACGTCCCTGCTAATGGCCTGGGAAATGGCCTGTCACTAATGCGAGAGAGCTGCAGGATGCCCCTGGCTCCTGTCTTCAGCCTGGCCATGGTGGTCATTCGGGCAGGAAAACAGCAAGTGGAAGATCTCTCTCTCTCTCTCTCTCTCTCTCTGTTTCTCCTTCCCCTCACCATTCCTGTAACTTTGAATTTCAACAAAAACACTTTTTAAAAAAATAAATGAAGCTTTGCTTTTTTATATTCTTCTTTCTCCATCTTGGCAACTTTATAGTTGGTGGGAGAATGTGCATGTGGAAGGCAGCTGACTTGAGACTGTTGCTTGGCGTTGTCACTAACCAGCTACTTTCTCCTGCACTCTGGGCCCCGGTTTCCTCATCTGCCTTGCTGAGACCATCAGCGGCCACCTGACAGGTCGGAGGGAAGCCGACAGGGGCACCCTGAGTGGGACCAGCAGCCTGACTCCACGGAGGGACATGGGTGCTAACTTGTCTCTTTGCCGCCTTCAGAGCTATGAGTCCAATTACAGGAGGAGTGTTGAATAGGAAGTGTGTTATTGCCAGAATAATAGAGTCATTAACCTAAGATGTGCTAATGAAATCGCCTGTGAAGGCACAACTTCCTGGAGCTGTATCTGTGCAAATTTCTTTACATTCTAAAACAGAAATGTTGGGTAAATATTTCAGTACTCGTTCTTCACCTTCCCTGTTATTACCTGTGCTAATTTGATATGATCACTCACTTTTCATGTTCATTTTCCTTTTTCGCTTTGTGAAGTACTTCTGCAGGTAGAGGGGAATTTCTGATTTGAGTTCAGTGGTTGCCACAGAGCTGGCTTAGCTTTTCAGTCTGTGAGATCATTGATGGTGAATGGAGGACATTCGTTTTGTGCATTACTTTTGTTCAGATGAGGTCATTATGTGTATTCAAAACGTGGCTGACACAGTGGCATTGAAAGCTCATTTTCCACTTGCAGCACTGGCATCCCTTATGGCTGCTAGTTAGTATCTCAGCTGCTCTACTTCCCAGCTAGTTCCCTACTAATCACCTGGGAGAGCAGTAGAGGATGGGCCAAGGCTTTGGTGCCCTGCATCCATGTGGGAGAATAAAAGGAAACTCCTAGCTCTCAGCTTTGGATAGACCCAAGTCTGGCCATTTGAGTGAGTGAACTGACATAGGAAGCTATTTTTCTCATTCTCTCCCTCCCTCTCTCCCTCTCTCACTCACTCTGCAAATCCTTTAACTAAAGAAATGATTTTTCAAAAGAAAATAAATACTCAGATGGGGCCAGCATGGTGGCTCAAATGGCTGATCTTCTATCTTGCTAGCATTGGCATTCTATATGAGTGCTGGTTCATGACCTGGTACCCCACTTCAGATCCAGCTTCCTGTTTACTGCCTGGGTAAGCAGTAGAGGATGACCCAAGTCCTTGGTCCCTTGCAACCATGTGGAATACCTGAAAACTTCCTGGCTCCTGGCTTCAGACTGGCTTTGTTCTGACCATAGTGGCCATTTTGGGAGTAAACAAATGAATAATCTCTCTCTCTCATTCAGTCTTTTTCCCTCCCTCCCTCCCTCCTTCCCTCCCTCCCACCTTCCCTCCCTGCTTCCCTCTTTCTCTCTCTCTCTCTCCCTCTATCTATGTAACTTTGCCTTTCAAATACAAATAAATAAATATTTAAAGAATACTCAGAAAAATCTTTTGAGGAGAAGCCTGTAGGTGAGTTATTTTGAAAAAGCAGACTTTAGTTTGCTTACACAAAGGCTGACAGTGGAAAGCCTTGTGATCTCAGCATGTAACAGCAGCATGACATCAGGCTCTGACGTGGGCTTGCACTGCAGACCCATGTGGCATTCTAGGAAAATTCTTGCCAAGTCAAATAAATAGATTCTGTCATATGTTAGCTACTATCCCCAGATAAAAACATATTCAGGCTGGAAATGGAACGGCTTAGCTTCAAACATGCTTCGTTCATGAGGGAGTGGGTGCGTTGCTTCCCTCCTGTATCGTCAGAAGCATTTAGGCAGAAAACTTTGTGTTTAATCGAAAGCAGCCTCTGTAGTAAAGTACAGATGACTTGGTGAGAATTCAGGAAAATGAAAATGCACCCCAGTGTCTGCTCTTGGGTTCAAAGACAAGTACCTCGGATGCAGAAGTGTCAAAAATACACGTTCTAGTTCCCTGGTTAAACTTGAGCTAACTAGACAACTTTTGCCATGGCAAGATTGTGATGAAGTCAATGCAATCCATGCAGGGCAAGATGCATGAGCCGCAATGTGTGAAAAACGACTCTAAGTGGCAGGTTTGTACCGAACAGAATTCACGGTGATATAACCACTTACCTTTGCACAGTGATGCTTACTAGAACTTAGGGGAATCGTAACTGATAATTTCTTCTTCAAGGCAACATAACTTTGTGTGTAAGCTGCAGGATTCAGTGTTCTTCAGCCTGGGCGCTGCCAAGCTGGTTATCATAAAACAATTTAAAATTCTAACTTGTGTCGTACTCCATCTCGGTTTCTTTTCATGATTCATACTTGGATGGTACAGTCCTGTAGTAGAGGGATTGAAAATTGGTTATCAGATGTATATTTTCATTTCAGTGTTCATTTGAAATATAGAAGACTTTAGCCCTTTCAAAATCCCTATGCGGTATTTCCGTGTGGTTGAAATACGAGTGTAAAAATAGTAGATTTTTTTTTTTAATGCTTTTGTATAGGCTCAGGAGAGTCCTTCCTGCTATATCTAGCTGGAAAGGTAATGAACTGTAAAATATGTTGAAATGATTGGGGATTAAAAATCTCTGGTGTGTAGTGACAGTGCAATTATATTCCACAGTAAAGGTTTCTTGTGTTAAGAGTAATAAATAAAACTTATTTTTTCCCCCACCGTGATTGGTTGTCACCACCATAATGATAGCTTTGACCTTCTTCCTCTCCAGATGTCGTTAGCCTGTAACCGAGTAGTCAGGGTATAGCAAAATGCTATGGAAACCTAAATACAAAATCAGATCTCAAGACCAACAGTTCTTACAAAGCCAGAGCAGTGAGAGTCACAGTGGGTGCCTTTTGGAATTCTGCAAACGCATTACTTTTTTCAGTGTGCCCACATACACTTGCCTTCTGCCCTGTGTGCTGGTTTCAATTGAGAATTAGGCTTACAAGGTGTTGACTACTTTTTTTTTTTTAAGATTTATTTATTTTTATCGGAAAGTCAGATATACAGAGAGGAAGAGAGACAGAGAGGAAGCTCTTCTGTCCGATGATTCACTCCCCAAGTGACTGCAACGGCTGGAGCTGAACCAATCCGAAGCCAGGAACCTGGAGCTCTTTCAGGTCTCCCAAGCGGGTGCAGGGTCTTAAGGCTTTGGGCCATCCTCGACTGCTTTCCCAGGCCATAAGCAGGGAGCTGGATGGGAAGCAGGGCTCTAGGGATTAGAATCAGCGCCCATATGGGATCCCAAGCATGTAAGGACTTTAACTGCTATTCTATCATGCCGGGCCCTGTTGCCTACTTTTGTAGGTACCCGTTGGAAGCAAAGTTACCCTACTGGTGTTCATTCCTCAAAAGTCAGGAGTCAGGCTCAAACTGAAAAGGGACATGTCCCAGGAGATAAATAAAAGCTGAACTCTATCCAGAGACGATTACATTTTTAAAAGATTAGAACTAGATTCATTTTTATTGAATAAACAGGGCAGGCATTTTGTTTTTGAAAGTGGAGTCAACAGCCAAAATGACTCCAAAATGACTTCAGATCCAGCTGAAGGCCCAGTATTCCTCAGTAGCTGTTCATTTGCTTGACTCCATTTTAATCTCTTTTTAAAAAAAAAAAAAAATTGGTATCTGAGATTGACTGTCATGGGATGCCTCCAGTGCAAGGCTCCTGAATAAGCGCCAGGCCGTATTTATTCATTAGAATTCTGTGCCATTTTGTCTTCCCTTCCTATTATGCCCCATTTGACTGTCCAGAAGGTCAGAGCAGCAGGTGCCTCTGGGGCTGACCTCTGTGTACCTGTATTTTGTGGCTCCTCCAAGGGCACTAACTCTTTTCTTCTTCCTGGGGACCTTCAGGATTGTCTTTTCCAAGCCTTGACCTTCCCGCACCCCCCCAGGTCAGAGAGCAACAAGGACAAACGCTTACATGCCATTGTCATCCCTGTCGCTTCACTGTGCCACACTGCCCTCCGCTGCCATCCTGAAGACTGGAATGCTGCCTGTTCAGGATCGTAGTTCACAGGTGAAGCCAGCAAGTAATGGACATGCTTGTGTGAGTGTGCAAAAGTTCTTCCTGACACTTCATGCCTTTTGAGTGCTTACCAGCTGTGTCACACTCATCACCTCCATGATCATGAACTGGAAGCCAGTTTATCTTGTGGGTAATCATTTTATTGCTCCACTCCCATTTATATTAAGAATGGGGAGGTTAACCAGCGAGAAGATGCTTAATCCAAATTTCTGTGACCACGCCCCCCATGCATGAGAAGTTCCTTCAGTTTACTTGAGCTTTGCAGGAGCATTGGGGTAGGTAGATAATGAAAGAATGAAGCATTGAAATGTGCCTAAATAACATGCCGTTACAAGCCTTATGATAGATTTGTGTTTGACTTAACAGCTTTTGGAACCTAATAAAAAGAACTTAATTGACAATTTCTCGAAATTGCTAAGAAAACCCAGTGATGTTGGTAGGGTATAATAAGGAGTTTTTCATCACTATCTTCTAGATTGAGCCTATACAGACAGGAAAAAAAAAAAAAGGCAAGAAGAAAAGAAAAGAAAAAAAAACAAGGATTTATCTCTGTGGTAACTCTAAGTAATTGATATACAGACAAGGTTTGGTTCCAATTTGCCAGCAATAAAGTTGTAATAGGGTTTTCTCTGCAATTTTAGCCTTAATGTGCTCATTCCAAAGAGCGGTATTTTTCCAAGCGAACAAATAACATCAGTAAAGCTTACGATCAGTAATAGCCCCACACTGATGCTCACATTAAACTTGTTAAATCAATTCACCAGACACTTTCCAAAGTGGACTGTCTGCTTACTTTGACTTGCACCCTACGTGGATGATCCATCAGTTAAGTTTATTTGAATGATCTTTACATTCAAAATTGATGACTATTCTTGCTCGATTGTTGTTATGAATGGGACTCTCCCCCAGTCCTGTTTCGGGTATGCTCATTTTTCAGTCTCTGCTGTTTGAAAGACAGGGGCGTTGACTGAGGGCAGCTACTATAGTTCATGTATTTTACTTCTCCAAGAATTCATACACTACTTGCTTGCCATAAAAGCCCAAATAATGTTTTCTCTAACTGTCTTCTTTTACTTATGAAGTCTTTTTATACTTGAAACAGGCCAATAAAATGGGCAAATATATATATTCTGACTTCTCCAAATTGATATGAATTGGAACTGCATCCTCAAAAGTTGTACAGATTCTGGGACCTGTGTGGTGTTAGCTGGAAAAGGATGACTGGCGTTCTCGAAAGTACTTTTGGGAGGTAGACGGTCTACTAACTGTGCTCATTTTTCACCGGAACAAGCCGAGCCTGCTGCTGCACACTGCCTTTTGTCGGTAAACACAAAGAGAGATCTGAAGCCATCAATCTTGCTTATCAATACTATTCAGTGTGATTCTTTTTCTAGCCATTTTCTTTTCTCTTTTCCTATACAGAACTTCATTTTTCTCAGAGTGTCCTTTCAATTTGGCTGTGAATAAGTTGAGGGTCAACTGGGTTAAAAAAAAAAAAAAAGTGAATGTTCCGTATTTGTAGAGTTGTGTCCTGCTTAGGGTGCAGTGGATATGCCTCCGTATATGGAAGTCAGATACGTCTGAAAGGATGTTTTCTGACTAAACTGTGTTGTGTGGTGATGTCTGCATTGAGTGTGGTTGTAGCTTCTTTCTGCGTGCTGTGACTGGTACCACCCACGCCCCGGTGAATACAAAGAGTTTTCATCTGCAATCCATCCCTACGTTTTATTTGTGGCCTGTGTCCTTCCGTATGATCTTTAGTTTCCATATTTATTTAGACTTCATGTTTCCCTCCTCTAGAAATGAATATAGCTTAATTTTAAATCAGGCATGTTATATAACCAAGAAATTCTCTCGGAGCAAATATGAGAGAAATCTTTACTACAATCTAACAAGTAACAAAATTTATTAAATTACAAAAACAGCATGCTGTTGTTCCAGTTTAATATTATGTTAATAATATTTTCTTTGGGTACGTGGAGAAATATATCCATGGAGTAGTCTGATACCAATACATAGCTTTAACTTGCATTTTGAATTTAAATTTCAAAAAAAAAAATCTGCTTTTTTTTTTAATTTTAGAAAGTATCTGACCCAGACCTAGGGATGGAAATACGTATTAATTCACTCTGTGACCATTCATTGCTTTAAATTCATAGTTGATGAAGTAAGCCTACTGCTTATTCCCTACTTCTGCCTCTGTTTTTTGGGTATATATATATATTTTGTGTGTGTGTATATATATATATATATATATCTGGTACGTTAGTACCTAGTTAGGTTGTGTTTAAGTGCATGATAAGGTAGTGTGACTTTTCTGCTGGCTTGAGCAATTGGCTTTCCCCATGACGTGTGTGTAGACATTCAAGGTATGGGTGAAAATGGATGTAATCTCACAGGACTACATTCCTGAAAAACTTGACTTAGTTTCTTGTTAGCCTACAGTTTATGGATTTGACTCCACAGTAGAAGCATACTTTAGAAAGTTCATGGGAAATGAAATTGAAAGATAAATTTCTTTTGGTGCACAAAATGTTATTAAACTCAAGTTATCTATTTCATAATACTCATTGTGCATCATCTTTAAAAAAAAAAGGATTTATTTATTTTTTAAAAAAAGCAAGAGAGACAGAAAGATCTTCCATTCTCTTGCTCCCTCTCCAGATGGCTACAACAGCACAGGCTAAGCTAGGCTGAAACAGGGAACATGGAACTCCATCCAGGTCTCCCACATGAATTGTTGGGACCCAGCTGCTTGGACCACCTTCTGTCTCCTAGGGACTTTATCAGGAGACTGAATCAGAAAGGGATCAGCCTCGACTCAAACTGGCAATCTGATGTGCAATCTGGCTTGTGTGGCAAGTGGTGATTTCATCATTCTGCCACAATGCTGGCTCCTCCATGAACTTTTTCCAGAGCCTTCATGTGATATTTAAGTTAAATAGATGAGTGAAGTGTCCGCTCAGGGATAGGAGTGTTCTCTTAGTTTGAGTGGTATATATACACTGTGTATTCTTAGGTGTATGTGTGTGTATCTGAGAAGATGCCTAATGCATTGAGTGGTCCAAAGTGCATTAAGTGTTCCTTTATCTCTGATATTTTCTCCTTTGGCTTTATATCATCATTGACCCTAGCCCATACTTCCACGGCAGGTTTCTCATGGTTGTATTTTATGAAGTTTGTGTCTTCCACACACCCACTGTTTGACCAGTTCTAAGATTTTGGTTACTCTTGTACACGTAGATTCCCAGATCCCATTCTGTGGTTTTACTAACAACCACTTGTACCTGATAATTCTGCACCTTCCACTCTAGATTTCTTCCAGAGTTCTGTGTCCATGTCTTCAATTATCTACTGTGAATTTGCCTCAGTTTCCACAGAGCTCTTAGATTCAAGACATTCAGCGCTGAACTTAGTATATCTAAAGCTGATTTTACCTCTCAATTTTTTTTTTTCAGTGAAAGAAATTGCCACCCACCCAAGTACCCACGCGGAAACTGAGTAGCTGACATTGAGTCTTGCCTTTCATGGCAAGTGGTTAGATGTTCCCTTTGCCCATGACTGGTCCTTTTTGCGTTATCTGAATCTCTCATTTATGGATGATGCTGCAGTGTACCTGGACTCTGACAGAAGGCTCTTCTTTGGTACTCCCTGTTCCCATTCTAATTTCCCTGTAGCTGCTTCCATTCATCCTCTTTCTCTAAAGAAAGTGTCATGTTACTTAGTTCTATCATAATATTCAGTGGCACTTTTTTCTTGGCTTTCAAACAAAAAGGAATTTGTACTTAACCTTTGTGTACTTTTATAACTCCTTATCTTACCACTCCATCTTCCAAAACACCTTACCATCTGGTCTTCAGGATCTTCATGTTCAGTGACAGTGCCACACCTCTCTCTCCCAATCCCCCTCCCTCCCTCTATTAATTGGAATGATTCACCTTCCTAGTGGCAGTCCAATCAGGTGAGTCTTAGGCTATCCTCATGCCTGAGACTTCCATTCAGAATTCATCCTTGGTATTTACATTCAGTCTGTTATTATTTCACTGTCACCATTTCAAAACCACCTGAAGTGCCTGGCACAGGGATGTTTGAGTTAATTATATATTAAATAATGCCTTCCTCTTCTAGAAGAATTGCTTTATGGCAACTAGTGTAAAGACCATTTATAAAGTAACATAATCTAGTAGCCTTGAAAAATAATAAAGCCAGCTAACTTAGCCATGGGGGAGAAAAGTAATGAATTAGAGAGATGTAATGAATTAGTAAGCTAAATGATCAGTCACATTTTTCATTGGTGAAATTTTTGGAGAAATTGTCAAATATAAAATAAGTCACAATTTGATTATAGTTCCTTAATGTTAATAGTATTAGGGAAACTCTTGCCCCTGGATACAAGTCATTGTGGAAATATGTATTCATGAACTGAATAAGGAGATGCTATAATCTTTGTGGAAACCTTGGAGGAATTTGTACAGGAAACTAATTGCAGAATGATCCAGTGCTGTGCCTTCTTCTTCTTTTTTTTTTTTTTTTTACTATTTCTGGAAAGCTATTAAGGATGTGTTGATCAGGAAAATTTGACCAAATGCTTGTATGAATAGAAAGTATGGCTTTGGTTTTGTTCTTACTCACTAATAAATATATTCCCTACTAACTCTGGCAAACTATAGTTAATATAAAATTTGAAAAATAACCCTGCTTTGAAATTTCTCAATACATGTCTATAATTTGGGTAGATTATGAGCAGAATGTTTAGATAAATTAGGGGTCAGGAGATAGTCCTGCCAGTGTTGTTCACAGCTGATGTTTCTAAGCGTAGTGGGACTTTGGAAAGAGATCAGCATCCATAAAACTGTTCATTCTCGTTTAATTTGCAGTTCTTCTCTGTGGGAAAAAAAAGCTACATTTTACTGCTAATAATGATAATCATAATACGAAGCAGTTCAACCCAACTAAAGTATCTGTAAATAATGGACTATTGGGTCTGGAGAGATGTGAAATCAAAGTGTGTGTGTGTGTGTGTGTGTGTGTGTGTGTGGTGTTTTTCTTCTTTCCTCAGTACGCCATTGCCAAGTGAGCCATTAGTTTGTTTCTTTTGCATGATTGTAGGGTTTGTCTTCCACTTGGCCTGTGTTCTCATCCAGTGTGCGGTGGGCTGATCTGGCCTGATCTCACCCTGTTACCAATAAATAGCTTCAGATGCAAATTTCTGAAGATGATTTAGCCTTGATCTTGGAAGATCAGATTCCCAGTCTGGGTCTTTCTCTCATCCTTTCTGTGTATACTTCTACCTAGTTTCCAGCAATTTGTTGGAATTCATTGAACTTCCATGGTTGGTGGTCAAAGAAGGAGGGGGGTTTATGTCTCATTTACAAGGTTTGCTTGCCAGCAAAATGGGTTATTATTATTTACAAAGGAAACAGGACACTTTCAAAGACAGCTGTTGTTCAGGATGAAAAGTATCACCCCAAATTGTTTGTTTAGGTCAGTCTGTATTACAGAGCTAAATAAATTTTGGAATTTTAAGTTATTCATCAAAACATTTCTTTTTGAAAACAAGAAGCAATAGATTTCTTTGGAGTATACTTGCAACTTTATTTAGTAAGCATTGCTTAACATTTGTCCATAAATTCAAGACTTGCCTAAAGCCATCCCACTTTAATTTTGGTTTCATGTAAGAGGACGTTTTAGAATCCATACTTATAACAGTCAGTCACATAGTATGCATTGATAGATTTTAATCTTCAAATAACCAAACTTTATCAGTTCCCCCCCCCCCACCCCCACGGAATTGGTCTAATAGTCAATGCATTTATTCATAGAAGAAGTTTTTTTTTTTTCTTTCAGGGTTAGGGGAATGTAAAATAATTTTACTAATTTGGATTGAATTACAATTATTTTTTATTGATTTGGGTTTTGTAACTTATGAATAGGAACAAGCCCTGATTGAAATCTAGGAAATGGTAAATTACTACTAATTCACTAATTGGATCTCAGCATCTACTCCCAAGTATTATGGATTTCAGTTTCCTCTATATTTGCGAGGAACTAGAATATAATAGAGGGAGATCATTTCAAAAGAGTCCAAAGAGATTGCTTTTGTTTTTGTTTCACGCTGTCCATTGTAATAAAATCCACATGTACTCACACACATGGACACACACTTGAAAAAACTATGCTCTAAATATCTCCCCCACCATGACTTGGACAAATTTCTTCAAATATACCTATTATTAATTATTTAAAAAGTAGAGTGAAAGCAAGAGCAAATGAGAGAATGATTTATCCCTTCTATAGTTCATAAAAGTCAGGCCTGGGTTCGGTGGAAGTCAGGTTCCAAAAATTGCATCTAGGTTTCCCACGTATGTGAAAGTGAAGCACTCAGGCCAGGCGCAATGGCGAGGACTTAAGGTCCTCCCCTTGAATGCGCAGGGATCCCATATGGGCATCGGTTCTAATCCCTACAGCCCCGCTTCCCATCCAGCTCCCTGCTTGTGGCCTGGGAAAGCAGTAGAGGACAGCCCAAAGCCTTGAGACCCTGCACCTGCATGGGCGACCTGAAAGAGCTCCTGGCTCCTGTCTTTGGATTGGCTCAGCACCAGCCGTTGTGGCCACTTGGGGAGTGAATCATTGGACGGAAGATCTTCTCTCTGTCTCTCTCCTCCTCTCTTTATATCCGACTTTCCAATAAAAACAAATAAATAAATCTTTAAAAAAAAAAAAAGAGAAAGAGAATCACTCTAGTCTTCACCTGCTGCCTAGCAGGCCGCACACTTGTGGGAAACTAGAAAAGAAGTAAAGGCAACACTGTATCCCAGATAATCTGCTGTGAGATCTGGAAGTCTCAAGTGGTGGCTTAACCCAATGTATCATGCCTGCTCCTGAACAAAATTTATCTTGAGTTTCCTTCATAGTTTATTCCACTGTAAGTTTGCTATATTTTTCTAGCACCGTTTTAACGTCAGCATCATTGCTAAGTCAGATGCCTTGAAAGAATGAGTGACAAGTAGAGCAAAGCTCTTGCAATGCCACAGCTGGTGTGTTTTGAGGACTATCTGTTAGCTGGTCCCTTTGCACAAACAGGGAAGCTGTTATCAACAAGGCAGGGGAACCCAGAGGATTAGAGGCAGACTTGAGTTCAAGAGGGATCCCTCCTCTGATTGAGTCTCCCACATTGGTTTGTGTCTCAGGTCACATGGACTGTTTGCCTGTTTTGAAGAATGGGATTTTTTTTACGCTGCTGGATAATGCTCCCAATCAGGAATCCCCTCCCTCTTGTCTGCATTCTGTGTTTTGCAACTTTTCTTCCCCCTAACAGATGATCTGTGTCTTTCTACCCTGGCCCCCAAAATTGCTGGTGCCAGGCATCATCAGTTTGTCTTCCCAAATCTACTCCTATCCCAGCAAATTCTATTCTTTTTTTTTTTTTTTAAAGATTAACTCATTTGTATTGGAAAAGCAGATCTACAAAGAAAGGAAGACACAGAGAGAAAGCTCTCCCAGGTCACGAGCAGAGAGCTGGATGGGAAGTAGAGCAGCTGGGAAATGAACCCCTGTCCATATGGAATCCCGGTGCATGCAAGGCAAGGATTCAGCCACTGAACCGTTTCTACAGGCTCACTAATCCAGTTCTGATAACTTGCTCTGTGTTAGCTCCTGATTTCTGCAGGCTTTGAGCATCACTTGCTCAAGTTGTCTTGCAGTTCAGTCATCTAGTTCCTTCTCTCCTCTGGCTTTACTCTGCAATAGCACTGAGATAACTTTTAGAGCTTCAGGGCAGAATTAAAATATGCAGCTTCTTTTACATATGTTCATTTGCTACGAGGACTTGGATGTATTCTTTGGCTAAATCCTGTGTGCTGATGATTTCTTTTCTCTCAGACATGCCATGGAACAAGCACTTAGCCAAGTGGTTAAGACACTCGTGCTCCAGACTGGAGTGCAGGGTTTTGAAACTTAGCTGTGATTTCCGAGTCCAGCGTCCTACAATGCAGATGCTGGGAGAAAGTGACAATGGCTTAAGGAATGGGTTTCCTACCATCCACGTGGCAGACATGGACTGAATCCCTGGCTCCCAGCTTTGGCCCTCAGGGAGGAGAACATACGAGCAATGCATTACACTTGTTATCCTCTTTCTGTCTTAAGTAAATTTTAAATAATAATGAAAATTTTCCATTGGAGCTAATCAATTTTGAAAATATTAAATGTTATACAAAATACTGAGGTTCTTCAAAATAGCTTTTATTTATTACCACTGAATGTGACTTGGGTAGTTAAGACACTCATTTGCATAATTCCAAGAATAAAAGTATGTTTTTTTTTTCTTTTCTTTTCCATTAGATTACAATAGAGAAATGCCTGTTTCCTGGGTAGATTTTATGCCAGTAATTATAAGATAATCATTTTGGATTATTCTTTATTTGATTTCATTTTTAGGGGGTTTAGCGGGGAGTTTATATCTTGAGATATTTTAGCCACATTTTATATGTATTGCTAATAAGTTTCACAGAAATATGGGGTTTATTTAGACTGACCCTACTAGAGAGTACAAAAAAAAACAATAAAGAAAATGTATTGAGAGCCATCAACTCAGTGTTTTGTTGTTTTTGTGGTCAAGGTTCTTTGGAAAGTTAGAAGATTAAGTTACCAGACTTAATAATAGTATAGCAAATTCTTCAAGAAAGTTAGCAATTTAAAATAGATATAATGCACAGTTTTAGGCTTAACTTTCTTGAATAGTTCTTTGAACTTTACATTCTGGGCAAAGCTTAGCTGGATGGAATTATGGCACATTGAAATTTCTTAGTGAGTAATTAGAAGTGCCCTATGCATTGATGAGAAGGTATGCAGTTAATTGCTGTAATATTGTGAATATTCCTAGGAACTAATCTGGTCAAAGATGGACAGGTTGACCTTGTCTCCTGCTGTATCTGAATCCATCATGGTCATCCTCACATCTTCTCTCTCCTTATAAATCTTCCAACTGAGTCCACTGTTTTCATCAGTATCTCTGGCTCCTTTCCATGGAAGAAAGGATTGCTCCCGCACTGAGATCTGGCTTTCTGTCTGTTTGCTGACTGCTGCCTTCCCCCTCATGGCTCAGAATTGTGTCTGACGGCCCCTGGTCCAGTCTCTTTCAGACAGCAGCTCTGCTTTCCTTTTCCTCTACTCCAATGTATTTCTTCCTTTTGCAGAGGAGTTAGTGAAAAGTTCCATAGATCACTCATTTCACATTTTACATTTCTTCAGGTAGCTTTCTAATTACCATCAAATTTGTGGCTCGTTCATGGATGGAAGTGTGATCCTTACTTAGATGATTTTACTTAAAAATCCTTGAATGTTTCTCTTTATTCCTGTTGGTGATTTTCTGAATGCATGAAGTAGGCAAATCGTGAGTATGAATTATGGTCGTACTTAATAATCATAGGGGCTGTGGTTATCCACATTAAGGAATGTATCTCAATGCAGTACATGTGAAATATATCTGCTGGAGAAATACTATAAATTGTAAATACTGTAAATTCATAGAAAAAGATTTTAATTTTGCTTGCTTTGCTCTTAAAGGGGAGATTCCAACTATAAAATGGAAAGGAAGGCATAAGTTGGATATCTCGTCCATGGGCCTCGCACACTCACGGTTCCTGTGACAGATGTCAAGGAATGCCAATTTGATAACCGAACAAAAACTAGTGTAACCTGAGCAATGTGTTGATCTTTAAATAGAAAACTAAATACTATTAGACATGAAACTAAGAGATAAATCCGATGGACTCACTGGAGTATGGGAGCCCAAGAAGGAGAAACAGAGTAGAAGGGACTCTGCCAGCACGCTCGTGGACTTCCTAAGCAAGATGGGTCACCGGGTATGAAAAGCCAAAATCATTTTGCGTGCAGCAGTCATTTCATTGGGCCTGGGCACCTCACAGCATGGCCACCTCTCATGCATGTACATTCTTTCCACAGGCTACTGTCTGTTTTTCATATCCCATACTCCTTTTTTCTTTTTTTTATTCTATCCCAGCCACTGCTTTTTCTGAAGCAGTAACCTTACTAATGCTTACTCCTCTTCATCCTCCTCCCCCTCTTGCTTCCTCTCCCTTCCCACCTCCAAAGGATCCTTGTTCCTGCCTTGAGAGATGGCAGTTAGACTTTTGCACATCTGGTCCTGCTTGATCGGCAAACACTTAAATTAGTTCAACAAATCTTTCAAGAGAAACGTCTATGCGGTCAGTTTCTTTTTCCTCTTTTTTGTCCCACGTTGGTCAGAATTCATGTTTGACCCTGTTATTCTAAATGACCATTGGAGGTCAAGTCTTGCAGTAAATTTATGATCAGTCTAACCACACGCTTGGAGACTGAGCAGCAGGACTCAGATTAGGCTGCTGGTTCCTACTGAATTTTGTCTCTTCGGCTTCATTCTGTCATCCCCAGCTGGACTTGGAATTTGTGAATTATCACCAATCAATTGTTCCATCTTGACTCTCAGTTGATATTCTCACTACATTACATTTCATGCGTGATTCTCATGGGAAAAAGTTTTGTGTTGGCCCATCTCTTTTCCCTCCTTGTACCAAGGATTTCATTCATTTTCTCCCCTTGAAATCACTCTCTAACTGTCCTTCAATCTCTCTCCATATTTAATTTCTGTTCTAATAATTAATAATCTTTACAGAATTCATTCATTTTTAGATCATTCATTTTTATTTTCAGAAACCTACAGTGGTTATATTTTGCCTGTTGAATGAGTTCATTTCATACTTACCACGATAATCTGTTAATGTATCTCTTTAGAGTTCTTTAAGTGTTCGAGATCCTTGTGTCTTTACAACGTAATGTTGTTTCTCCTTTAGGCATGAAGAAACCAGTACAAAGGTTTCTGAATGTGGCTTATCCATGACTTTTGCTGTTTTTCTCTTCTCATCTAAAATACAATTCCACCTTCCCTTTGTTTAACGTTGCATTAACCATTCCTTAAGTGGCCGTCTTAAGTGCCACTTGCTTCAAAAAAGGACTCACCATTCTGACTTCCCCTCTTTGTTGACAAAAGCAGTGGGAGGCAGCCATGACAGCTCAACTGCTGGATTCCTGTCACACACGTGGGAGATCTGGACTGATTTCCTAGGATTATCACTGACCCAGCCTTACCCACTGGCCCAGCCTTACCCACTGGCCCAGCCTTACCCACTGGCCCAGCCTTACCCACTGGCCCAACCTTACCTGCTGAAGGCATTCATGGGATGAACCTGCAGAAGGGAGCTCTCTGTATCTCTGTATCTAAACATTTTAAAAAGGAATTTCCGTTTTTAAGCTTTTACTTATTTGTATAAATATGTCACTTTTGTTTCATGGGACTTTGGGGCACTCTGTAGAAGCTATTTAGATTGTCAAATTGTTATAAGGAATGTACACAGAGTGAGATGTACTCAGATAATTCATGGAAAATGTTATTATGGAAGCTGTGCATGTTTTTTGAACATTTTTTGGCACCGTGATAACTATCTCTTAGTTTCAGTGGTGTTAAAATTTTTGAAATATCATCATGCTGCACCTGAGCAGGCTCATACCTAGTCTCATGAGAAAGTCTATGCGTGGTACCTGTTTTTTAAGACTAGATTTTCAGAGAAAAAGTTGCATCAGGGAAAACCATTTAGCTTTGGGTGCCTCCTCTCACTGTGTTAGTTGTGGATCTAAGCCTTTTGATTTATATCAAATTTAATGGAAAATATTTTGACAGTTTTAGGTTTGCAGATTCTCACGCCGTTAAGTAACTAGCAGGTTAACATTTTATACCATCATAATACAAACTTTGGCATAACACTTTTATGTTTCAAAGTAATCTTCTTCCAATGTACTTTTTCCATGTTAAGAAGTTAGGTAGTTTTATTTCTAGTCTAACGTAATGGAGTTTGAAATTCAGACATCATTTTATCCTAAAGCAATATGGGAAAATAGAGGTAGTCTCCATCTTATTATAGGAATTCGTGGCTCTTAGGCTTAGCAACAATCATGAGGAGTCTGAACTTGCCTCGCGAGCAAGGGTAGGAGTTTGGGCAATGTGCAGTATTTGGTGAAAGGTAATGAGGCAGAAGGCATGGCTCATCTAGACTTTAAAATAAACTGCATGCTGGTAGCTCGACAGAAAAAAGAGTTAGCTGTAAAAATGACTCTGTCCTCGCCTTTGTTTTAAGCCTGATATATTCCAATGAGTTAAGTGTGGAGAACGGTTTTTAATGTGTGGGAGACAGCGTTTCCTCTAGGAAAACAGCGTTTGTCCAATCCTCTTGGTATTTCTGCTTCTACTTTCATCATCTTAAATGTGATCATTCAAATCTAAGAATCCAGGAGGAGAAGCTTTTTTTTTTTCCCTTAATGTTGTGTTCAGTGTTTCATGGTTACAGTTCCAAGACAAACTAATCAGAGGGCAAGAAGTCACGGTGTGGAGTAAACTTGCACTCCTTGCAGCACCGTTGGAGGCTTCCTTCAAATCCAGTATACAGCTAGATGGATTGCATGCACAACATGATGAAGTTGATTGATTGAGCAATGTGCCAGGACCTGCAAGGTTATAATTTCACCTTGGTTCATTGAAATTAGAGAGACACCCAATTTAAGTGAATTCAGTCAAATCAGGATGAAAAATTAAAATGGTCACTTGAAACACACTTAGAATCAATAAAACAGGGTCCATTCTTATTGTCATACAATGATTCATGGTATTTTCTTAACTTTTTTTTGAAATTGCAAATTCTCATTTATTTATATATATTTAAGATTTATTTTTATTGGAAAGCAGATATATACAGAGGAGGAGAGACAGGAAGATCTTCATCCAATGGTTCACTCCCCAAGCGGCTGCAATGGCTGGTGCTGAGCCAGTCAGAAGCCAGGAGCCAGGAGCTCTTCGGGGTCTCCCATGTGGGTGCAGGTCCCAAGGCTTTGGGCCATCCTTGACTGCTTTTCCAGGTCATAAGCAGGGAGCTGGATGGGAAGCGGGGCTGCCAGGATTAGAACCAGCGCCGGTATGGGATCCCAGTGCATACAAGGCGAGGATTTTAACCACTGTGCTATTGCGCCGGGCCCAAATTCTCATTTATAAAGGAAATATTTAAGTGAATCCAAAATGAAGGATTTCTTTATGAGAATAATGGAAAATGGTGTTGTAAAAAAAATTGAGAAAGGAACTGATTTGAAAATACCCTATGAAACGGACAGTTTTTAAAGAAAGTAAACTTTGATGCCTCCTTTTGACACTTTGTCGATTGTTAAGTCCGTAAACATGCATAATAGGATTTAAGTCAATTTTACTAGGTGAGGTAGTTCTTCCAGCAGAAGAGTTGGTGTCTGGATAGATACTAAGGGCATTTGACAGATGGATGGAAGTGGTCCTGTGGAACTTGCTCTGCTGAATTGTCATTCGCCACAGTCTACACGTGAATGATAGCAGACAGAAGGTACTCAGTGGACACCCAGTCCTTTCCTTCTCTGTATCAGCCCTGAAGCCAACCTCCCCTCTTACTTTATGCTTTATGGGGGGCTTTCTGGTCTCCCTTAATGAGAGGCCCAAGCCCAGTGCCTCCAGCTTTACTCCATAGCCTGGCCATCCTACTTTGA
This sequence comes from Ochotona curzoniae, assembly GCF_017591425.1. Lineage (NCBI taxonomy): Eukaryota > Metazoa > Chordata > Mammalia > Lagomorpha > Ochotonidae > Ochotona > Ochotona curzoniae. Next base: position 32,238,707 of record NW_024467122.1, on the reverse strand, counting down.
TTATTCCATCCTTGTTTCCAGAGTTGGTCTCCATGCTGGAGGGCTTGGTGGCGTGGCAGGCACAGAGTAAATGCCATGTGAGAGCTGGCTGTCCTCCTTTTCACCAGATTTGCCTGAAGAAAGCACTCTTTGAATTTCTAATGGTCCCTTGGAAATAAAGCATCTCTGTGCTGTCAGTCAAAGGAACTGCTGTGATGGGAAGCTCCCCACTCCCGCCCCAAGCCTGGTGCAGTGACTGGGATCTGTACAGGAAACGATGCAACAGAGACCACTGGGTCTCTGACATCTCTGCATTATTGCAAGGACATGCAAAGTAAACACAAACATGAGATTTGGCTGTTCTTCAGTTTAGTCTCAGTACTAACTGCTATGTAGAATTGTTTTTTTTCCTCAAGAATCATTGGCTATGATGCATTTTTCTAACTGGATGTGACCATCTGTTACACAGTAATGAATTTAGTCTTTTTGATATTTGATATGAGCAATGCATGGATCTTTTTTCATATTTTAATAGCAAGTAAAGTAGAAGTGAACATTTAACGTGCTGGCTCTGTTTTAAGTGATTCATGTGCCTGTACTGCTGTATGCACATAGCAGTCTTCATGGAAAAGTTTTGTTTTCTAAAACTGGGTGAAGTGAGGTAGGAGTGTAGGAGCTCGCCTGTGGTAAACTGGGAAGTCAGGATACAGGCCTGGTCTTGGAGCCCAGGTATGCACCTGTTACGCTGTGATGTTAAATCTTTTACTTGAATATCTTGGCCAACATTTAAAGAATAGTAATCTGTATTCACGTTTTGATAGACTGTCATTACTAGTGTTGTCGTGCACTCAGTGGTTTTTTTTATTCATGACTTTTTAAAGATACTTATGGTTTATGGGCTCAGTGAGAGAGCCTAGTTGCAAAAGTCCTCGCCTTACATGAGCCAGGATTCCCATGTGGGTGCCAGTTCTAATCCCTGCAGCCCCATTTTCCATCCAGCTCCCTGCTTGTGGCCTGCGAAAGCAGTAGAGGATGGCCCCAAAGCCGTGGAACCCTGCATCCACATGGGAAACCTGGGAGAAGCTCCCGGCTCCTGCTTTGGATCGGCTCAGTTCTGATTGTCGGGGTCACTGTGGAGTGATAATCGAATGGAAGATCTTGCTCTCTGTCTCTCCTCCTCTCTGAATATCTGACATTGCAATAAAAATAAATACATCTTTAAAAAACATGCTTTGATTTGTGGCTTTTCATTAAAGGGAATGTATAGTAACTGTAATGGAGACTGTCATATCCAGATGTGAGGATACAATGCAGTATGCATCTCTACTTCCAGACAAAGATGGACTCTCAATGAGACTGTTTACTATATCTTGACAGTAGGATGAAAGACTCTGCCATTGTCCATGCCCACAATGATGGACATATGGCTGTGTATGAAAAACTATACTATAGTAATGATGTAGGGGAATTCAGTGATGGGGGAGGGAATTGGGGAGGAGATAAGGGAAATCCCAGGATCTATGGAACTGTATCATAAAATGATAATAATAAAAAGAAGTAAAAAAAAAGAAGAAGATATTTATGTTTTAGAGATTGTGTATATCTATACATTCATATATATAAATAATGACACCATATAAATATATGCAAGTACTACTTACATATTGTAGGCATATTTTACATAAAATATGTAAACAAATCCATTATAGATTTACTTAACCTGTTACTTAAAGTAAATTATGTGTCTCAGAAGTTAATATTGGGAAATTGCCATTAATGTTATAAATGTGAGGGGAGTTCATTGCATGTTCTTTTCTTAAAGCTCTCCTTTAACTCAGTCTGGAATTAAAGGAATCTGTCTGTTGAAAGCAACGTATATAATGAATTACACAGGTCTTTTTTTTTCAATCTGGTAGTTTTCACTGCAGGATATGTTTTAATTTGGGAACCCAGAATAACTTCCTTTGAATACCTGGGAGAAATAAATATTGGTCAGTTAAAATTGTACCTTTTTTGGGCAGGGTTTAAAAAGGAATAACTCAAGTTGTGAGACGGATTCAGGCTCCAGGTGATAAATTCTGCAACCAAACCTGCCCCTGAGGGCTTCCCACCACTTTAAAGGTGAAAATCCCATCTTAGGTTTGATTGCCATGTCATTGCTCTAGGGTGTTGCAGACGTGGACCAGGATATTAGTGCATAAAACAGCTAAAATTTAAACTTTAATTCTGCTTACTGTATCTCATACTTTAGAAGCCTTTAAAAGCATCTGTCCTGAGCATCTCAAATTACAGATAAAGTAATAAAACTGAGACTCACTCAGAGTATTGATGTGATCAGTGTCTTTAAATAAAGGATGGTCAAGATAGACCTCGGTCACTTTCTCATCTGAGATATTTTTGAAAGATTGTTGGGAAAATCTGAAATATCTCTGTCTGGTACAGTTAGTGGAATCTTGCTTGTAGAAATATCCTCAGTACGTTGGCTGCTGTAGATGTTTGCGTTCTCATCCTGGAAGTTGTCGTTACCTTTTATTGATCACCTTTAGAGATAAATATCAAAGGTCTGAATAGAGGGGGGAAGTTGATACGTTTAAAAATTTTGCTCATTTTCACTCCAGAAGAAACACATTTGGAATATCTGTTTTTGAGAGGTACAAAAAAAAAGTTGGAGATGGGTAATTGCCAGCTTGACATTTGTTATTATGGCTTTGTCATTTTTACCCTGTGGTTTATGAAATCTGCTGTTGTATGTTGCCCAAAGGCTTTAAAAAATCAATGGTTGCATTTTAAAGCATATAGAATAAAATAAATTAAATGCCACAATTCACATTGTATAATTTTAAGACTTTGGGGAAGCTGGGCATAACAAGGTCAGGCTATTCCTGGGGTATTAAGAATACAAGAAGATATTGCTTCCAGCTCAGTGTCCTTTCTATATATTTTATGGTGTCAGTTTTACTACATAAATGTACAAATGAGAATATATTAAGTAAATATATACAGAGAAAATTTTCGAAAGTTAATGCTGCCGAGGTAGCATTGTTTGTACCTAAGAAACTTGACTATGAACAGCCTGCAGACATCTGTTGTCTTTTCCGTCATGTCACAATAAATGCAGAAAGGAGAATTAAGAAAAGGGACGAGTTGTGTTTGCATGAATTGAAAAGATTGTGTAGACACTTCGAATGCTTATGAAATTTCAGCCATGAAATGAAACTTGTCTTCTCCCCGGTGGGTCAGTATCACATAAACCGATGCTCTTCTTCATGAGGATGAAATAGAATTTATTGACATGCACTTCCAGAGTTTGTCTTACTAAATAACATTTCCGAAGAGTTTAAGATGGAAACAATGTATCACATTCTCTCTTGATTTTTACACGACTGACTAGATTATAAGCACCCTCGACTGTATTATAGATTTCATGAGCTTGCACCATGAGTGCGTAATTTGTTGTCACCCCCACAAAACAGTCTGGTGTTGGACACTCACAGATGGCTGTTAATGACTCATAGTGGAAGGAAGTGAACAAACTTGTGTTTAATGAGTCTTGGTCAAAGCACTCTTGAATGATCAGTTATTCTAGACACTTGACCATCCAACACGTTGCTTTCTGTCTGTCTCCTGCTGTGTACTTAATGATGGCTTAAAACTGAAAACAGAAATATTATATTCTTCCTGATTTTTAGAAATTTTCTCTCTGGCTGCTAAGTTTAAGAATACCCTAGAGTAGGGGACTTGGCTAAACGATGTGAATGTTACATGATTTCATCTCCCAGGGACCTTTGTAAGTAAAGCCCTTCTCTTGTCTACTGGACAAAGGCACATGGTACCGGGATAGAGTGCGTGCTGCCTTTGTGACCCCAAATCTTTAAAACTGTCTGTTCCCTCTTAACCGACACAGACCCACGTAGTAGCTTTGTCAGCTCAGAGTGTTCAGCTTCTTCCTTCAATAATTCATGACATGGCTAACAATGCAGTAAGTTTGAACCATATAAAATTATCCATTTTTTGCTCATCATTCCTATTTTCGTGGGCATAAAATTGTCCTCTTCTCTGATGCTTCCTTGGCTGGGTTTCTTTGTTTCTCTTGATTATTTTTTGTTGTTGGTGGTGGTGGTTTTTCCCATGCTGCCTCTCTTGTGCTGGTACTCAGGTTTGTTTCAGCATATTGTGCCTATTGCTTATGGGGACCTACAGCAAAGATGTGGAAGACACGTCACGTGGCCTGTGCCTTCAGGGGGCTTAGGAACCTGCAGAGGACGTTTCTGCTTTCTTCCTTGATTGCAGAGGCTTGCATAGTGAAAAGCTGAAAGCCAGAGGAAGATGTTGATATTTCCTACTAAAACACCCAAATCTAGTGATAGGTTTTGAATTCAGTTTGTGATTGATCTTGAACCCCTCTGGTTCTCTCTGTGTGCTGCCATGTCCTTTGAGCAGATACTAAGCATAGGCATTTGGATATAAAAATGTCTAAACCGCTTACTTGACTTTGAGGGATTAATAATTACGGACCTTTATAATTGAATTCTTTTTTTTATTGATGAGCTCAAATACTTAGGAAAGTTATGAGGAACTGTGAATGTTATTCAGGGTATTGGGGCTAAACTAATAGAAGAAGCCCAGTCTACAGACATGACTACACAGTGACCTCTGGCATATAAAGGAATTGCCTCTGATCCACAAAAGCTTTTATTCATTTGTTAACGGCTTTATCATATAGCATTAATGTCCTAATTGGAATCATGGGGAAAATAATACCAAGATATTCATTTCTTCAGCAATTTACAGAATGATGTGAGTTATGCCATGGCACTTATTATGAGAGGTGTCTGAGATTTGGTCGTCTGGAAGCAGAGGCTGGGGTGGGGTTCCTATAAGAGTGAGACAGCAAGGGGTGCCCTTGATGGAGACCTGTGAAGGGGTAAGAGACCCTAGGGACGGGCTGACGGAAGGACAGCCTCACTGACTAAGCCCATGGCTGGGGAAGGGTGCTAGAGCTGGAAACCTCCATGAAGTTCATGAAAAGCACCAGCCTTTCTACATTCCAGGTAATGAAGTCAGTGACGTGTCCCTCTGTCACCCTCACTTTCCCAGGCTGACCTCCCAGCCATTGCTAGAATACATGTCTCTGTGGGCTGAAAGCAATTCTAGGGGCAGGTTCATTTATGAGTAATCGTAGCTTCACTCTTAGCAGATGAGAGATTATTCCTATAAAGGGAAAGTGTGGAGAGGCATCCCTGCACCACCTTACGCAAAATACTCTAGTCAGAGAGGGAAAAAATGAATTCCAACTAGTAGAGAAGAAATCTGTGGCCATTGACTGCATAGCACGATAACTCCAGAGCCAAGAGTGTGTGTAGTGTATGTGTGTGTGGCAAAAACAGAGCGACAGCATGAAATGGAGAAATGGGGAACAGAGACTCAAAATGTATGGCCAATGTCCAAACTATGCTTTGAAATTTAGTAAGCTTCATTCTATAAATCTATAGAATGATTTAGCAGAGAAGAAAGAAATAACACTGATGGTGTGATTAGATTGGTCACCTCCACTCTTGGAGGATCGCCATTTGAAAATATTTTCTTCTTTGATTGCTTTTGAATCAGACGGTGGCTTTCCCCTGTGCAGCACATTCCCAAGCTCATGGGTTCTTATGTGCAAGTGTTGCTGCCCAGCAGCGACACTAAATAACGAGGCACACTCTTGAGGGTCTGGGAAAAGCCGGAACCGCAACTGGACCCCTTATTGCCGAAAGTGGCTGCTACCCTTCTCTCTGCTGCCCCTTTCCCCATTGGTCTTAGCTTTCCTCCCCACTTCTCCAGCCCTCTCTCTGCCACCCTTCTTCCTGTTCCTCTCCTAATAGGTCTGCATTGCTTCCGTACCGCTTTTGTACCCCTCTCTGCCGCTTTTCCACCCGAAGATCTTAGCTCCTCTTCCCTGTTCTTCCCATTCCGTCCGTCATTCTTCTCCCTGTCTTTCTCCTTGTCATCCCTCTCCTTAGCTTTTCCCGGCTGCTTTTATACCATTCTCCAACAATCACTTCTCCCCATGGGTGTCCACTAGGCGCTACCTGATAGGCCAGTAGCAATGACATATTCGCAGCGAGGGCATCAACCTATCCCTGACTTCCTGTTTACCTGCTGGTGAGACCAACTCCACCTCCTGGTCCTGGGCCAGCCACCATCTTGCGATGGCCCCACCCAATCCCAGGAGCAGCTTCGGCATCCCACTCCCCATAGGCAAGCTGCCATGGAATAGATGTTATGCTACCCATAGGAGTCTCTCGTCCAGCAATTTGAAAAGGAGACACTCCTGCAGCCTGTGGCAAGAAGAGATGGATGAGGAAGCTTTTCAACAGCCTGAAGAGAGCAGGCCTTGGAGAAGACCACCCTTCCACCAGTGCTAGGAAGATAGAGCTTTGGAAGGCAAATATTTATTTAAAACTACCTAATTTTAAAACTTCCTCCCTGTTTGCTTGTTGGGCCATCTGGCACCACACTCCCATAGCAGTGTTAGCATCATTAAATTAGCACTTTCCTGTCTCACCTTCTTGTGTTCTGGCATGGACTGTAACTAATACATTCATTTTGGGAAACGTGAATTTTTGACAAGGTATTGATAAAAGTAGATGAGCGCTTTTCCTTATCCATTTATTCTGGAATCAAAGATGGAGGTTTGAATAGTTCTTAATGACTTTTTCAAAGGGTGAGTTTGAAAAAAATTGTTATGACTGTGCTGTTCTTTTTTTTTTTCTCTTTTCAAAAACTTAGGTAAATAAAGTGACTGTAAATTTTCAGCAGCAGTGAGTAAGCTGATGAAGATGAAGGTGATGCCTTCACGTGCTGATCCAGTTCCAGGCTTGGGGTCAGCCCCCTGGGGCAGCTCTTGCAATCTGGTTTCTCTTGCCTGCCAGAAATAGTGTTTCTCCAGGCTGGTTTGCTCATTATCAGCCTATGTACTACACATCATGGTATTATTATTATTTAAGATATTAAAAGGCAGACAAAGCTCCTGACTACTGGTTTACTCCCCAAATGCTCCAAAATGTCTGAGGAGGGTAAACCAGAAAGAAGCCAGAAACAAGGAATGCATTTCGGGTTTCCCATCTGCGTGGCAGGGACCCAATTATTTAAGGCCTTGCTGATTGCCTTGGAGGGTTCACAGTGGCAGGAAGCTGTATTTGGGACTGAGGGCAGACCTGAACCCAGGTGCTTCCCTGGGGGATGCAGGTATCCCAGTCAGTGGGTTAACTGCTAGCCCAAATGCCACGTAATTTTAAAATATAATGTTCAACAGTTCTTTTGAAAAGCCTGATTGATTTGCTATACATTTTATACCGAAGGAAAACAAGGATCTGTTCATAGTGGTGGAATATTCACAACCTTTGTCTTAATTACTAGATGTGGCTAAAACTTTCATTTTTGTTTTTACTTTTTCATCTTTTTTAGGATTTATTTGTTTTATTACAAAGTCAGATATACAGAGAGGAGAGATAGAGAGGAAGATCTTCCATCTGATGATTCACTCCCCAAGTGACTGCAATTGCCCGTGCTGTGCCGATCTGAAGCCAGGAGCCAGGAACTTCCTCCAGGTCTCCCACGTGGGTGCAGGATCCCAAAGCATTGGACAGTCCTTGACTGCTTTCCCAGACCACAAACCGGGAGCTGGATGGGAAACGGGGCTGCCAGGATTAGAACTGGTGCCCATATGGGATCAGTCTAAGGTTTTTTAAAAAGATTTATTAATTTATTTTTATTGGAAAGTTAAATATGCAGAGAGGAAAAGAGACAGAAAGATCTTCCATCCACTGATTTACTTTCTGGGTAGCCACAGCGGCTTGAGCTGAACTGATCCAAAGCCAGGAGCCAGGAGCTTCTTCCAGGTATAGGGTCCCAAGGCTTTGGGCTGGCCTCTGCTGCTTCCCCAGGCCACAAGCAGGGAGCTGGATGGGCAGCAGGACTGCTGGGCACGAACCAGTTCACATATAGGATCCTGGCGCATGCAAGCTGAGGAATTTAACCATTAGGCTACCACACTGGGCCCACAGCCTAACTTTTAACCATGACTCTGGTGTTCATTAATTGTATGACCTTGAGAAAGTTTTTGGAAATTTTCATTGGCTCTGTTTTCTTATCTGTAAAGGGGAAGTAATAATACGCCACCCTGAACAAAAAGCTGTGGTTAATTATTGTCTAGTGCTGGCAAGTAGAATAAACTTTTTTTTTTAATTAGCAGTTTTTGCATACATTTCTTGGTTAAGCCTGTCTGTATCTGCTAGGTTGTAGCTCTTATGAAAGCAAGGGTGTGTGTTTATTACTTTCAGTCCTGAAATAAAAGAATGGTGCAAAGAGAGTGTTCAGTAAGTGGTGGCTGAATAAATACGTAAAGTAAAACTGTGACTGAAACAGTGACTCTGTTTAATCAGCTGGCTGTCGGGATATCTAACAGCTAGAGCTCCGTTTTCAGATCCCCCCACTTTTTTATTTTACAAATATCTCTAGATAAACACATCCATGAACATAGCTTTTGCAGCTTGTGCCTCCCCTTCCCATTCACAGGACCCTCCATTAGCTGAGTGCCAATACACATCCCTCTGTGCCCTGACACACCCAGGTAGCTGTTCTCCAAGACCTGGTGATCTTTGCCAGGGACCACCCCCACCCATTTTCAGGGCCTCTGCCGGCATTCAGACAGTGTCCCCCACCTCCCCCGTCCATGATGACTGTAACTTTGTAACTTAGCCTCCTGTTTGGTTTTGTCTTCACGTGTTACTTTAGCCCTTCCAAGAAGGAGCTTTATGAAATTACACAAGCATGCACCTTGCACAAACGACTTCATAGAGTTTCAGCAGGAACTAGAGTTAGGGTTTTCTGATTCAAACACCTAAGCCTGTTCTGTGGAATCCCGATGCCTCCCCATTAGAAAATGCAAAGAAGAATCCAGCAACTTTTTTTTTTTTTCTCAAGGGCTGAATTTTTGTGTGAGAATAAGTTCAAGACCTCTTGTCATTAGCTGGAGGTGCTGCAACAGTGTGTGGGATGGAAGTGAGGCTCAGCGGTGGCAGCGCCGGTGTGAGTTCTCAGATCTGAATCATGGGTTCACTTCTCGTCTGCTGACCCTTTTTGCTTTTCTGAATCTCCAAATGTATGTGGGCGGGGGGGGGGGGAACAGTGCCTCTCTCTAAAGATCCAGGGGTAAGAGCGAAAATAAGACTCCAGATAATAAAGTACAGCTACAAAAGGGAGCCCACTTAGTTTGGAAAACCATTACTGTATCAGAATGATCTATCTGCAAGTGACTTGCATGAACATATTTTATGTGCCCGCCAGCATGTTTTTTGTGGTTCCCTGCAGCAGATATTGCTCTTTTATTACTTGTTAGCCACTTAAAATCCAGCCCAATTTTAACAGTGTTAAAAGAGCAAGAAAATTTATTTTAAAGAAAAAGGCTACATTCTTCTAAACTGGAGTCATAATATTAATACTTAAAATGCATGGCAACATGCTGGGAAAATGGGATAGTTATTTAGATATATTATAAAATGTAGCCCACCACTTTGATGTGATTCACTACTATTTCACCAAACCAATTTAACAGTATCCTGTAGAGAGGGAAGAGTGCAATTAAAATTAGTAACAGAGATTTTCACATGCATAGATCTAAATCAGGGTAGGTTGATAATGAATTAAGTAATTTTGCTTCCTTGTGAAGTCCAATCCATAATAGATGCATTCAGGATAGAATTCATGTTTAAAGAACCTGGCTACGCAAAGCATTCTGAGTCGATTGACAATATTCCCGGTAGTTTTCTTTCATTTCTTCTTGTTTTTTTTTTTTTCTTGCCTGTTTGTCTTTGATGGCAGAATTTAAGTAGGCAGTCATAATAAATTAGTATAATTTGACTATTTGATCAACTGGCTGTGATTCAGCGAAGGCCAGATCCTTTCAAAACAGAATTTCACAAATCCAATTTTTAAGAAATCAAAGCCACATGACGACACATGCATGTTTAGACAGAAGGATTAGATCTCTGTGACCTCAGTGTCGAAGCACACGGGAAAGTTATCCTGATCTTTTCAGTACTGCGTTTCTTGTGAAAAAGTGCTAACGATGCCGCATTGCTTTTGCCCTGGGGACTTCCTGCCTGCAGTTCCGTGCCTGGACCCAGGCCAGCTGTGCTGGCCGCAGCCTGCCTGCAGTCCCACAGGACTGGCTGTCCAGCACCACGCCGTCCATGCACCTCGCGGGACTTGGGCTCGTTGTTTTTACAGTGAAAGGATGAAGAGGCCGACCTAAGGAAGTTGGTGAGGAGCTCTGAGCGATAGTTACTCAGACTTTGATGAAGTGTGAACCCTCTGCCCAGGGAACGTGGAAGTAGTGTGAGCAGGAATGATGGCAGTGATCAGAATAATTGGAAAGGATGGATTTTCTTCTTTCACTCTGGCCATCTCCCAGGTGCTCAGGCTCATGCCCCTCCTTGGTGACGATCTATGCCAAGATTGCAAACCCGGTACCTTACTCCAGGCTCCCGACCTCCCTGCTCTGAACAAGTGCATGTATGTCCTCCCGATCCTGCCTCAGTTGTAAAGAAGAAATATGATTTGTTGAAAAAGTCAGGGTCCTTAAAGCCCTAAAAACGTTGGTTCTGAAGTGAATCCCAAGTTTACCATTTCCTAACTTTGAGATCTTATGTAAGCTGCTACTTTTTTCTCTGAGCTTTAAGTTCCTTTGTCTATAAAATGAATTTAGCGAGGGTGATTATCTCATAAGCTTTCTTAGCTTATAAGATACTTTGTAAATTTTTCTAAACAAATTAAGATTGCAATCTTCTAAAGCTTTAGATGACATCACAACAGGAGGTTATCTATAAACCGGTAGCTACTCACACAAAGTTTTGTTCATTGCTTTTAAGGTAGATTTTTGCCTTTCTGGAGGAATGATTGGTAGAATTTTAAGAAAACATCATTCCTTAATTTGTTCTCCAGATACATATGGATTGCTTAATGTATGCCCAGTATTTAATTGGAGTTCCATCATACACTGTAGTAAAGGGCAAAATAGACCAGCATACATCTAATGCCCTGATACATGCTACAAAGACAAATGCAGCAGTGTAAGGTGACAGAGGCTGATGGAGGATGTTATTTTAGATGCTCTTCCAGATGCTTTTCTCTGACATGCAAAGATGCTAGCCTTTAGGAAAAGATTGTTCTTGCCATGTTATACAATGATCTGATCCCTGTGAAGATACCTAGGTGTGGACTAGTGCAGTCAGTTGGAAGATGTATGGATGTTAGAAGGCAGAAATCCCAACTCTGCCACCAGTTAGCTGGCTTTCACATATAGTCCACCTTATCTTAGTTTCTGTGCTTTGTTTAAGCCAATTATCAAGTGCTTATTGAGTGCTGCCCGTGTGGCAGGTACTTAAACCAGGCAAGAGAACATGGGAAACTCTGCTTTCACTTTCTCTCTGCCTACCTCCAAATATTTATTTATTTATTCAAAAGACAGACTTACAGAGGAGGGGAAAGAGAAAGATAGTCTGTCTACTGGTTCCCTCCACAAATGGTCAGGACTGGTCTAGGCCAAAGCCAGGAACATCTCCGAGGTCTCCCTTGTGTACAGGAATGCAGGTCTTGGGTTGTCTTCTGCTGCTTTCCCAGGTATGTTACCAGGGAGCGGCTGGGACTTGAACTGGTACATATCTAGGTTGCCAATGTTGCTGGCAGTGGCTTAACTTACTAAGTCGCAGGGCTGGCCCCAAGACTGTGCTCTCCTGGAACCTGAGTCTTTCCGGAGTTAAAGGTCAGCAAATGTACATGAGCCAGAGAATGCTGTGAGAATCAGAAGTCAGGGTAAAGGTACCCAGCAATAAATGCCTCTGAGCAGTACTGTTTAAGCAGTGAAGTGACGGAGTGCTTGTTGAGATCCCTAAAAAAGGAGAACAGAGACGATGCTCACTGGAAACTAGGAAAGGCACAGCGACTAGTGTTGCTGGAGCGTGATGAGGCGAGAGTCAGAGATGAGAGCACCAAACTGTGATCTCGGGCTTTCTGAGAGTAAAGAGAGAACACTGGAGGGTTTATGATCGGCCCAGACATAATATAAGTGATTAAATCAATTGCTGCTGTTGGCAGTGTAGAAGTGTAATGCTGGGTGGGGCTTCTCTCTTTGTTTCTCCCCTGACCCCAGATACAGGGAGAAAAAGATGATATTAGTGTGGAAACAGTGGTGTTACCTACTTTCCTGTAGCCCTTGACCCCTTGTACCCCAATCAACTAAGTAAGATTATTTTTTGAAAAAAGAAATGTAATGCTGAGAGCCAAATGGGAAGCTAAGAGGTTAGCTTACAAGATTGTTGCCGAGGCTCTGATGAAAGGGTAGCCTCCACTGGGTGTTGTATAGATGATAAGGACATATGTTGAATGTCAAACCCAGAATGATCTGTTGGTGGGATGCATGTGGTTTTGAGAAATAGAAAGGGCCATGGCTTCCACACATCTTTTTGCTTGTACTACTTGGTGAATGATACAAATTTATTTTAAATTTATTTAACATAGGATGTAGATGCTTGGAGATCACATGCATTTGTGGGAAGAATTCTGTTTAGTTGCTCATGATATGGATCATCATGAAGCAGAAGGTGGACCCTGGAGATATCCGTTTGGGTGTTACTAGTGTATGTCTTGAACGTACAACCCGAGGGCTGAGCAGGCTCAGTCAGGGGTGATTATAGGTAAAACGAGATCTTTAGGAAAGGAGCTCCAGGAGTCCTTGACATTTAGATCAGAAGACAAGGTTGTTGGGAAGACCAGCCAGTGACTTGATGGGGAAATCAGAACTTTGTAGACTCCTACGAGTAAAGTGGGGGGGGAAAGGTGTCTCAAGAAAAGTGTTCGAAAAGGAAATGATATGAAAGCTACAAAAAATATGAAGATCATGTTGAAGACAACCACATCTCAAAAATTGTCTAGCTCACATTAATTTTACAATGTGATCTGAATAAATAGTATGTCAAGTACTTAAAAATGGGACATGTCTCAAACATGTGAGTGACAGAGAATAAACAGATTTTAAATCAAAGCATCCTAAGTTCAGTGATACTCAGTTCAAATATATCACTCATATTTTGAAGCAAATGCTCTCTTCTTAAAATATGTTAAGAAGCTCTCCGTAAAATTTTAATGCAAGTGTGTATATAATTTTCATGAGCTAGAAGGACATGAAGATTTCCTCTTGAAGAGCAGCATAATAGACATGAAAGGAATCCCAAACATCACTGTTAAGTGAGGTCAAACCCATGAAATGACTTTGCTACAAATATCCCGAAGTTAAAAAGCTTATTTCTAAGTGAAAGAAGGTAGAAGTTTTTAAACTTCGTCACCCATCAGAATGACAGGTTTCTGGGCTCTGCCCCTAAGAGTTACCCCTTTAGTAGGGCTGTTTTGGGCCTGAGAATCTGTATTTTTAACAATGTCCCAAAATATTTGATACTAGTACTTGTAGGATTACACTTCAGAAATAGCTTTCTGTAGCTCTTGGTCAATAGTCCTCTTCGGCTTATGTTTGCTAAAAGCAGTAATAACAAATATTTCATGCAGTTCACTTAACGTACCAGACAGCATGCTAATTATTTTGGACTCTTGTTAACTAAGGTACAAAGGAGTTAAATTATCGTGTAGGATCACCGGCTGATGAGGCTGGACATAGGGTGTCATTTCTACCAGAACAGTGCCCTGCAAAGCCTAGCTCCTCAAAGTATGCTTCCGAAATCAGCAGGGTTGGAGCTTCATTGGAACTTGCTGGAAACATACACTCTCAGTCCCCATCTAAGACCTACCTTTAGAATCAGTTTCTGGAGTTTCACAAAATCCTCACATTGTTCCTGTCACTCTCTCACACTGAAGTTTGGAAAGTGCAGGTATAGAGAGTTTTATAACATGATTCTGAGCATTTAGGCAATAAAAAAAAAAAAACATGGAATGGAGGGAAGAGCTCAGAAAAGCACCATTGGGATCCTTTACTGGAAAACTTCAGAGTACGAAAGGCTCTATGCTGGGAATGAAGTGTTGGAGATGCTACAGTACGAGGTTGCACCAAATGGACTCACAACATTTAACTCTTTGTGAACTACAGAAAGAACGAAGAATTAGAGCAGAGGACCCTAGGTCAAATGCCTTGGAGACACCCAACTAGAGAGCAAATGCATAATGCTGGCCGAGAGGTTTTGTTGATGTGTTATACAACCAGTGTCAGAAGCCCTGCAACCTAGCGCAGAATGTGGGCAAGTGTGTGTGCCTGCTGCCTCACGATTCCTGCATTCATGAAGTTGAGCTGAGCACACAAGAATGCTCTTCTCCGTGAAACAGCAATTGCTGGGGGAACCTATTACCCAGAGTAGGTATTGCAACTGCTTGTCTAGAGGCCAGAGTGGTGTTCAGCTATTTCATTGTAATTGCTAACAAATTCCATTCATTCTCAAAAATAGTGTCTCCTTTTGGGTGATAAGCTGTGTCATCACCCAGTTTATAAGTAACTTTTGAAAAAAAGCTAATACTTTGAAAATGTCATGCATTAAAGCTGCACCCAGATGGTTTGTAATGGAATATTGAAGATTTAAGCATAAGGGATGGAAGAGACAAAGTGCTTTATCAGAGCTGGTCTTAGGCATTTTAAGAGCCATGAAACCTAGTGGAAAGAACACAGGAAGAACATCAGAAGACATGGCTTTGGCCGTAAGTCTGAGAATCTCTTTCACTGATCCTGGCATGTGTGGAGTGGCTCATATTGTATAAAGCAGAAACAAGCACCCTGAGAGCATTCAGCAACCATGAAGGGGTTACAACTGGGTTGATAGCATGTACGAAGACAACTGGAGACAAACAGGAAGCTTTTGAGGAAATGCAAAATGGACATTAAACTGCAGAAGGCCAGTGTTCCTGTCCTGGCTAGTCCACTTTTGAATATGAGGAGGCGGGAGCACTCAGGGTCAGATGAACTGTGCTGACAATGAGTCTAGCCATCAGTTCATTTTAAATGTGTCGCTTGGTTACCAGTTGCCACCAAAAGGGATTTGCAAGAAGTGAAATTAAAGCACAAAACTTAAAAAACAAACCCAAAAACTTCATGTAAGATCATGACTGCTTTAAAAAACTACTTTGTTTATTTGAAAGGCAGAATTATGGGGTGTTGGGGAGGGGGGCAAGAGAGCATTCATCTGTTAGCTCACTACTCAGATGGCCACTATGACCAGAGCTGGGCCAGGCTGAAGCCAGGAGCTGTGAGATTCCTCAGGGTCTCACACATGGATGCAGGAGCCCAAGTTTTTGGTCCATGCTCTACTGCTTCCCCAGGTGCACAAGCAGGGAACATGATTGGAAATGAATCAGCTGGACCACAAACTGATACCCATAAGATGCTGCTCGACTTTCCCTGCTATACCACAATGCTGATCCCAACCACTGCTCCATCTTAAAGCAAGCTGTGGACTTTGTCTGTAACTGGATTTGTGTCTGTGAAAATGGGGAGATTAAAGTTCTTTGGGTTCTCTGCAGACCTTTAGACAGTGTAGTTGACACATTGCATGCCTGAAGGTTTGTGGTGATGCTGTTGTTTTTCGTCAGTAACCTCCTTTCTGTTCCTTGACTTAATTGCCAGCCACTTTGAGGAAAGATGGAAAACAAGCTGAGACCTCTCACACCTGGGATCTGGGCATGGTGTCTCGTGGACTTCCTACTGGCCTGAGGAAATCTAGTGACCTTTGTCTGTCAAGTCTTTTGCCATAGATGTTTTGGAAGTAAATGTTGTAAATTTTTCTTTTTGTGTTTTCTTATTTTCATGCAGTTCTATATAAACCGTGAAGCCATGGCTACAAACACTTTTTTGTTTTGTCACACTTTTCCTTGTTTCTTTGTTATCCCAAATGGGTTAAAAAAAACATAATAAACCAGCTTAAATGTATTTTATCAATTCTCTGGATTGCCCATTACGTGATCCAGCTAGTACTGTGTTGGCCATAGGCGCTTTGTAATTTTGACCAGGAGCATCTAAATTGGATGCTAGAATTAATTGTTTTAATCCATGGCATGTGAATACAAGGTAATCAGACTTGACACTCATTCACTTAAAGTTTTTGCTAATGTGAGGCAACATTGAAATATGGCATGCCAACCCTGCCATATACCTGTAGTATTCTCCTAATCCAACAAAGAATGACCCCCAAAACTCCCCAATTGCTTTAGAGAAATAGCAAAACCAAAGCCAGTCCATTTGCTTGAATATATTAGAGTCCATGAAAAGCCTACTCATAATTTTAAAACTGATTTTCTCCTTATTTCCTCCTTCTTGGTTGTCATTGTTTGCTCAGTTATAAAGTGGCTTGTTGACACCAAATATTTTAATAATTTGATTCCAGGGCTTTGTGCCTATGCCGTTGAGATGCTGGTGTAGTAATTAAACTGTCTTTTAGCTGAAATGCTTGCAAAGCGTCCAGTTCTGTGCCTGGCAGCTGGTGATGCATTATAGAGACATTGAGCTAATCGATTAAAACCGCAGAGGCATGGGAGTTGTCTGACAGCACTGTACCAGGATGAAATTAGTTGGAATTGCATGGTGAAATTAAGGGGAATACAGCTGATTGCAGCCCTTCTGGGAGAATCCTGGGTGAGAGGGACACTGTGTGCTGATCCCTGCGTAATGAGGACAGCCATGTTTTAACAGTATTTCTAAAGTATTAAAATGGACTGGATAAATCAGCCAGGCTGCCTCCAGTGAACTTGGCATCCATCCACTGTGACTGAAATAACATGAAATTTTTCGGCTGCTAGAGAATGTGAAATTGGACTAATTGTCTTTTAACTAGTCTGCTCAACTGCTAGCCTGGAACAGAGCTGAAGAGGGCATAGGCTGGTGGGCCTGCAGCTGGGGGATGGGAAACGGAGATTCATGACTGTTATTTCTGCTCGTGTGTATGGATAACAACATTGCAAACTAAACAGCTCAGACTGGCACCATCTCTTCATCAGGATCACTTCCTAAATATTTTTTGAATCTATTTTAACATGGGATATCTTGATTCCAAAAACTACGAAGGTTTAACCTGTTCCCTTGGGTCATGATTACTGCTCCTTTGGAGCAGGGGAATTAAGAATGATGTACATCTCATTTCACCTGTCCATGTGTCGCTCTGCTCCACAGTCTGTTCTCATATGGTACGAGGGAGGGACACTGGGTACCGATACTTTGTGTTCGACCAAGTCTTGTTTCATAACCATGGAATACCATGGCTGGTCCAACATTCACATTTTACAGAGGATTAAAGAGAGAGCCACTGAGGTGAACTGCCGTGAGCAGGGTCCCAGAATAAGATCATTGGAGACCAGGATGACCATTCTATTGCTTTGTATTCTGGTGCTGCTATGCATAAGCCTTGATTTGGAGCCACTGATTCTCCCTGTGCTATATAGTGTTTGTAACTAGACCAGCCATCAAATTACTGACAGAAGACCATCATGTTATCTTAATGATCGTTTTTTTCTCCAAAGTAGTTTACTTCTCCAAAGTAGTAAGAATCAGTGGGAACTGATTCTTAAGGAAAGCAAATTTGTTCTGAGTAATATGTAATGTGTATGTGCCCTTCCCATGTCCCTGGCCCTGGCCTTTACATTTAGGTGTGTATATCATTCAGTCTTCTCCACATCCACCTGTAGTGGTTAGGGACACTACAATTTCAAAGTTGAGGAAGCCATGACTTGTAGAGGGAAAATAAATTAATCTTCAGCATGGAACCCACACGGGCCAAATGAGATTGTGGCACCCACACTGTCACTACTGTGCTTGTGTGCACTTTGCAAACGTCCAAGGCGATGGAAAACATATGACTTCCTAAGTGGTTCTCACACACATTTCTTCTTCAAGATTAATTAGAAGGCTTATGAAGCACTTGTGTTTTCATTCCTAGTACAGTCATATGGAAAATGAAAACATATTTTAACTAAAATACCCATTTAACACACTCAGGGCATCTTAAGGAGTTGGTGAAAGGAAGCTGAAGTCGCAAGGGATGAGAAATAAGAGCAATTGAATGGAAGCTGGGGCTGCCACAGTTGGATCCCCCTGGTTTCTCACCTTTGTCGACACCAGTAGAAGGATCTCTCTGGTTCCTAATCAAATGGGAGTGTTTGTTATCATTACTTGGTTTGAAGACTAAGAAATGATCTTTTGTGCATTTAAGATGACATGGGTCGTATATGACACCCCTTCCAGTTATTGAGTAAAATGTGTCTTCCTTCCAGTGTGTCTTGATCACACAAATGGAGTGACCTGTATCTGGATGGCAGATGGAGCCAAAAACTCCATAGTGAAACTGTGAAGCCGTGAAGCTGGGCATGCAATTAGTTTTTTTTTTTTTTATCTATCTTACATATTGCCATTATACTGTTAACATTTGTTAGGAGAATAGCTCTCATATTAAATGTTGTTGACACAGTTAAAAAAAAAAAGATGTGTTGGCAATAAAAGAAAATTCTGTCTCTTTTTGCCACCTTGTTTTCTTCCATAATCCTCTGTTATTTTCTCCCTAAAGTCTTTGCCTTCTTCTCTGTCTTCAGACATTGGGACTTGCAATGCCTCTGGCCTGAATGATTGCTCCCCAGCTCCTTCCCTTAGCATTTCCTGTTTAAAAACCTAAATCGACTTCGTTTTTAAAAGTTCAGGACTCAGAGAGGAATTGAAGTTTGTAAGTGTTGGTTCTTACATCTTCCTCCACCATCCACTGCTGGTTAAGACAGTTACATGCATGCTGCTGTGGGCTGCAGTAGTTCCTTAGGTGTTCCTTACCCCATGGCGTCGGGTCTCATCCTACACCTTGCCATTGTGCTTACTAGCCCTGCTTGGCAGGATGTCTCATGCTAGTGAGACACTTGAACACAGATAAGATAAATCCTCTCTTTCTGGGCAGTGCTTTGGGTCCCTGTCCTTGGCTTACAGCAAAGCCAGTAAGTTGAGTTCCTAAATTCAGGTAGAGAGTTCAATGGCTGAACCAGGGCTCACTCAGTTCCCTGAATCCAGATGTTTTTTTTTTACTATTCCGTACCTCCTTTCTGGATCAGTATGTTTGCCAGTATGTTCCCTGTGGAATTGGTTACAATTACATATCATGTTTGGTAGGGTATCTTTGGCTTAATTAAGCTCCTCCCAGAAAAGAATATAACACGGTGTAGAAAGTAGTTCCACTCATTCAGTTCACCAACTGTCTGCTACCATGGGTGGTACAGACATAATAATCATAGTTGCTTCTTAAAAATGCTGTGAGATAAGTAAACAGGTAATGGCAGTGTATTCACTGTATTGGTGCCTCCACGTATTTTGTATTTAAAGAATCTTCCTTCCTAAATGCAGCGGTCTGTGGGGTCTTGGGAAATTGGCATGAGCATCTGACTGCCAACCCCTCTCCAAGTGTTAATCTGTTCAGAAAAAAGAGGACGACATGGATATGAGGACTTGTCGCACTTGATCATCAGCATTCGGCTTTTGTTCTGAGGTTTTGATTGGGTGGTTTCCAAGCACACCACTTTCTTACAACCTTTAATGCTATAGTCCAAGGACTGACTTATTCAGACAAGGAGGCTTTCAAAATCGCCCCTTTTCCTACTGTGAAGAAGATAGAAAAAGAAACAAAGGAATATTCTTCTGATACAGTAGAAATAGGATATTTCGCCGTAGTGCAATAGTAATCATGATTTCTTTAAAATCAACTTCTACATGGGAGTTGCATTGCCTCTTGGGCTTGCATTGCCTCTTGTGCTCAGAACTGTAGTTATCCCTGAAGCCATCCAGGAGATACATGGTTAGCAGTGCTAGGGGAAAAAAAAATCTAATTTGCAGATAGGGTATTTATCTTTAGGTAACAAAAGCCTAGAAATGTGATTTGTAACTCTAAAAATAGCTAGTAGATGAATATAGGTTAAAAGAAATGAACTTTGCTCTCGGAGTTATTTTGTAGGTGACAGGGACAGCTAGTTGAAATGTTTCTGGAATCACCCTCTCTCTTGGAAATACCATGAAGCTTTCTTTGTATTTCATTGTATGGGTATTTGCTACAAGTTCATTCTGTTGTGTAGTATGAAGTTTTACAGTACAGATTGCTCTGAGAATTTTTTTAATGGAGCAAGTTAGAGCAGTGCCAATGGGTTCTGGAGTTCCCAGGGATTTAGTCAAAAGACTTTTCCGTGGTTATAAATCCCACAGTAGTAGGAGGTGAGTCGTGCAAGTCCTGGGAAGGTGGGCATGTGAGCAACTGTGTAGGCAAAGGGAAAGACAGACAGACTGCTGGACCACCCTACTCTGATGGACAGGAAGCTGGGCTTTTCCTGCTTGGGGGCTTCAACCGCCTCATTTCCTGCTTGTGTCTTTACATCATTTGCTTGAAGTCAGAATTTATCAGTCCATCCTTAATCCAGTTTCTTATTTCATATTGGAAAAGAGTTCGGAATTTTGTGGTAAGAGGAATTTTATTTTCTAGATGGAGAAACTGAAGGGGAGAAAAATGCAGATTTATGCTGAGTTGACCAGTTAAAGGTGAAACACAGGCTAAGGTTGTATGTTCCTGGGAGTCAATATGGATGCAGTCTGCCAAATTGGCATTTTTAGTCCTATTATTGAGCACGTTCAGTGTATTATTGTTAATATTCAAGCAATTTTGTGTATGCAGGTATTCTTTTAAGTCAAATTTTCTTTCTAAGTAACAGTACCTTGGCATGTATTGATTATTCATTATGTGCAAATGACTTTGCAATCATTTGTAACTTACTCTCGCAAACTCACTGTGAAATAGATGTTAGCCCATGAGAGGTCTCCAGCTCAGAGAACTTAGAGAGGTTGAATCTCTGCTGAGCATGGCACATGTGGATGTGGCAATGCCACATTGGCTAAGAGCTCCAGCTTGCCATGCTCACTCTTCAGTCTGAGAGCTGCTCATCAACACCTCACATTGTTTTCCCACCTACTTGCAACCCTGTCCATATTTGATATGTCTTCTATGTTTTGCTGAAATGCGTGTTAACCGAAAAGCCAGCCTTCCCTGGGACATCTGTTTTCCCTGAGATTTTCTCATTTAGGGTCATGTGCTATCATCTCATCAAGGTTGTGAATTTGCAATGGACAAGCTTGTCCTGCATAGATCCAATAGTTCAGAGATGCTCATTGAACTTTATTGATATGACAATGATCCTTCAAAAACCCATGCCAATACCACTACATGCAATGATTTGTGTGAATCTTGAAGTTGGGCCAAAGAAGTCAGGCACTGAACAGTAATACTGTGTGGCTCACTTTATGTAACGACTACTGTGAGAAAAGTGAAACTGCTTTGTTAGGAGTCAGGAGAGGGGATACTCTTGGTCAGGAGTGAGAAATCAGGAGGTACAATGTGCCTGGGGCTTGTTTACATATGTATTTTGTAAAAGGCACCTAAGCTATCCACTTATAATATTCACTTTTTCTGTATGCATGTTGTTCTTCAGTATGAATATACATTCATGAAGAAAATGCAAAAACGGACTTTAAAAAAAAATCTGCTGTACACATTCTGGAGTATTATGGGACTGGAGCCCAGAATGAACCAATAAGGGCAGTGAGAGTTCAGCTGAGATGCTCCTTAGCACAGTGCCACCAGTGGAATGTGGATGTTCAGAGCTGGTCAAGTAACCAGATGTAGTAAGAGTAATTTTATGAAATGTGATACCAAAGGAAAAAGTGTCACTATGTTTTTCCCAGTAATTACAGAATAGAAAGTGACAACTCACAGTATTTTTGTGTTGGAGCTATTCCGGGTGTTGTGATGAGTGCTTCACTGGGAACATGGTAGCTAATCTATACAGCATGTGTTTTTGTTTTGTCCATTTTACAGGTGAGCACATAGGTGCAGCATCAGTTCAAATATTTGATGAAGCATATGCCTAGTGAATTCTAAGAATTAAAGGCAGGCATCCTGGATGCTAAAATGTCACATTTTAACTTGATACAGAGAGTGAGCCAATGAGTTCCTGTTGTCTGATCCATTCCTCAAACCTCCCTTCAACTTTCCCTAGCTGGGGAACAAGCCAAGAGCCAGGGTCTCCATCCAGCTTTCCCACGAGGGTAGCAGGGTCTCAGTTGTTGGAATGATTACCATTGCCCCCAGAGCTGGCATTAGCAAGAAGCTGGTGCCAATTACTCTGATGTAAGACATGAGTGTCTCGCACTCTAGGCTGACTGCCTGTCAAAGTCTCAGGCTTGGATCATGATGGTGATGATCTGTATGCCTGTGTGTGTGTGTGCGCGCGCGTATGTACATGTCCACACACCTGCGGCATGCTTCTCTCCCATTCACTCACCCGTTACCCCAACACACACAGGCAAGATTACTCAGGAGCCACTGCAACCCTGCCAAACCACAACAGTGGCACTTGCCCTTCAGAAAACCCTCTGTGATAACTCAATGATGACTTACAGAGCCGGCCTTTGCCGCTTTTCTCATCTCTAACGTGTGATGGTGGCCGTTGGCTCATGTCATCTCTCAATGGAATCCTGCTGCTACTTAGTGTCTCCTGCCTACTGGGCATGCCTCTCTCGGGCTACATTTTCCCAGGCAGTGTTGTCTTTCTTGTTGACTTGGAGTCCTTTTTCTACAGTCTTCTGGGAGCTTCTTGATTCATGGCCAGATTTATCAGAGAAAGGACAGATTCATTCCAATAACTGACTATATCTGCCACAGCCTTAAAGGTGGTCTGGACTTATGTCACCTACTGAGACTGCCTACACATAACCTGAGGAACCATGTAATATTCAAGTTTTAGGCTATCAGTATCAACCAGTACTGTAGAACACAGACCCTCAAGCTTCCAGAACTCTTTC
Organism: Ochotona curzoniae; assembly: GCF_017591425.1. Taxonomy (NCBI): domain Eukaryota; kingdom Metazoa; phylum Chordata; class Mammalia; order Lagomorpha; family Ochotonidae; genus Ochotona; species Ochotona curzoniae. The sequence goes on along the minus strand of NW_024467122.1, from coordinate 32,215,834 downwards.
AGTTTCAGAATTATCTTTTACTTGTTTAGCTCTAGAATGGAAGTAAGAAAAGAAATGTAAAGCAAGGCTCCTGATCCTCAGAAATAGAACAGAGCTAGAGAGAGACCATATAGAATCTTCAAGAAAGAGGTGTCAAATGTGTTTTGCTTCTGAGTTAATGTATATCTAATGATATTAATAGCAGTTATTCAAATAAAATGTATGTTTAGGTGCAAAAGCATTGCTTAATGCTTATAGTCATGTGGGTGGGGGAACAGAAGACGCGCCAGCACTTCTGAGCAGTTGTATTTCCTTCCTGTCAACTGAACAATCAGGTGGTTGTTAGTCTAGCATGCAACAGTGACATCAATAACATCCTTGTTGTACCATTCACACCAAAAAGATAAAAAAGCTCTTTAAAAATTACATGTTGGGCTGATATAATGGCCCCATTAGCTCATTCTCTACCTGCATCTGTGCATCGGCCTTTCCAATAAAAATAAATACATCTTTATAAAAGTTGCATATTAACCATTTTTAAAAGATGGCTTCCTTTTTTCTGTAAATGGTTGCTTTGCTCTTAGAATCTGGATACAGAGCTCAGGGACTTCCTTAGTAGGGAGTTGATATTTCAGCACCATGCATCTGACAAGAATAATGCCTTTGTGGTGCAGTAATTTAAACAAGTGTGCAAGCCACTAGGCTAACTGCAGGCCTCATTATTGATTTCCAAAGAGATGCAGGGAATAAAGTCAAGATAATTCTTGACTCTAAGTGAATCTTGGGATCTAATTTGAGAATTGATGAGGCCTAGATGGGATGAGTCAACAAGTGGCATCTCATTGCACCTGTTATTATATCTGCCCTTCACAATAGGATAGCTTCAACCTTAAAAATGACTAGAAAATACCAATCTCACTCCAGTTTGAATTATAGGTCCAGGTCACCCTTTAGAGATGGACAAGACAGTGCAATCCCTAGGGTGAATTTACTCGACAGTCTAGTTTCCAGTTCTGGAGTTGAAAAGTTATCTCTGGTAATGGAAGAGGATGGTGTTCAGAGGGAAGCATGAGACCAGTGTGGAGGTAGCACAGATATTTCCATGTGCCTGCTTTTCTCTATTTTCAAAAACCTTATATTGTAGCCTGGACTAAATGTAGCAGTGCTACGTCTATAGTGATTTTGCATCCTCTGATGATAACACAGGGTAGTGTCACATTAATCAAGCAGTCTGTTCTTAACACATTTAAAGTCTCAGAATGTGAATATTGATTTTATCACTGTGGCCTGGAATCATTTTCCTCTAGCTTCTGTCTCAATATGTAGATGAGAGAAATGAAATTTTATTAGAATGAGGTTAAGATGAGCTGACTAGCTAGTTAAACATTCAATTATCTAAAGATTTTGTTTATTGAAGAAATCATGCAAGATCTACAGGTTTTATATTTTTGAGATAGTTCAGTTTCTGTTCAGGTGCAGGCTGTCAATCAAGGCTAATCAAACTGGCACAGTTAACATGGTACATCATAAAATTTCACAATAATGTCAACCTGTAATTCTGTCAATCCGGTTAGGGGGAAGGGGCTAAAAACAATATTGTCATTTTGTAATAACACTCAGAAGGTGTTTCAGAATAATGTTGCCATCATTTCCCATTACTCTGTGTCTGACTTCATTTCCCATTACTCTGTGTCTGACTTCTACCAGAGGTAGCATTTGCTACTGAGAACTGGATTATCAGCACCATTCCTTGTTATTACTACTCATGACACTGGGAGGGCCCCATGAGTGGAGACTGCTTCCCCACAGTACCTTCTTCATCTGACCACTTTGAGGACTCACAAGGGATTTGTTTCAGAAAAGAATGCCAGGCTTTCATAGGACTTTGCCACACATGCTGTCATCTGCATCAGCATAGATTCCTCCTACATATGCTATCAACACACCCATTCTGCATATGCTCTCTTTTGTGGACTTAGATGCTAGTGCATCTCAAAAGCATCTGTTTGGAAAAGTGCTGCAGTGGACAGTAAAATCAGAGCTGCCCATGACACAGGGATAAAGCCGGGCTCCCTCTACAGACTGTTTTTTTCTTGCAACTTTGGGATATCATGGTTCCTCACTGAAGGAGAAGTAAAAGACTGCTGACTCAGGAAAGCTCTGGACTCAGTCCCTGGTTGTCCTTACTGTTCTCTGGGTGCCCTTCCTGGATAAATGGGCTCTTTGCCTGTCAGTTGCTTCTCCCACCACTTATAGAGTTTACTTACAGCTTAACAGTTTAAAAATTAGGAACATAAAGGAGAGAATATTGAAGTCCAATGGATTAGAAAAATGTAGGAAATATAATTTTTAAAGTATGACAAGAGTCACAATGAAACTTAATTTAGAGGTCCTAAAAGACAAGCGTGGACATTATAAAAGTGATGCAATCCTTCTCCCTTTGTCTTCTTCTCACTAAGCATTTGTTGAACACCTATTTAGGATCAAAAACATGGCTGCACATTGGAAATACTACTAAAACGTTCTAAAACTTATTGAAAGAATATATTTCAAGTGACTTGGGGGATACAATGATACTAAAATAGCAAAGAAAATAATTTGGATTACAATCTGATTTTTCTTAATCAGTTTTAGTAGATATTCATTCATGTAATTGAAAGGTTAATATGACAATGCATGATCCATGCCACAGGAGGATTTGTCATGATTAGTAATAGATAAGTCACCTTGAAAATGGTGGAGGAAAGAATCTTGTGATTTTTTTTGCAGGATTTATTTCCTTTGAAAAGCAGAGTTAGGGTAGGAGGAAGATTGATCTGTCTTCATTGCCCAGATGGCAGTGATGGCCTGGATCTCCCTCATGGGCACAGTGGTCCGAGGACTTGGACCCTCTTTTGCTGATTTCCCGGATGCAGCCGCAGGGAGCTGGATTGGAAGTGGAACAGCTGGGATTTGAACCTGCGTTCCTGTATTGGATGCTGGCATTGCAGGCAGTGGCTTTACCCATTATACCACAACCTCAGATCTTGCGATTATCAAAGGATACAGCTAGCAAAAAAAGAGACATGCAAAATCCCAAAAATGAAAATGCTGTGTTTTGCACTATGACCTGTGCAGGAGGTTCAAATAATACTAATTTCACTCCTGGCAATAGTTAGGACATTAGAATTAGTAAGTTAAAGTATTAAGATAATATAAGCAAATAGACGTTTGTAGTACTTGGACAGCTGAAGGCAAAACAATCTCTGATCAGTAAAATACAGACCATTGAGTAAGACAACATTTAGTTTTTTGTTAAAGATTTATTTACTTATTTACTTGTTTTGGAAAGGTGGGTTTATAGAGAAAGAGAGAGACAAAGATCTTTCATCCACTAATTCACACCCAAGTGACCGCAATGGCTATAACTAAGCTGATCTGAAGCCAGGAGCCAGGAGCTTTTTTTGGGTCTTTCGGTTGTAGGGTCCCAATGCTTTTGACCCATCCTCTGCTGCTATTCCAGGCCACAAGCAAGGCGCTACAATGGAAGTGCAGCATCCAGAAAACAAACTGGTACCCATATGGGATGCTGGTGCTTCAATGAGGAAAATTAGCCAATTGAGCTATTGTACCAGGCCAAAGACAAAATTTATGGAACAGCTCTAAATAACACACTGTGCAGGTGTGAAGTAGGGCAAGGTATATAGGAGTACTTGTATACCAACCATCGTAAAACAAAGTGCAACATGATAGGTTGGAGCTGGAAAAAGATAAATTCCTGCAGCTAGAGAGGAAACATTGGCTGGATAGCGGACTCAATGGAAAATGTTCCAGTGGCCAGTGCTTTTTCATTGCATGTGAATTGTAGTCAGAAGTTTGCCAGGAAAACATGGTCTTCACCGTGGACAACTACTTTAGCTTCTTTCTCTCTATTCTTTAACTGTATTCCCCTTCCTTCAATCTCGTGAAATCTGTGTTCCTTCTATCAACTGCCACATGTATGTTCTGTCAATCTGAAACCCTGTTTCCCACGGCCCCATTCTTTGACCTTATTCACTTTCTCAGTTTTCCTTTTCATCTAAAATGGGGCTTCCTGAGGTAAGCTTCCCTGGTGTCCCCTCCTGCTCCCCCGACCCCGCCCCAGATCTGCTTCCTCTTTCCTATGCTCTCCACCGCCCAGTTCTTTGCTTCCATGGTCCTTGTTGTTACACAACCATTAGTGTGATGGGTTGTTCAGAATCTCTGTCTGCTGCTGACTGGAGACTCTGGGCAAGCAGGGTTTAGTATCTGCTCCTTGGCTTTGTATTCCTGGTGATTGGCACTTCTAAATAATAAAGGCACTTGTATCTATAGAATGAGGAGCATCTAGCCTTAAAAGATAAGTAGGTATTTCACTGCCAATACTGCAAAGTGAGAGAACAGTAGCAGGCATCAGTGGATGATGAGCTTTATGCCGTAGACTTGAGCAATGCTAGGATGTGCCTTTGCTGAGGCCTCCTGGGGAGCAGGTGGGGCTGCATCACAGGGGACTTGCTCCTTCAGTGTGATGCTACAGTGTTTGGGAACTTTGGAGTTTTGACTGAGAGTGATTTTCAGGACCTTGAGGAGGGGAAAGATAATTACACAGACAAAAAAATAGGCTAGTATTTGTGTTACAAGATTAGGGGGAATCCTTTGGCCTTACAGGTAATGCATCAGTCTGGATAGCTTTATGTTACAATGGAGTGCCTGGATTTGGCTTCCGGTTCCAGCTCCTGACTCCAGCTTCCCGTAGTTGGAAATCCTCAGGTCGCTGCTGGTGACCTGAATATTTGAGTGCCTATTTCTCACTTCCAAAGCATGGGTTGAATTTCTGGCTGCCAGGTTATGGTGGGCTTTTGGAAAGTGAACCAGCAGATTAGAGCTCCTTCTGTCTAATTCTCCTTTTAAAATTTAAAGAACAATGGTTTTAAGAAAAAGTAAGGGGTCAAGCGCAGTGGCTCAGTGGCAAAACCTTTGTGATGAAAATGCCAGGATGCCAGATGGGTGCTGGTTTGTGTCCCAGCTGCTCCACTTCCCTTCCAGCTCCCTGCTTGAGGCTGGGAAATCAGTAGAGGATGGCCTAAAGCCTTGGAATCCTACATACACCCTCATGGGAGACACAGAAGAGACTTCTGGCTCTTGGCTTAGGATTGGCTCAGTTCCAGTCATTGTGGCCACTTGTGGAGTGAGCTAGCAAATGGAAAATCTTCCTCTCTGTCTCTCCTTCTCTCTGCAAATCTGCCTGTTCAATAAAAATACATGTCGTTTCTTAAAAAGGAATAAATAAAATCAACATTTTTCAAAATATGAGTTTTATTAAAAGATTTCCATAAGTGACATTGGGGTTGTAAAAATATTGTTACACAAAACTAATTTTGTAAGGAAAATCTTAAACACCAAGAGTCTGTTGTCTAAAATTCTGTGGCTACTACAGAGGAATGAATAAAATATCATTTGTACCTTTGCTGGGAAGAAATGGAAAAGAGTGGGGCTGGGGGAGGAGTTGGTACCTTGTATAGCAACGTTACTGGAGTTTCTGAAAACCGTGGTCATGCCATGCTCTGATGACCAAAACGCAGGTTAAATACAGCCTGGCTTTGTAAAGCAGTGGCTCGTGAGTGAGCTTTAATGTTGATTTCTTCATTTTGCATACAGGACTTTATAAAAATCCCTTTTTTGAGTAGCAGCTGCCTGCCATTGTGAGGCACGTGACTGGATATCAGTCTGCTCCCTTCCCGCTCTGTGCGCCACAGCCATCCACCAAACATTCCGAAGGTTCCAGACTGAGGATTCCCCGTGCAACTAGTTACATAAGAGGAAAAACCACTTAGAGCTGGAAACATGAACTTCACGGAATAACTTTTGGCTCAAATGCCTAGACAGAGCATATGTGTCGGTTCTAAAGAAGCATCGCTATCTGTGAATAATTGAGACATGATTATCCTTTCTTTAAAATTTTAATTATGATATTTATGCAACATATTTTATGTTAACTCAAATATTCAGAGAGGCCATAAAAAGTGGTAATATCGCACGTATTGGTCCTAGAAATAATTAGAGTTTCATTTACTGGCTGAGAGTTCAAAGGGTCCTTTGGGTGAGTAGGGCTTTACTCACAAGTAAGCAGGCAGTCAGAATGCGGTACGGAGCGAGTGTTGGCGATGTGATTTAGTTGCCACTTGGGATCCTCTCATCCCATACCAGGGCAGTTCAAGCCCTGGCTCCTCTACCTCTGATCAAGCTTCCTGTTTATACTCCCTGCAGAGTGCAGGGGACAGCATGTAAATGGCTCAAGAATTTGAGTCCCTATTACACCACATAGAAAACCCAAATACGTGCTTGGCTTCAGCCTGGCCCAGCCCTGGCTGTTGCTGGGGATTGATGAGTGAGCCAGGATAGAGAAGTATCTCTCTCTCCACCTTCTGTCTTTTTTTCCTTCCAAATAGAATTAACATCTTAGAAAGTAATAAACAGTCTTTAAAAAGAGAGAAGGGAAGGGTACATCCTGATTGCTTAGGAAGCTAGGATTTTGACATGGTGTTCCTGTACAAATGCAAATATGTAAACTTACGGGATTGTGTATGTATACCACTGTGCTTTGCAAGTCCTAAAATCCTTAAGCAATGCAAGACATAACATATTCTGCCCTTTTGAACTATGGAAAAATGAAGATTCATAACTTCTACCAAGTGGTTCCCTGAAAGAAAGCAGTAAAATTGCAAGCTGTGATTAAGAACTTGGGGATTAGACTTGATTTTGAGATGCTCCTGCACTGGCAGAGGGAGTTGAAATTTAATTCTGTCACAAAGGATCTTCAGAAAAAGTTGCACTGCTTTCTTACAAAAGATGCTCCTTTTTTTTCTATAGAAGATTTGACTCCTTTCTCGGTTTTGTTTCACACATCGTAATTAAATAGACATATGTGCACACATGTGCCCCAATAACAAGCATATCCAGCCATCTCTGGTAGTGAAAACTTCACTGAAGTTGTGATTTTCTTTCAGAAGTATAAATGCTTTCATGCCTTCCTACCTGTAAAGTTAACTCAGCATATGGACTGAAGTACTTGGGTTGTTGGGGATGTGACTGTGTTCGCTAATGTGGTAGCAACAGGTGGTGGCACCTGCAGTACTCTGCCACACTAATGTTGGGGGTGTGGATGTAGCTATCCATAGCTGCAGATGTGCATCCAGAGTTGCAAAGGCTGCATAAAATGTTGTGATCTATGCCAGCCACAGAATTTTTTTATATATATACAAATTTTATTTTTATAATGATTACGTGGTGGATCAGGGTGGGAAGGATCAAGGTTAAGGGAAAATTGGGTGAACTCATTGCTTCCAAATTTGCTATTTCTTCTTGTTGTTTTGGGGGGAAGGGAAGAGACAGAAGGGGAAACCACTCATGACTTTACACACATCCCAGGACCCAGGGATAAGTAAGTGCCACTTCACATCAAGCCAGAATCTCATTGTGTACATACTCTGAGGGTTCTGTCCAAGTGGTTTGGATAGTTCAGAAATGCTGCCGATTTCCCCAATTCAAGGATGAGGTCACCCTCCCAGTGTCTATTGGCTCCATTCATCGAGATTTTTTGCTGTTATCATTTGTTTGGGGTAGTTGTCCAGTTAGTTCTATTCTTCTGCTACAGCACCAAATGAGTTGCCATATTCTCCTTTTACAACAGGGACTGTGTCCACTGCTCCGCCTTTTTCATTAAGTAGGACATGTTCTTATAGGCGAATCCAAGGACCCAGGCCAGGCATCCCAAGCATTGCCAGATCCCTCATCTTTGGGGCTTCACAATCAAGACACCCACCTAGTAGGTGGGCTCCAGGTCTTGGGCCATGAGACCCAAGCCCCATTGGATCCCCCAACCTTGGGGCTCATGAACAGGACACCCACCTAGTAGAACCTGGGCCATGAGACCCAAGCCCCGCTGGATCCCCCAACCCTGGGGCTCATAAACCTGGCACCCACCCACCAGATCACCACCGCCCTGGGACTCACAAACCCAGTACCCACCTAAAAGGTAGGCCCCAGGATTTGGGCCAGGTGACCCAAACACCCTATCCCCAGGGCTCAAGGACCCGGTCCCCACCATGGAGTTGGACCCTAGGACCTGAACCAAGCCACCTGAGCCCTGTTAAGATTCCCCATCCCTGGGATTCATGAACCCTGTCCCCACTGGGCTCAGGCTGGCATAACTCACCTCACCTCATTGTCCACAATCTTATTGCGCAGCCTGGCCTAATCTACTCTGCCCCCTGTTCCAACTCCTACTGGTTGGTACTACAGCCTGTCCCAGCCCAGTCAGGTTGCTGTCCCTGTCCTAATATGAACTGGCTGGTGTTGCAGCCTGATCTGGCTCTTCCTGCCCCCTGCCCTGGTTCTCAGATCTGCCCGTGGATGTTATATGCTGACCCAGATAGGTCTGTCCCCAGACCTCACCCACATGTTACTGGGGGTACTTTAACCTGGTGCTGTCTGGGCTGGTCTTTACCTTGCTTCTTGTACTCACCTGCAGGGACTATGTCCCAGTGAAGGAGATTCTAAGCTTCTTTATTTAATCTTCCCAGTGGCAATTCTCACGCACATTAGTGAATCGATGGCCCAAGTTGACTGTCTACCTCATGCCGTGGCAAGAACAGTGGCCTTGCTCAATCGACCACACCCATTCTGGTTCTTGTTGATTGTTGCAGTCCAGTGGTACCTCATCCGTACCCAGACACAGCTTTCACGTAGTTCAGCAGGAGTCAAGACCTAGCCTGGTATATTCTATACCTAACCTGGCTTTCCTGAGTACCAATGAGGAGGTGGAGTCTAGCCCAATCTGTCACTCCCCACATCCAGTGCACACCCACACTGGTGCAGGCTGTAGCCACGTCCAGCTAAGCCTGCTGCCCCCAATCCTACTCTTGTCCTCACCAGTGGGAACCCCAACCCAGCTGGGGCACCCCTTCAGCTCCCCAGCAAGGCCTGACCCCATCTGCAGAGATTGCAGTTCCACAGGGGTAAGCCCACGTTGCCCCCACAGATTCTACCAGACCCACTTCTCTCACTCTTGTTCTCCCCTCCAAACCAATTTGCCCTCCCTCCCTCCCCCCAGTCCTTTACTCACATACACATGTTGTGGACTTGTCTATGGAAGTCCCTCAGCTGTAATTCCTAACCTGGGCTTAAAAAGCATAGGGCATCTCTCACTATCACCTGTGAGATCTCGTCATTATTTTATAAATCAAGATCCTTTAAACCATGAGGTGCTTTAGCCCAGCACCTTTGGCACCCAGGCCATCCAGAATTCTGAGCAGAAATATTCTCAACTTCATTTTTTTTTTTTTTTTGGCTCATATGCCAGAGGAAAGAGTCTGTTTAGGTCATATCATGGGTAAAGTTGTGAGTAAAAATGTTCCTGTTTTGGGTAGAGAACTGGGAACCATGTATATATGAAAGTCCCTCTTAGTTTGAAATTGGTGACTTGAGTAAACTCACCAAGCCCTGTTCATCCAGGGGGTGCTTCCAGGGCCACAAGGCAGGAGTGAAGTTCCCGCTAGGAAAAGCCCACGAGTGTCATACTCAGGGGCACATTTCATACCACCTTTCTCTGTGTGTATTTAGAGGTGACACACATGAAAGTCAAGAGTTTGATTTTACATGGACATAATTAGTTGAGGCTACCTTTGCCTGTGAATGAGTTGAGAATATCTATTTTTAAAGATTTATTATTTATTTTTATTGTATAGTCAGATATACAGAGAGGAAGATCTTCCGTCTGATGATTCACTCTCCAACTGACCTCAATGGCCGGAGCTGAGCAGATCCAAACCCAGGAGCCAGAGCCTCTTCTGGGTATTGCAAGAGGGTGCAGGGTCCCAAAGCTTTGGGCCATCCTCAACTGCCTTCCCAGACCATAAGCAGGGAGCTGGATGGGAAGTGTGCCTGCCGTGATTAGAACCGGCACCCATATGGGATATAGGCACGTCAAGGCAAGGACTTTAGCTGCTAGGCCAACACGCTGTGCCCGAGAATATCTATTTAAAATGGAAATAACTGTTCTAATTAAAGCTCTGCCATTTACTAGAAGCCTTAACTGAGCAAGTTGCCTAACTGCCTGTTTTTTCTCACCTGTGAATAGAGGCGGTGTACCTCTGGCTTGCTGTGTTAAGCAGGTTAATACAAAGTAGTGTGTATGTCGGTATGACCACACCTAAGTTGCTAATGTATCTATCCTGAAATGTTTACATACATTGTTACTCAGGATATAACAAGGAAAAGCGAAGAATAAAACCTCTGTCTTCCCCATGCTGAAGAGTGGGCTTCTCTTCCTGCTCCTATTCTCCCTTTTATTCTCATACATTACCATTTTTTTCTGAGTGTATTTCACTTTAAAAAATGTTACTTAATAGTCAAATATTATGCATGATCTTCAGTAATTTCATTCATAGCTAATACTGGCAAATGGAAACTGATTACACACAGAAAAACAAACAAACTGAAATATCTATTTTCAGTTCCTCCAGGTCCTATCGTCAGAAACCCTACTGTTTGCATATAGAAAGGATTGTTCCATTAGGAGGAAATGGGAGCGCTGACATTTCCACTTCCTCCCAGAGACCCTTTCTGAGCTGCTAGTTCACTAGTGTGGGAGCCTTGGACGGCTGCGGCTGTGTGAAAGTCATCATTTATCATCACATCCCATGTCACTTCCACCGGTCCAAGTCTTCAGGCCACTTAAGAGGAGTGTCTCAGAGGCCTCCTTTCGCATTGGCTTTGTAAAGATGCCTGTTTGTGCAGCGCAGGGAGCAATTGATTGAGCAAATTGTGAGGCACTTCTTCCACTAAACCACCCAGATGTTCAGTGTTTTCCAGACTAGCTCAGCTTGTGCCAGAATGAAGATGGGGTTTCAGGGAGAGCGTTCTTCAGGGGCGTTTGTACCAAACACTGATGAGTGTTAAGGGATGTGAGAGAGATCACACCAGACAAGTTTAGGATGTACTAAGGAGTCTTTATCAAGCAAGCTTGGTGATGACAGAGCCCACTAGAAATTAGCAAATGACAAGGCCATGTGGCAATCCATTCTGAATCGAAATCCTGAGAGGAGCCAGTGATCATTACCATCTCCATTAGACTGAAGACCCGTGTTTCCGCTTCCCCAGCAGTATAAACTATCCTAAGACGCGTGCAGAGAACAACCCGGACACACTCGCAAAGCTGCCAACATTCACCTTTTCCTGACTTCTCTGTCCATGTTCCATTACTGCTAGGCCTCATCTCTCTGGGAGCTCTTGAAAGTACACAAATTAGAAATACAAAGCAGCTTAGCATTTGCATCGTCACTGACTTGCCAAAGCCACGAACAGAGGGTGAGGGGCCATGTTCAGGGGCCCCAGAGCAACCAGCAACCCAGAGGGAGAGACTGCCTCTGTTCACAGGTGAGACAAGTAAGGCAGAGAGTAAGGTAACATGTTCATGGGCCACCTGTCCTCAGAGTCTGTCCATGGGAAGCCAGAAAGCAAGCAGGTGCTGGGGAGGCCAAGAGTCAGAGTGCCAGAGTGATGGAACCTTGCTACCAAGAGAGAGCCCCTCTCTATCACGGACCTTATGGGGACTTGTGGGGGGAATGGTTCTGCAACACCTGTCAAGGTTCCGGGTGATGATTTGTCAGCAGCATTTGACTAACAAGGGGCAGAAAGAATGGTGTGGGTGGGGAAGATGTGGTCCCCAAGCTCATGACCTTAATTAGCTGCCTAAGACAACAACAGTGAGCATTCAAATTTTTTTTTAATTGCTGTAAACTGATGAGTTTATTTTGCATGTGTAAGTCAATATATTGAGGCTTATTTCCACCTCATTTTAACCTTTTTCCTCCCATCGAGGTCTGGACATCAAATGTGTTTTCATTTTCCATCCAGTGTTTGGATCTGTTATGTGCAGACATGTGGCACAGTATTTTAAGAGATTTAGGGAAGGGGCCAGTGTTGTGGCTTAATGGGTTAAACCCTCACCTGCTGTGCTGTCATCACAGCACCATATGATTTGATATCAAAGCAATCAGGATCCCAGCAGCTCTGCTTCCAATCTGGTTCTCTACTAATGTACCTAACAGCGCAAAATGGCACTAGTGTAACAGTTAGATGGGCTAATATGTAGTTAGGGTCATCTCTCTATGGAAATGAAAAAAAGGAGAGTTTGTTTAAAAGTTTACAAAATGCTTGCTTTTGCACAGAAGATGCATTTGGGGAGACAGGTGTATCTTCCCACCCTTTTAAGCTTTTAGCTTCTCATGAGAATGGATAGAAGTCCCTGGCCTTACACCTTCCATGGCTTTTTGTTTTATGAGGAGCAGGCTAGGCTAGCCAGGATTGCAGTGGTGGACTGTAGATGGGCTTTGTCCCTGCCCCTTTTGTGACTGTTAGCCCTAGCCATTGTTCTGCTCACTCTGATCATGTTCAAAAGGGCACCACTCCCATCATTTTTTCAGGCCTTTGCTCTCTTGGAGCTCCCACTCTTCATACTGCACAGGAGATTCCAGCTTTACTATCCTTACCAAATTTTGCTTTTCACACTGAAACCGTCCATGTGAAAACTCTTCTTCGTGGGAGACAAGAATTGAGGTTGCCTTATCTTGTGAAACTCCCCATAATGCAAGTTCTTGGGATACTGCCACTCACACGATAGGCCCAGATGATGTTCCTGGCTCCCAGGTTCAGCCTGGCCAAGCCTTGGACCATGCATCCATTTAGGGAGTGAATCAGTATGTGGCAGATCTCTCTTTGTGTCTCTCTTTCTCTGTTTTAGGTTCTAGGGAAATGATGTATTACCAGGTGAGTAATCGGTTGTTTAACACGTGGTCTCTCTGATATGGACAAAAGTAATGAGTGTTATGTAGAAACTAAATATACTATGTAAAATTTAACTTTTTAGAGAAATGGGGTGGGGGATCCTTCTTTCCTGTTGGTGAACCCTGACCTCGAGCCTGACAACCTTGTCAGAACCCAGCTCCCTACCAAGGCATCCCAAACTATCATGCAGTTTAAAGAAAACAGTGGGATTCCTATGCAAATGAAGCCTCAGAATTCTTCCAAAGGAAACTTTAAAGCCCCAAATACAGAATTTCAGATGTGGCTGTAGTCCAGTGAACTTAATACTTTGGCCATCTGGTGTTGGTTCACTCATCTCCTGGTGTTAGTGTTTTCCTCTGGAGTAACTTAGACCCTGAACTTGGCTGGAGTCATTTACACTTATGATCCCAGAATGGGTTTGGGACTTGTTTTTTCCCTGTGGAGCTCTGAAGACTTCTGGAAGTTGTCATCTTGGATGACTTGGCAGTGGTTATGTTTCTGTCCTTGCTGCAACTGTTGGAAGAAAAGCCTTCCTTTTCTACTGGGTTTGAAGTAAGGGAATTTGTGGCCTTGGCAGTGTTGGCTATCTTGCTCTCCACCATGATGAATCTGAGCTTGACGTCCAGCAAGTGGGTTACAGAACTGGGAGAGAAAGACCAGATCCTCCTAGCATAGTTTGAATCCTCAAAGAGGACCTGACTTGAAATACTAGAAGCCAGGTTTTTTTTTTTTTTCCTCTTTCAGTTCTTTTAAGTGCCCAATTCTGCACTAGTTTGAAATTTGTGTGCTGGAGCTGTTTTGAGTTGTTCTATTCACTAACAAAATAATGACAATGGCCAAATATGGACCAGGCAGATGCCAGGAGCCAGGAATTCCATCCTGATCTCCCACACTGGTGGCTGGAGTTCAAGGACTTTGATGATCTTCTGCTGCCTGCCCAGGCGCATTAGCAGGAAGCTGGATTGGAACCAGAGTGGCTGAAACCTTCACTGTACTAGGGATGTTGAATGTACAGGTGGTAACCTGGCTTCTGTGCTACAGTGGCAACCCTTCTCTGTTTTTCCATTACAAGAGCTTAATCCTATGTAGGAGAGGAATGGGGGTTGGCATTGTGGCAAAACTGGTGCCCCATATTGGCATCAGTTCAAGTCCCTACTGCTCTGCTTCTGGTTCACCTCCTTGCTAATGGTCTGGATAAATATCACCACCAACAAAAACAGCTGAAAAGTACTCATCCGCTTGGACCCTTGCCACTCCTGTGGGATACCCTGGATTTAGCATGACTTAAGCAGTTGCTATTGAAGCCAACTTAGGAGTTAACTAGAGTTAACTAGAGGATGGAAATCTCAATCTTCTCTAACTCTCTAGTTCTGTCTAACTCTGGCTTTCAAATACATTGAAGTTATTTTTTTAAACAATTGTTAGAAAAGCAATGATGAAAGAGATGTGATTCAAAAGAACATTTTTCCTTAAAGAAGAATGAAATTTTAGAAAAAAATTAAAACATGTCATTTTCTTCAATGAATTATTACAACAATTAAGTTCAATATAGCAGCTTCTCTTTAGGATGTGTTTCTGTAAGCACCAAGCATATGTGTTAATGGCTGCTTAAAAGCTGTGACTTAATTACATCTGTAGGCCATCCTTACGATTCTCCAGCACCATGGCACAAAAGTTAACTATTAAAGAATGACAAGATTTGCCTGTATCTCAGGTAGCCATGTTATCTTAATGAAGATGGACTTTGAGTAGCTTTCTTTGTGTTCAGAAAGTGCTAAAGTTTTTAAATTATACATTTGACCAGCAACTGGAGTGTATCTGGGATACTATCATGGAAATGAAAAATGATGTTTAATCTGGGAAGCTATTTTCAAAAACTCTCATTCCCAAAGACTTTAGGAAAGAATTAAGCCTGATGTTTTAACTTGGAGTATTACCATTTGAGGTTTGCAGGCCATGCTCCTTGTTGTCCCTTATGCGTTAAAGTTGAGCCAGGACAAGTTTGCTGTTAGCAGTCACCACATATGGTTGACTTAACTACTGCAGTGAATTATCCTGTAATGCCATTCAAAATGTTGTAATTTTAACAAACTGCTCTGATTCAAAAAGTACTCCTTAAATCACTACAGGCCTACTACAAGACATGCACATTGATTCTATCCCTTTCCTGTTTTCAAAGGAGTAGCATTTTGCCGTCCTGTTAAGAGACGTGAGGGATATGGTAGGGAGCCTGGTGAGACTTGCTCAGAATGCACTTCGTGAAACCTCCCCAAACTAAGTGTGGTAGCTACCATTAGAAATAGTGAAAGTAGAAACCATCCTTTGGGTTTGAATTTCAGTAAGCAATTGGAGAAAAAAAATAATATTAAAACAGTCATAAATGCATCAACATTCAGATATTTTTTTAAAATGAAGGGTATTAGCAGGGATGAAAGTCAACTGTAAATTCTCTGATAGTGTTAACATACAGGTAAATTTTTCTCTTATGTCATGCATTAAGCAGTAAATTCATTTGTATTTTGTTTGACTTGCAAACATTTTTATTTATGGGGCTGGTGCTGTGATATAGCAGGTGAGGCCAACTGTCTGTGAACGCCCACATGGGTGTCAGTGGAAGTCCTGGCTGCACCACTTCTGAGCCAGCTCTCTGTGATGCTTTTCAGAAAACAATGGAAGATGGATCAGGAACTTTGGGCCCCGGTAACCATGTGGGAGACCAGAAGGGGGTTCTTGGCTCCTGGCTTTGGACTGGCCCAGCTCTGACTGATTTTGCCATTTGGAGAGAATCAGCAGATGAAAGATCTCTCTCTCTCTCTCTCTCTAATTCTACCTCTCAAATAAATAAATTTTAGAAATGCAATTTTTAGTTTAGGTAGAACAGAGATGCTCCATCTGCTAGTTCATTTCTGGAATGCCCACACAGTTGTGTTGGGCCCAAGCCAAAGCCAGGAAGGTGGAACTCAATCTGAATTTCCTGAAAAGATTGTATCATCTGCTACCTCCTAGGGAGCACATTCGCAGGAAGTTGGATGAGAAGCAGAGGAGGCAGGACTAAAAGCAGATAGTCATATTCCAGTGTGACAGTTTGCCAAGCAGGAACTCAGCCACTTGGCCAAATGCCTACCCTAGAATGACTCTTTTTGGTGTTTTAGCCTTATCATGGTATATTGATAGGAACTGACTTTGTTACACACACATGAATGTGTTTTCACATAATGCAAGAAATATGTACCAGCAGTTGTTCCAAGTGCCCCTGACCTGTCAAAAATCATCATTTTAATTGGTGTGTTTTCCTGTGAGAAACTCGCTTTGCCTTCTAGCATGTTGTGTTTATGAAAGCTGGTGACCTGTGTGTCTTATTTGCTAGATCTAACTGGTTTGGATTTTCAGTGGCTACTTTTTATAGATAAGGTCATTAATGAATAATGACTAAATTTATTAATGAACAGGAATTCTTTCTTGAATTTGGGAGGATTTGTATGAAACATATGTAGACAGACATGAAACATTTTTATTAATAAGTGGTACGTTGCTAAGAAATTAGGTAGAATATTGAGGGCGAACCTTGACGCAAACAGAACTCTCAGGACAATTTAGTGAAAGGAGTAGGCTGGGCACTAAGAGTGATAGTGGATCTAGTAGTTCTGAACTTGGGAACTGAAGTTCCAACAACGAAGGAGAATTCAGAAACTGACAGGGGTCAGTGGTGGCTAGAAGAAAATTGGACTAAATTCTAACATGGGAAAAATAATGGTGAAATCCATGCTTTGTTTCCTGTCTGTGTATCAATGTGTGAGAAGTAGTTGAAGATAGAAAATGAAATGAAGAATTGTATTTTTAGGGTTTTGGAGGAAGATAGGTGAAAACATGTCATAAAATAAAGCAAGAGGCTCATTTCCATGAAACCAGAATACCCTAAAGTCCAGTTGTCATCCATAGTAATAATTGATTCTTACTATGTCTAATAATAGTACCAACAGATGTTAGTTCTCGCACAGTAATGATCTGGCCAGTTGAAAATGTTTTGGGTTGGTGGAACAGTTTAGGCTTTTACAGCTGTATCATTTTGAAGAATGGCTCGCCATAACCGTTAGTCCTGGAAAAGGGGATCGTACTTAGTGACTTCCGGCCATCCAGGTTTGCACTGAACTATGTCCAGTAAGCTTTGGAACTTTGTTCTGGATGTCTTTTGCCTTTTCAGTTTTCAGGGTCATGGGGTGAAATGTATAATCATTGATAAATGAAGCTGTTTTAATCTGCCAGAAAGGATGCTGAGGTGTAACTGATAGGATGATTGGGTAAAGAGATAGCCAGTTATATAGATCTGCAATTTACAGAGGCAAATGAGAACTTTCTTAAAATATAACTTATGCTTAAGTAAGTGTGAATATTTGAAAATACTAATAACAATTATTCTGAAATTCTTGTGTAAATTTCTAGCTCTTATTCCCACTGTGAATGATCAAAGTTTAATTAGAACATACTGTGTTTGGAAAGAAACATCACATGAGTTTAAATCATGGGATATTCTGCATCATTGTTTTCAGTTTTAGGTTCCTTTCTGAATATTCTGGAACTTGGAAAAATAATAAAAGATTATCTTTTTTTGTATTAGCACAAACTGATTGATGTTCTAAAATTATAAATCGTAGAAAACCAAATTAAGTAGCTATTCAAATCTATAGAGGGCAAAATACTGTGGAGAAGGCACGTGAAAGATGCCGTTATGTATCATGATTTGTTTATACTGAGTAGCGGTCATACTGAATAAATGGACAAAGTTATATGTCTTGGATTCTAGTAACATGCTGTCTTCTACTTTTGTTGTTATTTGGACATGTTAATTCCAAGAACAGAAACATGTCAAGTTGCTACCTGTTTTAGTTCCTGTTTCTATGAATGGCTCACTGTAAAGTGTTAAGGCGACCCTTTGGCTCCTATGCCATAGAGAAGTCACTCATGAAACCAGTTTACAAGGTTTAATGTAAAAGTTGAGCTATTTATAGTCCATGCTTTATGAAGTGATTGTAATTTTCTAACATTGAAGTTGTTATCTTCTAAATCCCTCTTGAGTTGCTGAAAATATTGAGGTGAAATTATTTAGTTAGAATCTTGTTTTGCAAAGTCAGTTTAATCATGCTTACACTAACATTTTCCTGAAAGTACTTCCTCTTTCCTTATTATTGTGTATAGAACATGGAAAGCATGGGAAAATAGCAGTGTGTTTGGGTGGTGGGTTGAGATACATGTAATCTTTTGTTCTGTCCATATATTTCTTTCACACTATCTGCAAACCAAATTTGAATTGAGAACAAAGGAAAATATACTACTTTTGTGGTTAAATATGTAGCACTAAACTTCTTGTTAATTACTAGGTTAATATGATTTATCAGTTAAATTTATATTTTGTCTTAAAATATTTATCTCTAAATGGTGGAGTGGATGGGCCCAGCATGGTGGTGGATAAAGTCCTCACCTTGCATGTGGTGGGATTCCATATGGACGCCAGTTCATGTCCTGGCAGCCCTGCTTCCCATCCAGCTCCCTGCTTGTGGCCTGGGAAAGCAGTCAAGGACAGCCCAAAGCCTTGGGACCCTGCACCCACGTGGGAGACCTGGAATAAGCTCCTGTCTCTGGATTGGTTCAGCTCTGGTTGTTGCAATACCTTGGGGAATGAATCAGCGGACAGAAGATCTTTCTCTTCATCTTTCCTCCTCTTTGTATACCTGACTTTCCAATAAAAATAAATAAATAAATAAATAAATAAATAAATCTTAACTAGTATAAGCTTATCTAACCAATCTGTGAGGAAATATTTTAAGGGATTTTGTGCATACACATTTATTTTCTGTGATAACTCCTTCCTATATTTGAAAATACCTACTATAGTAACATGTTTTGGGATTGGTAAAATTATTATATAAGAAATTTTTATGTATGTAGATGCCGAATAATATAGAATCTCACTGACTCGTTTACAATCATCAGAATTTTGTATGTTCTGCCACATATTCAGTCCTAATTACACATATAGTTATCTGTTAGTGTCCAGTGTTCATGTTGGTGTGTCTTGAGGCACAAGTAGACAAGAAACAGTAATAACTTCGCAAATAATCACATTGCCCTGGAGAAAGAGAAGGACTTAAGAGCTAAAAATCTTCGATAAGGAGCTGGATGTTTTTGAAAAGGGTGGGATTAGGGCTAATCCAATGGGTGAAATAGATAGAAGTATTTTTTTTTTCTGTGAATCAGTATTGTACTACAAATAAATGATACTATTTTCACTAGATTATTTACATAGCTACTGTGGTTAAAGCTATATTCACTACATCAGAGAAGAAAATCAAAGTAATTGATATGCCAAATTTAATCTAAATCCTTTAACACAGTTCTGTTTTTAATAGAATATTCCTGTGAAAATCAAGATAAAAGTGACTGATTTTTATCTGGGAAAGATATTGTTTTATCTGGGTAAGAAACTGTCAGCTTCATAGGGGTAAAGGAGTGTGATGTGTCCTTTTCCTCTTACAATCTCTTGTGTTTTCCCTTGAAGTGTAGCTCTTATTAACAGTCTGATAATTTTTTCTCAAGAAGCTGTATTTTTATAGCAAGCAAAGTGGGCATTTTCAGATTACATTTTACTGCAACTCAATAGTATGTGGATGATATTTTTGTAAGTTTGGTAATAGGAAAGGAAGCGATTTATTATAGTTGTACCTGTATGTTACGAACTTCGAACAATACCCCATCCTATTTTTAACTGACTAAATCATTTAATAGACTGTGGATCTCATTGGGTTCTCAAAGGCCTACTAACAGTGAGTTACCAGATTACCATGACACAATGAACTAACCACAGTGCCTGTTTGGGAGGCATGCCTGCCAAGCATTGAAATTAACACAGTAATTGCAAAGAAAAGTTGTAATGCTTCTTCTAACCCCAATGTTTTCTGGATTTGTAAAGTCAGAGGTTAGCAGGAACATTGCATTTTGATGTTTGATTTACTTGTTTGCTCTCTTAAGAGTGGGCTAGGGAGCATTTGTTTGATTTTGGTCTATTTAACTAGTGTCACATATTATAAAGTATTAAATATAAACAAAATTATATAGGCTGGGTGTTCTTGTTCCAAAAGTACTTGGAAACACAAGAGTTTCAGAGTTCAGAGTTGGGGTGTTGGACTATGAACATCAACGTTACCAGTTGAATATCCCCAATGCAAAAATCTCAACTCTGAGACGCTCTACAAGCTGAAATGCTTTGAACATGACACTGACAATCAAAACATGTTGATTTTCAGAGTTTCCAGACTTACATGTTCAGAGTAGGGCTGCTCAGTCTGCAGTATATTTTTAGATTGTTAGAAATGAAAATGAAATAACCAAAATAATGCATAAAATGAATGTTAAATGCATACTATAATAACAAAAAAACAGCCAACACATGAAAACTAACATTCTTAATGCCAGAAACCTACTTCATGTTGTTTTGATCTCCTCACCAGAATACCTCTTATTTAATTAGTCATAAATGCTAAGACAATTTAGAAATCCTAGCTATCACTGACATTTTTCTCATAAACTGACCTAGTGATATTAAATTGGTACAAAGCTCAAAATCAGTATTTAACATTTAATGGAACGAACAAACTAATTCTACAATTTAACTCAACGTTTGCAGTGAGATGACTTGTACCCTAATGGCTTGTAATTAATTCTTCTGAAAATCATATTTATGATAGTCTGCAGATTCAGGGCTTTATCTAATACATAATGTTCATTTTGAGCCTTTAATTGCATTTAAATTAAAATTGGCTTAGCAGGAAGATGAATTGTGGGAATGCATCAAACCACCCAGCATGTCCTGGAGATGTGAGCCTGAAAATGCAATTTGGTGGAGATGCGCAGCATCATTTGGAGTTCATTAATTTTTATTGCACAGGTAGTTTTACTAAAGTAGGTTATTTTCTTCGAAATTTATATTTATGTTTATGTCAATAGCAGAATATTGTATTAGCCCTTACATCTATTAGAGTTTATTAACCTGGCCTAATAGAGGTTGTTCATATCGAGAGGAGACCTAATTTGTGTCCCCTCATTCTGATTTGGTGAGACTGATACTGTAGGGATGTGCTCGGTGGGGAGCAAGGGGGGACCTCTGTGGAGGCAAACAAGTGCAGAAGCTGCTGTGAGCAGACATGCTTCCTGTTGACTCAGTAAGAGCTGCCCGGCTGAACTCTTTTTGCCTCTGTGTGTGACTTGGTTCTGACCTGGCCATCTCATGAAAGCTTAGTGAAGTGCAATTCGCGAGTGCGGTTTAATGTGTCTGGGCTTTGTCCAGTGGCTTGTAAGTGATTTCTTAACTTGCAGATGCTGCTGAGGTTATTCAATTTAATTATAATGTCACTTTACAATTATAAGGGAAAAGGGGTTTTTGCATCTTCTAATGAATACAAATTGTCTGCAATTTGAAAATACAAAGAAATAAAAATTAACATTTGTCCTCTCTGCCAGGGAATTTACATTTGTGCAACCGATGCTAATAAGTACAATAATCCCATTACCTAAATTCATTACACACGTGTGCTCTGTATTTTGGAAATTGTATATCATTCTTATTAATCACATGATGTCGTGAGCACTTCCCATGCTGGCCTCATTTCTGCCCCTTTGCAGACAGTGTAATTAGGACAGAGAGAGCTTGAGATGAGCAAATGCCTGCTGAAGAAACGAATTATGGAATTGCCATAATGTCCTGCAACTCTCTTTTTTTTTTTGCCAACTCGCCCGTTTCTCACAACCCCAAGGCTTTTCATTTCCAACAGGCACGCGTGTTTGAATTCCTGCATGTTTGCAGGGAGTCCGATTTGGTGAAAATGTGGAAATAGTCCCTTCATCCTGACAATCTGCCGCAAGTTCCTGGTTTGTGGTCAGAGATGCTAGAAGCCCATATTCATTTAATACTCGCCAATCAGAAACTTGACAGAGGTATTGCTTATTTTCTCATTTCGTCACTGAAGCATGCTGTTGTAGTTTAGTCCCTAATTACTCTCAGACTGCGACGCTCCAAATATCCCCATGGTGGTAATATTTTCCTGCCTGGGTGAGTCATTATGTTGTTTGGCAGACTGAAACAGCAGCCTTCCGTTGTTGGACTGCTACCCTCGTGGAGCACCACCTCCTCCTCTCCGCGCTGTCTGCTCCGCCACTCTGGTCCTGCTGAGACATTTCTAGCTATCCTGTGCACATTCCCATTTGCCTGCCTTCTCTCTCTGACTGATTGGATGGCTGCCAGTTCCCTCTTCAGGGCCAAGGACAGGAGAATGGGGGGGTATCTGAATAGAACTGCGTAATGATCTAATGGCCCAGTGCCTGTCTCCTGCTGAGAGAGAGGGCTTATTTGTTTGCTGGTTACTGGAAAGGTCAGGGAAATCCTTTTCAACAAAGGCTGTGACAGTGAGAATGTGCAACACCATACATTACTGGTGTTGGAATAACTTCATAAATTGGGTGTGCCCCACCCCCCAGCCACTAAGTCCCCCACTCTTCTGCATCCTGATTTCTTTTCAGCTTCCTCCAGATGGCAGAACATGGAAGTGATGAAGCTTGGATTCACACAATAGTTTGCACCAAATGACAAATAGCACAGAAAGCTTCACAGGTATTCAGTGCTGAAGAGTGTGATGAAATTTGGAAATTAGCTGCAGCTTTGCCTTTCTCTGAAGGACTGAGATGTAATTATGAAAAAATAAGCACATGTCCACACTCATGGTGATACTTCACAAAGTTTGTGGGAATGTGGAGTGAAAAAAAAAAATAGGGTGTTTGGTGCCAAAATATTTAACCTCTGCACATGAGGGGGTCTTTAAGAAGTTCATGAAAAAGGTGAATTATGGGGAAAAAAAATGGCAAGTGGATCTCCCTTGTTTTGCACCAAAGTAGACTTGTGTGTTCATTCCATTTTTCTTGAATGTGCCTTTATATTAGCGCACATGTACACTTTTAGAGTCTTACAGCTTCCTATAAGGTAAAAGTTGAAAATTCATGCTTTTGGTTGAGAGGCATGCTTCTTACACTTTTTGCTCCTGATGTTTTCTGCTGTTGACACTTCATCAAAAGTGCTATGACTAGCAGCAAGCATTTGGTGCAGCAGTTAAACCCCTTCTTGGGGCACATGGATCCTGTATTGGAATGTTTGGGGTTGAGCTCCTGATTTCTGTGTTTGTTTAACAGGCACCTAGCAGGCACCAAGTGAGAGTTCAAGTATTTGGATCCCTGCCACATACATGGGAGACCTGGATTGAGTCTCTTGCTCTCGACTTTAGCCTGGCGTAGTCCCGGTAGATAGGAACCTATTCTACCCGTGTCCTCTTTCCCACTTTCTCTGCTTCTCATATAAGTAAATGAATGTTTACAAGGCTATAAATTATTGTTGACTGCCATGCACTGGGAAATTTTGAATACAAAGGGTTTCTAAATTGAAAATGAGTAAATGCAGCGACTTAAAAATATAGGAAAATTCTACCAAAGGCTTGTGGGAAAATAGATTTCACATTTTCATTTTGCTGAAAAAAAAAATTGGAATCCATACCTGACATTTCTGTCATTTGTAATGACTCCAATTTTTGGATATGATCCCTACTTGAGTTACAATGCCAAGGAGACATTCTATGGAAGATTTTGACTATGTCTATCTTGCATTTTTATTAATATCCTTAGTAAACAGTGCTAAGAACGGTGACATGTTTAGC
This sequence comes from Ochotona curzoniae, assembly GCF_017591425.1. Taxonomy (NCBI): domain Eukaryota; kingdom Metazoa; phylum Chordata; class Mammalia; order Lagomorpha; family Ochotonidae; genus Ochotona; species Ochotona curzoniae. The sequence goes on along the minus strand of NW_024467122.1, from coordinate 32,192,264 downwards.
TAAATGGAGAAGATCATTAAAACTTATAAAACAAAACATAGTGAAAGGAAAAACCCTCAGACTAAGATAAGCCAGCTCTTGCCCTGGGAGAAAAATGGTGAGAAATTAACAGTGCACAAGCCATGAAGATAAAGCCATAGAGAGTGTCTAGTTGCTACCAGTGTATACGGCTATTGAGATACTTATTTAAACAAAGAAATTATCCAACAATAGTTTGGAACCCCTCCCCCAAACCCCCACTTCCCTGCCGGTGTATTTTCTGAAAGAGGAATAGAGAAGGCGGAAGAGGGATGTCCCTCCGTGTCACGGTTCACCTGCCCTGGAGGTGGAGGGGTGCCTTGCCGGCTGCTCACTCAACTGTATTTGACTAGGGCCGTCAGCCCCTCAGCTTTCACAAGCGCTGAATATGTCAAAAATCTTTCAAAGGAAGTATAAATTTTAACCGGGCTGTTTCTGGTTCATATTTAATGCTGTTTAAAAAGCTTCAAGCATGTTGATGTCCAAGAGACTCCCGGATGTGCAGGCTGCGTAACTCAGCTGTGTTGTCCGTGGATAAATGAATCCAAGCAATTAAGATATGAAACAGTTGGTCCAGATAATTTCTAGCGCTCTAGGAAGGTGATGCCATATGAAATTAACCCTTGCTTCACTTAGAGTGTGGTTTTCTCATGCACTGTCCTACTTCACAGGAGTAACTATCCTGGCACATCTAACTGTGAGTTGCCTTTAGAAAATCCTATGTCTGTTGCTTCATTTTTTAAAATGGATTGCAAAATGCTTTATAAGAACAGCTTATGATGTGATTAACATGGTGCTAATTATTCTTTATGAAGTCTGCCTCTGGCATGTGCAAAGGCTAACGCTCAACTAGCTCTGCAGATAGAGGACAACCTTGTCTTCGCTTGTGAAAAGTTCCTTGCCCTTCAGAGAGAGCAGAATGTGCCCCAATAGGGATCCACGCCCCTGGCTGGAGCGAGGGGCATGGGTGACACCTAAGCAGTCACCACATTCATCCAGGCTTTTGGAATGACCCTGAGTATCACTAATCTGAAATCCACAACTTCTTGAGCATCAGGAAAGTGTTCAGGTGTCTATTTGGGGTTTGTAGACTAGGAGTGCTCAGCCAGTAAAATATAAACAAATGTTTTGCTTTCTCATCCCAAGCATTTTGGATAAGGGATCTTGAATAGGAATAAATACAGAATTATAGCCATAAAATGTATGCAAGCATGACCTTTGAATGCTTGCATGTGATGTTTTCTCAAGTTAACATACGCAAAAGGAAGAATTCAGTCCATGGGTACCTGTCTTACCCCCCAGGTGGAGTTTGAAGGTGTTCAAGGTGTTTATTAGAAGGGTTTATGTATCCTTCTAATTCTTAGCCTGTGAATGACTGAAAAAGCCACACCCCCATCCGAGGTCTCGTTCTCAGTTACTCGCTGCATGCCATAAGCTGCATACATTTTACAAAGTGTGGTATAAATGGGAGCTGTTTATCCTTCCTGCCAAATTTCTCAGCATATTGTTATGTCCAGAAAATAGCTGGGGGGGAGGGAGGTATTCCGCTGAAAAAAGAGGGAATGGGAGCAAAGAATTGATCAAAAATGAGGAAAGAAAAAGACCCTCACATATTGAAGAACAGATTCCGTAGTCCTGGTTGCTGGCAGAAATGCTAAGTGCTTTTCACAGTCAACATTCAAACAGATTATCAGATGGCATATTTCACCCTGTTGTTACTTTAAATGAAGTGACCATGAAATCAACAAATCTGCTGTCAGGTGCCTGTCACTAAGATAGTTCTTCCTGTCACACAATGCCTCACATAGCAGGTAATGTGTTTTTAAGAATCAGTCCAGTGTCACCTCATCAAGTCCTTGTTAAAAAGATGAAATAAGACGGATGATGGTGTCTACCAAGAAGTTGGCTAAAATTCAGTAGAAGGAAATGTCTGGAACCACAAAGAAATGCTTCAAAGAGAGCAACCTTGGTACAAAAAAAGAACAATTATCTCTTTCTACTATTTCTTGGATTTTTCACTTGGATTTATAGCATGGCTGTGCACTGTTCTTCATTTAATTCTTCACTTGAATGCGATTAGATCAGATTTTTTTAAAAGGATTTATTTTTATTGAAAAGGCAGATCTAAGAAAAGAAGGAGGTTCGCTTTGATGGTTCACTCCCCAAATGACTACACAGCCGTAGCTGAGCTGATCAGAAGCCAGGAGGGCCTGGAGTCTCCTGAGGGTCTCCCCCAGGGGTGCAGTGTCCCAAGGCTTTGGCCAGTCCTGCACTTCCTTCCCAGGCCAGCAGCAAAGAGATGGATGAGAAGTGGAGCATCCAAGGCATGAATCAGTGCCCATATAGGATCCTGGTGCTTGCACGGGGGGGGAGGGGGATTAATCAATTGAGATTAATCAATTGAGCGATCTCAGTAGCTGTACCACCCCAACAGATTTTTCAACTGAATATGGAGGAGAAAGTGACCCAACTCTTGCAATTTAGTATGTAATTGTGCAGGTTGATTTGGAATCCCCGGGAAGCACTTTCTTTACTTTCTTGAAGGAAGATGCTAATTAACTGAGCTGTGAGAAGTGTCTCTGAATACTTTTGCTGAGGTCTCTTAAGCTATTTGGGAATACTCTCTGGGTTGTTGTTACGGCCCTATGTCGGCTATCCTTCGACAAGATGCTATCAATGCTTTGAAATGAAAATGGGAAAAGAGAAAAAAACCAAGTACAAATAATGAACGGACTGAACAGTTGATGAGCAGTGTGATGTACACCCATACAGTAGGTGGTGTCGTGCTTGGCTGTCTGTTTCAACAGAGCTAATGGGAAGCTAGATTCACGTGTAATTTGGTGTTATGTTGGTAGTCTCTTATGAGTATTCGATCTTTGTAAAACTGTTATATACATTAGGTATAACATTGAACCTACATCACCTACAGCTTCTTATTGGAATCATTGTTGCTGTGTTGCCATGGGTTAATTTAATTCGGCTTAATTTTTGTCATCTGTGTTGTTTTGTATTAGCAGCAGACAGTTGAATAGTTGAATAGCATATCCTCTTATAATGTTAAGTTCAAATACCTGAATTTGGACTTAAAAAAAAAAAGAGTCTCTATACATGCATCCATCCGTTCTGTTCATCGAATTCTTATATAGTACTTATCTTCATCTAATTCTCATATAGCTCTTATTTTGATAAATGTACCAGATTTAAGTCTAAGAAAATATAAGGAGTGAAAAATCTATACTTCCCAGAAATTTAGTCTGGGATGGAGACAGGAAATAGAGTATTGTTGCGTATGGGTGGTTGTAACAGCATAATTCTGCCTGAGATACACAGGCAAGACTTTGAAACCAGGCTAACATTTGAGATGGGTCTGAACAGTCGAATAGGAATTCTTCAAGGAAGGAATAAGGAGAGGTTATTTGTGTGAAGGTTTGGGAGGTAAATGAGTATTCTTTGTTTGGGGGAAGATTGAATACCTTGCTGAGGCTGTGTCTTATGGAGAAGCATGGTCTAAGAGACTTCAATTTTAATGTTTTGGAATGGAAGGCTGGCTTAGAGCAATAGAAATTATTTTGATATGTTAAATTAAAGCTGTCAGATCTCTGGATACATTTTAGCATGGGTGTCATTATGGAAGGATGTTGCCTATTAACAAATCTATCAAATATCTTTGTGGATAAACAATCTTGAGACTGTTCCTATCATTATCTGTTAGCATTGCTATTGCTATATGTAACATCCTGTTGATGCGGTTTTTCTTAGCACTGTCCTTTTTCTTATTTAGCCATAAACTTTGTAGGTGGATTGCTAGGTGTTCATCCCCAGGTTGCATTTGTAATGAGAGTTGCAGTTTTCTTCACACTTCATTACAGCTTGGTTGATAAAAATCACAATTTTGTTGGATGTGAACCATTCAGCAAGATAGTCACACCTGTGGGCTTCCGTAAAAACAGGAGTGGCATGATCCATATATATCACGAGAGAGAATTGTTCCAAGAACCATTTGGATTTTTAAAATTACAACATTGAATTGGAATTTTTACTGCTTAAAGATTGTGAGCCTAGAAATATCATTTGTGTTTTCCAATATCCTGATCAGCTGTTCAATATTAATTTTCAAACATATTACACAGTATGGAATAGATTGGCAGGTATATTTTGCTTATGCCTGTGGTTATTGATTCTTCCAGCCTTTGAAGTGAAACTCTGTATTTGAATGTCTGTGGGATAATTAGCATTTTTCTCAAATGTTATGAGTATGGCTGAAACAAAATGAAATGGAAAACAAAAACCTCAAACACACACACTCTCTCTCCAGTTTTAAAGAATATAGGAAGCCATTCATAATTTTATTAACTCGTGGTCATTTGAGGTTATGATTTCCTGGAACTGGTCATTTTATATGTAGGGTTATGGTGGGTAGTCCCTTAATAAAAGCCTGTGTTTAGACAGTTTTAATGGTTTAGATGGTTTTACTGTCTTAAACTGTTTATTGAGAATTGGGAAACTTGCCTATTCTGTCCTGAAATGAGCTCATGAAAATGCATGAATGTTCTTGTCATTCGAGGTGGCAGGGGGTGTTTTTGGCAGTACAATAAGTTTTTTTTTTTTTTTTCCTGTAAAGAATAGCAAGGATGTAGCAGTGAAGTGTTGGAATGCATGGAGATCAGATTAAATGTATTTGAATTAGTATCTCTATGGGTTTTATATCTCAAAGTCAAAATAGTCATTCTCATCAGATAAAAATATTCTTGACTGGAGAAACTCTGATCCAGAAACAATCTATCATTTGAATCCCCTGATTGTAATATGAATGGATACTCAAGTTCTAACATACTGAGAGTTAATGCTGTATCCCAGTGCTTTACTGAACCGCTGTGCCATCTAAAGTGATCCTCTAAGAGGGAAACCAGTCAGAATATGTATTTAGATGCCAACTGCCAGGGCATCTCACCACAGTACAATTCCCAGTCGTGGAGTTTGTATATGAAATTTCTATCTCGCTCCTCATCCAGGCAATGTTAGTTACTGAAGTACAAAAGTTCTTGCTGTGGGCATTCTTATCTTTAAATTCCTGTGCATAGAAAGTGATGTTTGTATTTTAATAAAAGGGCGAGGTATATGCTGTCAGTATTTGTAGTTATCAGTAGATATTTAAAGCTAATGAATCAGTTAAACAACTTGATGATATCGTTCTTGTAATTGATTTATTGGCACTTCCAGTCAGTCCAACATGTCAAACTTTGGAGATTAGTTCTTGGATGCTGGAGGTAACATACCAGAAAATCATGCCCACTTTCATTTTTGGAAAACAGCATTATTTAGAGTTAGGTCGCATGTTTTTAGCATTATTTCTTACCTCTTAAACATTACCCATAACTTATTGAATTCTGTATTCAAACTCTGCAGAGCCAGTGTTGCCAATATGTTTAGTCATAGATTCTGTATTTTTCTTGAGTACATTGATGTTATCTAACCATTTCCTCCCTTTTCAAAATCTCCCTTGAGCTTCAGAATATTTAAATACCTAGAGATCATTAGGCCCTTCTAAATCAGTGTCAATCAGACACTTCCTGCAAAGTAGCTTGTTTTCCAAATTATTAATTGTTTCAGTTTGAACCACACTGTACAGTTCCTGTGTGTGTTTTCCTGGGTGCTATACTCACTAGGTGTCTGACCTTGGGCAACTTATCTAATCTCTTTGATCCTCAATCAGCTGTTTCATGACATGATGATGTTAGTATCCATTAATTAGAATAAGCTTTACAAATAACATATGTCAAATGCCTGACACATTGTGATGATCAGTACATATGTAGTGGTTGTTAATATTCTTTAAAATTATTTTCCCCATGAGTTTCTGAGTACCTGAAAGAAATGATGTCATTGAATGATAGAGTATCATCTAAACATAGGATATCATGTATCCATATAATGAATAGATAGTTCTGGACCACGTTATTAAAACATACTCAGAAACACCTAAACCTCTGGTGCTAACAGAATTCGAATAACCAGGAAATGTGCGGACTTTACCATGTAGCCTTTGACTCATTTGTTTTGGTTTGCCCACAGACTCTATCCAGATTTTGATGTACAAGTTATTTTTTTTTTAAATCTTGACATTTAAGTTTTAATTATATGGTTTCTGTTGATTAGCAAATACTTTTAAAGTCAAAAAATAGAAACTGTCGTCTGCTTTCATGAAGTTTATCAACTGCTGGTTCGTAAACTAGAGAATAATCCTCAGTCAACTGAATACCAAGTTCATTGTGTCAAAAGGCAGGGTGGCATGATTAAAAACTGTGTGTAGTACTGTGAGGGTACGGAGGAAAGGAGAGGCTGCAATGAGCAATGAGTCAATGTTAGGGTGCCCGGCAGAGGAAGTATTGAAATAACTGCAGAAAGGTAAGAGAAAGGACAGCTGTGAAAAGGCTTGGATGAGGATTGTCTGGTGACGAGAAAACAAAGACCCATCTGGGATTTGTGAGAGAAATTACTTAGTTTCAAGAAAAAATCTGGAAAATCATTTTAGACTTCTTTATTGTTCTGTATATGAGAAACAGAGTCCTGTCAGTGGCCATGGGGAGACACAGACTTCAGTTAAGTTGAAAGGTAGTGTGTGCTATTCTGTGCAGAGGCCGAAGATGAAGGGAGCTCATGTGAAATGGAATGGTGTTAGAAGAAGATTCCCTCGTGGGAAAGCCTGAGTGGTGAGGTAGGACTGATACAGAGTGAAGCTTGAGAAATGAAGGAGGGGACGAGGAGATCAGAGCGATTGCATTTTGAATCTTGTTGAGAATTCTGGAAGGGAATGATGTGTAGAAGATGTATTAGTCTCCAATTTCCCAACTGTGACATAAAACAATTTTGGTATCAGAGCTAGCTCAAGGTACCAGTCAGTGGCGGTGCCAACTTATTCATTTATAACCTCAAGGTGTGTGGAGCCACCGCATCTCAGAACAGTTGAAACTGTGACTTCCGTTTGCAGTTTCAAAGAACAAAGTGATCTGAAAAAAATGATCTTTTAGACATTAAGGCTCGAATTTTTCTCTATTTGATTTTTAAGTAGAATTAATGATTCCTAGAGTCATCTCAGAGAAAATGGAGCTCACTGAGCATTTCTGCTAATGTATACATAAGTTACTTTAATTGCAAAATTGTGCCTCAAATCTTAGCTCAGCAATTCAGAGTTTGCATAATGGGTTTGATATGAATGAAATCAATAGTTTTTTTTTTTAATCATGCACGAGCTGAGTATGGAGTTCTCTACTGAAATATGAGGGGTCTTCAAAAAGTTCAGGCAAAACACATATTATGACAAAGCATAGATTTAAAAAGTTTTACACCAAAATAAATACATTTTAATGACCTTTTCTATGTATTTTTAAGGTGCATTTATGTGCATGTATACATACATATACATACATATTGCTGTATGTATGTGTGTATACATACGTATATTGCAATATATGTGTGTGCATACATATACACCCATATGTATTGCAGTAGATGGATTTCTTGTTTTTGTGGTGAAAAACATTTATTTAGAATGAGAAAACTGGATGCTGTTTAAATGATCCCAGTTTTGACAGCAACATCCAGAGCATCATACTCAGGAACCAGCCGCATCTTTGCCTTCTTTTCTCCATCAGGTCTGATCAGGGTATTGACTTGGGCCACATCAGTGTTATTGTCTCTTCTTACATTGTCTGATCTGGTGCTTCTTGGCCTTGACATTCACAATGTGTTGTTGTCTTCCATCTTCACATCAGGTCAGGGGAAACTTGATGATGGCATGGTGATCAAGCTTGTTTCACCTAGGGATGCTCTTCCAAGGGCATTTATGCTGCAATCGCAGGTGCAATATCCTGGACTGCCGGAAGGTTAGCGGATCTTCCTGTGGTTGTAGCCACCTTTCAACACCACCTTCTTGGCCTTCAGATTCTTCATTCTGGCTTTGATTTTGGGAGAAGCAGGAGCTCCCTTCTTTGCCCTCAGCACCATCTTGGAGATGGATTTCTTTTTCTAGTGTTACCTGGGTTTGGCTGTGCAAGAAGATGCACAAAGGCTAGGATGCTTGTGTAGCATCCTGCAGTCTCAAAAGCTATGGACCTGCAGCACAATCATGAGCTCAGATGATAGCTCCTGACATACTCCTTGGAAGCCCCCAATTTCATTTGTGAGTACAGGAATTTGTACTCATTTGAGTGACTAAACCAGCTTCTGTGAAATACATTTAATCTAGTTCATATCAGACAAACCACTGTTCCATTGGTCCTCATTTGGGCTGTTGAGTGTCATGAAGAAAGAGACACACCTAATTTCAAAATATCACTGGAAGAAAGCTCTCGGGTGCTTTGTGCATGGGATAGAATAAAGTAATGTCATGTATATGTCGAGGAATGTTAGACATGATTTGTCTGAGTCTCAGTTCAAAACAGAAATCCCTTCATTAGTATTTCTGGAAGACAGCCCTATGAGCACCCAGACTAAGTCTAAGAACCATCATGCTGAAATCTTGAAATTGGCAAGTCCTGAGCTGAAATTTGATGTGCATATTCAAACAGAGGCTGAGGAAATAAAGTCTACAAAAGTCAGAGTCTACAAAAGAATGAACAAAACAAAGCACTAACCTTGCTGAAAGGTTTAAGGAAACAAAACAGATTATGTTGAAAAGGAATAACAGGGCCCAGCGGCATGACCTAGCAGCTAAAGTCCTCACCTTGAACGTGCCAGGATCCCATATCGGTGCTGGTTCTAATCCCGGCAGCTCCACTTCCCATCTAGCTCCCAGCTTGTGGCCTGGAAAAGCAGTCGAGGACAGCTCAAAGCCTTGGGACCCTGCACTCACGTGAGAGACCCGGAAGAAGTTCCTGGATCCTGGCTTCAGAGCGGCATAGCATCGGCCATTGTGGTCACTTGGGGAGTGAATCATCACATGAAGATCTTCCTCTCTGTCTCTCCTCCTCCTCTCTGAATGTCTGACTTTCCAATAAAAATAAATAAACCTTAAAAAAAAAAAGAAAAGAAATAATATTGCCATGTGAGCCTGGCTTTCCCTTTAAGAACATATGCAGCGGTTCCAGCATTGTGGAACAGGAAGTTAATCTGTCGCGTGTGACACAGCCATCTCACTTCAGAGCACTTGTTTGAGTCCCAACTAGTTTCCTTCCACGCCAGTTCCCCATTAATGCATCTGGGAAGACAGCAGAGATGGACCAAGTGGGTTCAGGCCTGCCACACACAGTGGAGAGTTGGAGTACCATGTGTCTGGCTTTGGCCTGACCCAACACCAGCTGTTGTAACCGTTTAGGGAGTAAGCCCATGTGTGAAAAATCTTTCTCTGTCTCTCCCTATGTTTCTCTGCCTTTGAAATAAGTAACGTAGAGCTTAAAAATAATTTGAAATGACAATGAACAACAGAGCAGGTGATTCTTCTCTGTTGCTAGTACATAGGTGTGTGCCTTCACTCTTAATGTATACTGACATATAGGTATAAAATATAATGTCCTAATTGAAGGCAAGGCTTCGAAGAGATACTTTGAACACCTGTATTTTAGCAGTGTTATTCACAATGTCCAAATGTTGACAGAAATACAAATGTGCATTTAACAGATGGATAAACACAATGTGGAAATACAAGGGAAACCTACTCAATCTTTGAAAGGGAAGAAATTCTGACATATATTAGTACCTGAAAGAACATTGAGGATATTATGTGAAATGAAATAAGGCAATCACAGAAATAGAAGTACTTTATGATGCTACATACGTGAAGTGTCTGGAACAATCACTAATCTAATTATATCATTCAGTTAGCAGCATAAATTTCACCCTTTCTCAGATAATTTTTTATCTATTTCAGTTCCTGCTATTTAGCTTTATAGGTATTTAGTAACCCTTGGAATCTGTACTCATATTCTTCTGTTTATTGAACTAGTCTGCAGTAGATATCTTTTGTAATAGCAGAGGGTCCAACGCTGTGGCTTTGAAGAACGGTGATGTGGTGCTGTTTGTGGCTTTGAGGAGTGACAGGGTAGTTCTCCGATGGTCCTACCTGACATTATTTCTCTGGTAGCTGTCACTTGGCACTGAGGGTAGTGTTGTCACCTAGGTGTGCAAACTTCCCCACATGGCAGGTCTCTTGGGGGACAGTTGTAGCTTTTTCCTAATGGATCTATCAGGCTGGTGATTTCTTGTGTGGCACCTGCTCCCACAAGTTTGAAAGGTAAAGTTATTTGGCCACTTAAAGGCTGCACAGGAGCTGACACAGCATTGCCTCTGTCCCTTTCTGTTGGTCAGAGCAGGTCGCAATGCCAGCTCAGACCCAAGGGAAAGTGAAGTAGGTGTTTCTTGGTGACAAGAGAGGCAACAGAGAATTTATAGCCACTGCTAATGCATCACAGCGTTCAAAATGCTGTCCAATCTGCCAGATGCCCTAATAGAGATCATATAATAACAAATAAGAGGCAGCTCTCGTTTTCAAAGAAAAGTCAACTCTGTGAAACAAAAGGGGACGTAATATGTTTTCAGTAATAACGTAAAATACTTTGCTTACTTTTAACAAACAGAGTTCTAGCGTAGACAACTGTGGGAGGCAATAGGAATGGCCCAAGTAGTTGTGGTCTTGGCATACAATCTAGGTGGGAAACCTGGATTGAATTCCTAGCACCTGTTTATAGCTGTTATAAGCATTTGAAAAATAAATTGGTAGGTATATACTTTTTCTCTAAAATAAATAATTTAAAAAAATCTTATGGAAAAGTGTTGTTATTTCTATTCCATGAATTTCACTGCCCACTCAAATTCTAATGAGGGGAGGGGTTGAAACCCAAGTCTTCCCTTATCTTTACTTTATTCTTGATATGTAGAAAGTTTCACAACCGAGAGTTCTCCTTATCCAAAATGGCATTAGAGCCAGGAGTGAGACACCCTGCGGAGAACACTTACGACATTGCCTTATCTGTTTTTTGTGTCCAGTTTTCCAGATATATTATTAATGAAAAGATTAAAGATCAGTGCATGACAGAACAAATCTTCAGTACATTTTTTTCAGACTGAATCCACACAGAGTATGACTAGTGGTCTGGGAATGACACAGTTAACGTGGGATAGGATTTAAAGGTAAGGCCAATCTGTTCCAGCATAAGTGGTCAACATCTGGAAGGATGTTGCAGAGGTGGCATGGCTGGGGAGCAGCAGTCAGATGATGGGGAGCATGTTGAGTAAGAGAAGAGCATGTTAGGGAGGTGGAGCAGCGTGAGTGGTTTTGGAAACAAAGGAGAGTGTTGTTTGCTGAGGTAAATGGCTGGGGCATGCTATGAATAAAGGAAGAATGAGATAGGGCTGCAAAGTTGGGCTTAGGCTGATGGCTCAGAGAAGGCACATTTGTTTCCCTTAGTGAGCCAAGGAAGAAGGTTTTTGCTTGAGAAAGTGATATCCTGATTTCTTCTAAGTGAGATTGCTCTGGTAACAAGATACCAGAGAAGTCAGAGGTAGTCAACCAATCATTGCTCTTACGCAGGCAACAAACATCTCCTTTTGGTGCCATTGGCTCAAAAAAGAGAAGGTGGGCACAGAATAGGATTTGCTTCCCATATAGGGGACATGCTATGTGAAGTTAAGAAGTATGATGTTCACACTTGTGTCACCCCAGCACTTTATACGGCAGAGAGAAACACAAAACACATGTTTAGCACGTGCTCAAAGCAGATACAGCTTGACAAGACTGAATTTCCATACACAGTCAGGAAAACTAATTTTATTTCTTTCTTGAGCAAGCATGTACATGTTGGTTGACTAGCATTTTGTTACCTGGTTGTCCAGTGGTGAGATCAATGGTTAGATGTGTAAAGTTCCCCCAAGACAAGGGAGCTGACATGTGGCAGATGGAACCCGGAAGAGCTAGTGCATCCTCCAGCCCCTCCACCAGTGCTGCCTCTGGGAGGCTTTCCCGACAGCTGAAGGCTGTCAACTGTGGAGAACATGGCCTCTCCCAGTGTTGGGAAACACCATGTGAAGATGAGTTTCTTTAGCCTCCATGCATTTATTTTGTTATCAGTGTTTTGCAAAATTTCCCTAGGGTGGGAGAGGTAATTAAATTTTAGTATAAAAGACTTCCTACCAGACATTAGGCTTCATTGGAGAATTAAAGTAAATAATAGATAGCAAGAAATATCAACCAATGATTGGAGTCCATTCTGCTTAATTAGTTCAAAATAACTTCAAGGCAAGATTGTAGAGATTTGCTGATACTTTAGAGTTGACCGATGCATGATGGGACTCAAAATAGGATGGGATTGATTCTCACAGGGTATTACGAGCTGCCAAACGGTAGGAGATTGTGTGTTCTGGGTTATCTTTTCAGCTTTTTCAATCACTTCTGAAACAAGCTGTGTAAGACACACCCCTATTCTTGGTTTCTACTCTCTGTAGGAACAGGAGTACAGAAAAGTGGTTACTCTGAGAAATGTGAGGGTTACTATACTTCATGTCCGTAGACATATTAATCCAGCAGTATAGGCTCTGAGCCAAAGGGCCTGAACTTGAGGTTTTGTCACTTCCTAGCTGGATGACTTTTAGCAGACAACTTGGCGACCTCAGCCTCAATTCCTTAACTGAAAAAATTAAGTCAGTCATTGTTTACACACTCACATGTGGTGGCAGATTAGCACATGCAAAGAAGGCTGAGTACAAAATAAGGGGTCCCGTAATGTAAAACCCCTGGTACCTGAGTATACAGGTGATACATAATACAATTTTTAGATAATAGAACTTAATGTTCCTAAGACGCCAGCAATGGGCTTGGCACAATGGCTTGATTGATTGCCTCATCCTCTGCCTTGCAAGCACTCAGATCCCATATGGGTGCCAGTTTGTGTCGCAGCTGCTCCACTTCTCATTCAACTCCCTGACTGTGGCCTGGGAATGCAGTAGAGGATGCCCATTGCCCCAGCACCCTGCATCTACATGGGAGATCCGAGAGAGGCTCCCGGCTTCGTACTGGCTCAGCTCTGGCGCTTGCAGCCGCTTCAGGAGTGAACCAGTGGATAGAAGATCTTTCTGTATGTTTCTTCTTCTGTCTATAAATATGACTTCCCAATAAAAATAAATAAGTATGTTAAAAAGACATGTACAAGTCAACATTGTTGCAGGTGTCACAAAGTGTGTAACTGGCCTTGAGAAATCAAGACCATTTAGAGACAGTGTTAGGGTGGTCATTCCAGTGAGATCTGGTAAAGCTGCAGACCTGGGGATTCAAGCAGTTGTATTTGGGGACACAATAGGGACCGTGACATGGTCCGAGATGGGGCTGCTTTGTAGAAAATTGGAAGGTACCAACACTCTTAGACCCCACAACCATATCCCAGCATCGTACCGAGAACATGGTTGACAATTCACTAAAGCGTTGTTTTGTTTTGTTTTGTTTTGTTTTTTGTTAAACTGTACCAGGACTGATGAAAATTACTGACAGTGATAAAATCCAGATATCTTGCAGTGGACTGCAGTTTGAAGTTTGGTAATGGAAAGTACTTCTGATTCCTGTGGATTCTATCATTGCCCTCGAATTAGATGCATCAGCCCAAGTTGGTGCTACCATGGTAATGGAGCTATAGAATGACTGGCTTTATTTTATTTATCTGAAAACTAGATCCCAAATTACAAGATTAGTATTCAGATCTTCTTTTATGTACTATCAAGCCATGATGTGTTTTTGTATTGTTTAATTATGCATGTGCATGTGTAAGCATTTATATACATGCACACGTATGTGTCTATTAGGTATGCACACATACATTTAAAGGCAAATGCTATTCACAGCCTTTTTTGCATTCTAATTTTTAAGACATTTACTTAGTATTTAACATACAATGTGATTTGTAGATTAAATTCTAACAGCACAACGACATTGTCCTTCTCCCTCCATTTGCCCCTCCCACTCATCCTCTGTACTTTTTTCTGTTTTTAACTTTTGAAATGACATTTTTGCACTTACTGACATGATATATACTTATTAATACTTAACCAAATATAACTTTAAAAGGTAAAAGTAAAAACCAGAAAAACCTTAGTTTAGTAGAAATGCAGGTAATAGCCAATCACTAAATGAACAGAAAAATGACCATTTCACGCACATACAGTACATCATGTAATTGCACATTATTAAAACTCTAGTAGTGTAATAATGTTACCCATTGGTTTGACAAAGGAATAAAAGTCTTAACAGAATCGTATTTGTAGTAGCACTAACACACATAGAGATTCTTTCAATCTTGTTTTTTTTTATTTTAAAGATGTAACCTTTTATTTTATATAATACAAAACCAGTTGTCTTTAATTTTTTCAGCAAAGTCTGCCACAATGAATGTTAAAAACTTGTCAGCCATAGATCAGTACATAAGATTATATTACACAGTTATCTCTGCTTTTATGTATATTTACAAATTTATGTAATAACGATTTTTTAAAACAGAAGACATTTTGAGAGGGGAGGTGAGGAGAAGTGAGGAGAGGAACTGCAAGTGGCAATGAAGGAGCTGAGACTCAAACCTAGGCAATCTGTATGGGATGTGCTTGTCGCAGTTCACATCTTAACTGCTATGCTCACCTCTAACTAGGTGCTGCTACATAGAAGGGAGAACGTGGTAATCGTCTTACTGGGCCTGGCTTACATCACTCTGTGTGGTACCTTGCATTTGAGTACCTTTTGCTGCGAATGGTAGAATTTCTTTCTTTTTCTTTTTTTTATAGCTACACAGTGCTCTGTTAGAAATTTCTTTACCCATTTATCTGATGGTAGACACCTTGGCCAATTACAAAACGTGGCTATTGTAAACATTGTACTATACTCATGGTGGTGTAGTTGTCTCTTTGTTACATTGTTCAGGTGTTTTTGGATATATGCCTGTTCACGGGATTATTGGATATTATTGCAGGTCTGTCTCTTGTTTCTGAAGAGATTGCCACACTGTTTGCTATAATGGCTGCACTAATTTACCTTCCCATCAAGTTTTTAGTTGTTCTTTTTCTCTTCATCCTTGCCAGCACTAGTCACTCTGTTTTGGGTTTTACCCACTTTCATAGGGCTGAGATATACCTCATTGTGGTTTTGATTTGCCCTTATGGTTAGTAATAGTAAGCATTTTTTCACATATTGATTGGTCATTTGTATATTTTGAGTTGAATTCCTTTACCCATTTCTTAACTAGGTTGGTTGTTTTTCTTGTTGCTATTGCTGAATTGGTTTAAGTTGCTGTTCCATTCGGGATATTAATCCTTTGTCAGGAGGTGGCTTGCTGGCATTTTTCCCATAGTGTTGGGTGTCTCTTTACTGATCATTTCCTTTGTTGTGCAAAGGCTTCTAATGTTGACAAAATCCCATTTGTTCACTACTGTTTTGATACCTGTACCTTGGGGCTCCTATCCAACAAGTCATCCCTACACCGATGTCTTGGAATGTTTCTCCTACATTTTCTTCTAATAACTTCATGGTTTCAGGTCCTACATTTATGTCTTTGATCCATCTTAGGTTGGTGTTTCTATGTGATATGAAGTAGGGCTATGATTTCATTCTTCTGTGTATGCATCCAGCTGGAAGTGATCATGCTTACTCCACTGTATGCTCTTGAGCACTTTTGTAAAATGTCGTTTGGCTGTATGTACGTTAATTCCTGGGTTCTCTGTCCTGCTGATGTATGCATCATGCTCTATGCCAGCACCATGCTGTTTCAACTACTATCGTTTATAGTAGACTTCAAAGTCAGGTATTGTGATGCCTCCAGCTTTTTTTTTCTTCTCAGCATCACTTTGACTATTGAGTCTTTGGTGATACTATATGCATTTTGGGATTTTTTTTCCCCTGATTTTCTAAAGAGTGTTATTGGTACTTTGATAGAGATTGCATTGAATCTATAGATAGTATTAGGTCATATGAACAATCTAATGATATTGGCTTTTCTGATTGATGAACAAGGAATATATTAGCATTTTTGTGTCCCTGATTGTTCCTTGATAATTTTAATTTTTGAGTCATTAACTTCCTTGATTAATTTATTCCTAAATATGTGATTTTTTTATGACTATTGTGAGTGGGATCTTTCCTGATTTCTCTCTCTCCCTCTGTATTCATTATTAGCATACAAAAAAACTGTTGCTTTTTGTATATTTATTTGGCAACCTCTGATTTTACTGACTAGGTAAATAAAATCTAACAGCTTTTTGGTGGAGTGTTTAGATTCCTCCATGTACAACATCTTGTCATCTGCAAACATGGTTAATATGATTTTTTTCTTTCCCAGGTTTGATTGTCTTTATTTCCTTCTGTGCCATATTTGTGCTTGCTAAAACTTCTAGTACTATAATGAGTAAGAGTGGTGAAAATGGGTACCCTTGACTTGTTCCAGAATGTTTGCTTTATTCTATCCTTCTTCCTACTAATGGATTCATCTCCCCAGTACCAAAATGAACCTGAGAACTTAACTCCTTTCTCCCACATGGGTGGCAGGAACCCAGTTTCATCATTTCAGTCTCCAATATTAAGGTTGCACTTATAAAACACTAGAACCAGAAATGAGAGCCAGGAGACAATCCCAAACACTGTGATATGTAACATAGGTGAGTCAACTGGTAACTTAGCCCCCAAACAGTATATCTGCCCCTAAGCAGAATTTTAAAGAACATTGCAAGGTTACTGCCACTGACTTTCTCATGCTTACCATTTGTAAAATATTATTTAAAACCATCATTCCCATAGGCTAATGTTTTGTCCTCATTTTGATCTCATCTGTATCAAAAAAGTTCATATGGTCAATGAACAACTGTTAGGGAAAACTATAATAAGTACAACTGAAAACAGGAATCTGAACAGATTCTAAGGAATGAGTTAATAATGGTGACATTTCAGGCTGTAAGAAAGATGTGCAAGTATAGGACGTTCTGTCTCTCAGGTAGCATTCTACTCTGATCATGGATATGCAGGTGCTTTGTATCTACTTATCTTAGTCTCTACACAAGTCATGAGGTTCTTCTAACTTACTTTCAAACAAATGTGTGCCCATAACAGAAATTCTCCTTTCTTATAAAAGTCAGTATCATTTTTCCCTGGTAAGAAGTGGCTTATCAAAGGCAGGTACTCTGTCTTCCTCAACCAAATGTGCCTGGTTTAAGATGACACGTGGCCTCTACAGGTGCTTAGTAATTATTTATTTGTGAAATATTTTCATAATACATCAGATGCTCCAATAATGTTTACCTGAAGGCCTGTTGGGACTGTCTTTTCAGACAAAGAAGCCCAGAATACTGTGAACTAGCATCTCATTTTTCACATGTTCCCTTTGAGCCTCCTTTTCTGACCTCACAGTTTAGTAATGCTTGTGGAGTGAAAAACAACAACGTTTCTCTCCTATGTTGGGCACTTGCTTGATAGTCTGGGAAAAGCAGTAGATAGCGGAGTATTTAGATTTTTTTTTATTATTGCACAGAATTCATTTTGTTGAAGTAGGCTACTGGCCACGACACCTTATCCTATAAATTGTTGTGGAACTAGTGATTGCATGGGGGTTACCAAAGTTCATACAGGATTTGAGTGGGTATCACTATATGAGGAATTCTTTAAGTAGCGCATTTACAGTCAGGCTGAAAGGAGTGGAGGAAAGAGTCTTGGAATACAGGATCACTTGCCTTAACATTCTTCACCATCATTTCAAAGGCTCATTAGGACAGACTCCCTCAATATTACGCATTACTACTGTGTGCACTGGAGGAGAGGGCAAAAGACTTAGGTAGCTAGTTGGCAAAACGGAAGAATACACATCACTAAAACTGCCATAGAAATGACTCTACACCTTTAACTTCTCAAGATGACAGGTAACAATTTCAGTGTAAACGTAGTATCCATTCCTGATTTGCTATTCCCATTCTGTTTTTGTAATTAAAACATCATTTATACTGAGAATAATTAAGACAACTGTACATTTGATTTTAAAATCAGTTTTGAGTATTGTGCCTTGTCAAGCTACAAGAATGGTTCCTGCAGCTTTTACAATGTAGCATTAAGAAGCAGACAGTGACCGCGGGCACCTGAGTGGTAGGTTTGACAGTTTGATAAATTAGGAATGACACTTGCCAAAATGGCTGTCCTTCTTACAGTCTGCCAGTGGAGCATTTGCACACTGTTAATTGAATTGGCAATTTGTGTAACAGTGCCTGCCCCTGAGCTTTTGTAACGCCGGATCTGCCATTTAACTCTGATAATCCAGGACTTGGGAATAAGGACGAAAAGCTTCAGATGATATTACTGCAGATTTAAAATGACAGTCGGGGACCTTGTTGCCAATTTCCCATTAAATGAGAAATAATTAACAATAGCAATAACAAAGTCTTATAAAGCTGGAAAGTTAAATTGACTTTTCAGCACTAGTATCAGACAAAATTGCTTTTAGTGTGATTATCGGATTGCCCTTTCAGGATTATATGTCCTAACTGGTATCATGTGATGAACCAAACATGGGACATTTTGTAAGCCAAGCTATTTTATTGTGAAAATCTTTTGATTATCTGCAGGGATTGTGTTGTCATTAAGATTTGTTTTATACTCTAAGATTTCATAGAGATAGCTTAATGAAATACTACAGTTTCCTATTTCCTTATTTTTGATGGTTAATTATAGCCACTGCAAAATGCCGCACTGCAGCAAATAAAAATTAAGTTTTGTAGACCGTATGTGTTGCTTTCATTTTATCCTTCATAGATGTTTCCCAGACTTGTAAAGCCTGCTGAGTACTTGTTTTTTTTTTAATGCATCCTTCTCTCATGTTTAGAATGATGACTTAGAATAATACAGATACATGATATAGAATTCTTTTAAACACCCCCAGTTTTATGATTTTCAAAGTTATGAATATTAGAGTTCCCCACTCTTAACATTTGTTTAGTCTGAAGCTCAGTCCTTAGGTGTTGTATTGAGTTAGTTGTATTTGCATGGATGAGGGCAGCATTTGATTTCCTTTGGATGGCCATACCTGTTGGGTACAACCTGCCTTTCTGTGCATTTGTCTGACATTTTGTGGTCAAATAGATATGCAGTTAGTTGCAAGGTAAAGAATGAACAACACATTGTTGGAGGCCTAGCTGAATTAATTTGATAACAGAAGACTTTAAATACTTTAGAATAATGAAAGAAGGTTTTAAACTATTTTTTATTAAGAGCTTGATGAAGAAGGCAGGAAAGTACAGCCTTAGAAAATTAGAATTTTCAAGAATAGCATGGAACCTCCTGTTGGGTTTTTTATTGGTGGTTAGAAATAAGACGTTTTAATTTTTTTTTTACATGTGTATCATTTTCTTTACGATGATTCTGGCTGAATGAATGAAGATTTATGAATGGAAGCCACCAGTGGAGTGCAAAATGAAGAACTTGGACATGTGACAGAGAACAGGGATTAGCCCCAGAGGTTACGTTTGAGGTCTGTGGGGATGACTGACAGTAAGAGCGAATATGACACAGATTGTTAGGACCATTGCCAGTTCAGGTTTAGGAGGGGAGCACATTCATTGAAAGAAGAGTGAACACAACCAACCCATGACAGGGAAGGGAATATACTCACGCAGTGACTGCCTGGTGTTTTCATGCGTCAGTTCTGGAAACTTTAACCAGGAAATCTTTTCTGGACTTCCATGAAATTATATATATATATATTTTTTTTCTCAGACTTACATGGATTTTTGTGTGGGTCAACATGAAATGGATTTTATTTGCAATAGCAGCTGGAAATTTAGTACAATTTAGAAAGAAGTGGTCCAGGCCAAAAAAGCCATATAATTGTTCAAGGAAGGGAAAGAATGACCATTGGGCAGTGGGGTGTGTTCTCTTACACACCTGCAGAGGAGGGAGGGTTTCTCTTCTGCTGCTTCACTCCACAAATGTGCACCGACTGGGGCCGGGCTCGGTGGAAGCCAGGAACCAAGAACTCCATCGGAGTCTCCCAGGTTGATAGCACGAATCTAACTAGTTATCACTGCCGGCTTCCAGGATTGACATTAGTAGGAAGCTGAAATCGGAAGCTGGAGATCAACACCAAATCCAGGGATGCTATGGTGGGACACAGGTGTCCTAAATACCTGTTCAGAGGAATGCCCCCACAGAAGCTATGGAGCTTCTGATGCGAGGTGAGATGCTGCAGGAAACCCAAGGATGCACACGACGTGGTCTGACTGTCTGCCATCTGATGCGTGATGGGTAAACCACATATTCAGAAAACAGTCCTGTAAGCAAAGCGCATTACACTACTGTGTCAGCGCCACAACAGAGGCACCATCAGTAGGATTATGAGAAGACTTTATCTTTTTTTTTTTCCAGCTAGGAAACGAGAGGCAATTTCTTCATAGATAGAATAAAATGGGAACAAGTAGAGATAAGACTATGCTAATACAGATAAAATAGAGGTTAAAAAGCACCAGACCTGTTGAAAACACAAAGTTATTGAGGTTGCCTAGACCATGGTTGCATGAAGAATGAATGCGAGAACTAAAATCCAAACAGTTAATCAGTGTATTTTAGAAAGTTAGACACCCCCGGTCTTTTGTTAGCATGATTATGAATTCAGTAATAATTGGCTTCATTTTTTTCCAGTTCTTTGGTTGTCTGTCTCTAGTCATGTGATACAACTATCTTAAATTTGTTTTCAGTTTTATGTTTCCCAAATTTTTTGCAGTTTCTTTTTCAGTAAAAAAAAAAAAAAAAAAAAAAAAAAAAAAGGGTGTTATTTCAAAAGTTTAGTGGATATGAAGTTCATTTTTGAAACTTGAATGGGAAAAATGATGCTGATGGCCACCAGTTCAGAACAGAAAGCTTTGGGATGAGATTCCCAGAGCAGGGTGCCAAGATATCTGCTGAAGCTCTTTTCTGTCTTAAGCACACTGCGTTGGTGACTGTGGCTATTGCTTCGTTTTTTGTGAGTGATAAGTATTATCTCTTTATATTTGTTTGTGGTTGTAATGCATGCATGTCTGTGTATTCTTCCTGTTTGTCCAGCTTGTCATTTTCTAGAAATAGTTTTACTTATGAATCTTCTCTATTCTTTGCTTTGCTTCTTAAAGGTTTATTTATTTTTATCAAAAGTCAGCTATACAGAGAGGAGGAGAGACAGAGAGGAAGATATTTCATCTGATGATTCACTCTCTAAGTTGCTATAATGGCCAGAACTGAGCCGACCCGAAGCCAGGAGCCTCTTCTCTGTCTCCCACGTGGGTATAAGGGTCCCAAGGCCTTGGGCCGTCCTCAGCTGCTTTCCCAGGCCACAAGCAGGGAGCAGAATGGGAAGCAGGGCTACTGGGATTAGAACCATATGAAAGGTGAAGACTTTAGCTGCTAGGCTGCTGCGCAGGGCCTTGATTTGCTTTTTAAAAAACTTCCCTTCTGTTTTCCTTTGAGTTTTATCACTTGTGCTTTCTCTAAATGCTGGAGGTGAGTGCTTAGTCCTTCACTTTGAGCTTTTGGCTTTCCTGGTGTCTGTATGTAGAAGGTAAACATGCCGATAAGCACTGCTCTCGTAGAGTCTATAGGTTTTAATGTGGGTGGTTGTTAGCATTACTCAGCTGGAAGGCTTTTAGAAGTTTTATGTGAAACCTAAGGCATTTTAATGATATATTCCAAACATGTAGGGATTATTTTCCCTCTCTTTGTGGCATTGATTTTGTTGCTGTGTTTGAACAGTCCTTATCATGTGGGTCAGTGGAGCCTCGTAGCTTGCAGGACATTTTGCTTCTGGCCTGAAGGAATGGACATGTTCCTTCAGTCACCAGGTCTTTACGGAACATGTGGTGAGCCCTGTTCTGGCTAAGGTAGACCCTTCCATCCCTCTCTGCCACTCTGCCTCTCTCAACCTGCTGTGCCTTCATTTCTTTTATTTCTAGAATGGGGACAGGGAACAGTAAGCAAGAGGACACCCATAGTGTGACTTGGGGTACTGATGAGAACTGTGAAGAAATGAAGTTATGTGTTGCAAAAGCCCTGACCTGGCAGGTGCTGATGTCTGACTTTGATTGCCTGGGCAAGGGAGGCCTCTCTGAGTTGACATTTGAGCTGAGACCCGGATGAGTAGAAGGAGCCAATCAGACCAAGTTTAGAGACAAAGCATCCAGGAAGAAGCAACAAAGATAAAATCCTCACGTGGGAGCTAAGAATCTTCAGGAACAGAATTGAACAATAAGCAAAGAAAACATAAATCCAGAATGTTTGGCAGCTGGAAGTGGAAATTTATTCATAGATGGTGTTCCTCATGAATCGTGGGGTATGATCTGTGGGTCCTCTTAGAGATGTTAAAGCTGGGTTCTATTCTGAATATGATGGGAAGCTGCTGGAAAATTCTCCATAGCACATGCTGTTAGTTGTAGGTTTTTTGTTTTGTTTTGTTTTGAAAATTAAAATATGTTGTGTGTATGTGTGTGTGAGCACATGTCAAGCACTTAAATAGTGCTTAAAACAGTGCTTGGAATAAAGGAAGTGTTACATTGTATGTTACTGTTCTTTGCATGAGACGCTGTGTCATTCCTTGTAAATGCTTTGACACACATTAGGCAGTATAAATATTTGAAATGAAAAAAGGAACACTGCTTGAATATGCGTGCTGTACCCCATTTCCCTTTTAATTTGTTGATTCTCGAAACTCTTTGCATTCTCTGAATTAATGACAATCAGATTTATTAAGCTCACTTCCTGTGTGACCTTGGCCAAGTCACTCTTACAGAGCTATTTTGAGAGTAAATTGAGTTCGTATCAATCAGCAGGTGTACTGATAGCCCATGGTACGTACTCAGTGGTGGCTGTATAAATGATTTAATTATAGTTCCGTCCACTCTGTTCAGATTCATAATTCCTTCAATTTGTGACTTAATTATTTGGAAGGATTACTCTGTTCACTGTGTACTAAATACCTGAGAGTATAAAATAAGACTTAAAAATTACCTTTTTGTCTTCATAGATGCACTTTTATAGTTGTTAGCTCATATTCCAAAGACAAATTTTTAGCCACTTAACATTCACTTTAGAGGGTCAGGGAGTAAAATTTTAAGGAAAAGGTTATTCAAAGAGTCTGTTTTTCCTGGATTTATTTATTTGTGAGGACAAAGAGAGACACTTGCAATTTATAATTTCTTTTGAGCAATGACCTAGCTGTGGAGAGATATTTTACTTATTTATGAAGAATAATTAATGATTTGCTAGTGTGAAGGAGGAAAGAATTCTAATGAAGTCATACATTTTAAAGGTTGAGGTGGAGGAAACAAAAGTTGCCAAAATCTAAACTATTTACATTTAGATGCTTTAGTCTGAAGGAAATAAAACCTTTCTCAAACTGGTAGTGTTCAGGACACCAATGAGTTGCAGTTTATAATAACATTTTACAAACTGCAGCGTGGCTTTTGAAAGTCAAGCTTGTAAATCAGGAATCATCTTAGCAGGCCAAGATCTCATCAGTCTCCAAGCATTTTTAAGGCTATAAAGTTGTTCATAATTTACACATATGAATATAGTATGTGTACAAGACAGCTTCCGCTATCTGAAAATGATCTTGGATTATAGGAAGGCTATTATGAAATCACCCTTTTTTTTTTAACTTCAGCCACTTTGGAAAGTATTTTGGGAGAGGGAAGAAAACTTGAGTGGTCTTTGGGACTTTGCTGCATCATTATGTATGCATTCATTAGCATGAATGTCACGTGGTGCCCTGTCCTTGGGGGGCTATTGGATTACGAGAGTGTCCTTGTTGTATACCAGATTGGCCCCACGTTGTTTGCTTTTCTCTGCTTGTTTATTGCTTTCCTTTTTTACAGAGTCCTTTCCTTCCTGCTCACTATAACTCCTCACTACTGTTAGCATTCCTGGGACTCCTGAAATTTGCTGCTCCAGATTTAATTTTTGCGGGGACACCTAGCACGTTTCACCATTTTCTTGATCTTGTCTGTGATTGGGATGAATAAAATATCTTAGACAAGGCACAGAGATATTCTCTGGAATAAACCTTCATGCCTAGACATGGATGTGTGTGCTACAAATGAATTCTTTTTTTAACTTGCTCTCTTTGCTCTAGTAGTACTGCCGCTACAAGAAAAGCTTTTCCTCGTGATGCTTTTAGAAACAGGGGCAGGGAAAAACAAACAAAAACAAATACAGCGAATGCTTTTTCGATTTCCTTTGCAGTCCTTGCAGTGGAAAATGTTCCAGCCTTCCTATTATAGACTAAATATGTAAACTGAATTAAAATCTTTGATAGTTTTATGTAATACTGTCAAAGAACAAGGCCCAAAGTATGAAGTGAACAAAGCTTTTGGATGCTTCCAACTTTCAGTGGGATAAAAGGGGGGAAATTGCAGCTGTAACATTCTAAGTGTGGTTTAATTTTAACAGCAGCTCTTACTGTGGTTCTATTGCTTGGCTTGACCTCTTAACTAAACTAAGTTTAACAGCTTCTCACCATAATGATGCTTATCTTTACAAAGATAAATATGGCCATTTTTCTCAAAAATTCAGATTAAGGATATAGGTTACTGGGTTTTATGGAGACTATTTTTCTTTTCAAATAGTTGATCAGTATCGTGAAATGTGGTTAGACACCTCAGAAAGCCATTAAGTAGAAATACATCATGAGTTTTAGGGGTCGAGGGGTGAACACGCAGAGGACAGGGTGTTTAACGATGCGCCCATATACTCAGCTGATCCTTTGAAGCCAAAGAAGCTGATTTTTATGTTTTAAAATTAATCCAATGTAGATTAGCCATGTCACGTCCCCTTAACCATAGGTGTATGACTTTCTGGGTGGACAGCTGTTTGGCTGTCCCACACTGGGAAGGCTGCCCTCAACAAACGCTTCTGATTCTCCTACATGGTCACTTGGCAGGGCCAACGTGCACCCATATGGCTGGATGGCATTGTGCCTATTTACAAGTCAGTTGAATTGTTTGACTAGAACCCAGGTGCCAAGCAAACATGGGTTTATAGCTGCCTGCTGAATGGTCTGCTTGTTTCTTAGGGAGAAATAAATAATTCTTCCTTAGTAATGACCTCCAAGGTTGTAGCAACATACTTATTGGCATTCATTGCTCTCCCTACCATTTGCTGCTTTGTCCATAGTGATCACAAAGGATAGAAGAATGGCATCTTCCATGCTTATTAGACAGACATAACAGGAAACAGTGAAATATACACATCTGGACTATCCTGTGGCCATGGTAAATGCAGAATCCCCTGAGGATCTATAGTTCTGGATGATGGAAAGTAAGAGAGGTGGTCCTCCTTGCTGCTCAGACTGAGTTTAACTTTCTCTTTGTAGCTGAGTTCACTATTTAAAGAAGTGGCAGTAATTTTCACATAGGAATAATAATATGATAAGTCACATACACAGGACCTTGAAGTAAACTTAGGGATTTGTATGATTTCTATATGCTTTTGGTTAAAAAAAAAAGTTACTCGTTTTCCTTGAAATTACAAACAGATGTTTAGCTTTGTTTTTTCGTTTTGCTTTTTGTAAATAGCTTAGTTTATATGCTTTTTGAGATCAGCATGCTTTTAACCATATTTTAATTATTCCACCTGTAAACCTTATAACTTAAGGAAATTGTCAAGTGTTATTATTACTAAGTTCTTGTTAATATGTAGGCACTGGGTCTTAGAGCGTTATTACAACTTATCTCAAGTTTGCCCAACAAGTTTAAGGGGTGAAATCAAACACAGGCATTATTGGGAGGAGAAATCCATCACATTTAGTGTGGAGGAGACTTTAAGAAAGGGTGCCCTTTTGGATGGATGTGTTTTGTTTCATTACTAAGGCCTCTATGCAGTTAAGATGTTTATTGGAAAATATGTCATAGTCTTTAAAAGTGAGTTGATAAAAATTATTCTGATGAGCTGCCAATGTAATTAATTGCTTTGATGTTCTCTTTGGATTTGCTTAATGAGTAATGTTTGGAGAAAATTTCTAGACAACAGTTTTGATTGTTTCCCCCTCTCTAAAGTAATCAAAGAAGTTTCATTTGCCTAAAAGAAAAAAAACATTTGTTAGGATTCCAGATATGTGTGCCACCTATGATGTACAAGATTAAATTACATCATTTCTGTCTATTATCTATTGATGAGCTTTTACATGGTTTTAACTTCATTTTTTTTTTGTTTTAACTTCATTCAATAAATACACTAGAGATAAATCAGAGAAGAAAAAGGCACAGAAGTTTAGTAGGAGATGTGTAAGTGACATCTTTTTGTTCAATGCAGAATATGTCAATTCTCTTTTGCAAAGTTTTGAGCTATACAAATGGGAAAAAAAGAGGTTTATACCTAAGTAGATGCTAAAATAAATAATTAATATTGAATATGAATAGAAAAAAAATTGGTTTGCCATTGCCTCAATGTTAAACATGTGAATAATTAGAAAATGAAGATATACATAATAGGGACACTGAATCTTGATATTGTGATCCAAATATCCTACGGTTTCACTCATCTTGATAAGGGTATATTTAGTATGTGTGACCCTTGTACACCTCTAAGAACTTTACTGAAGTGTATTTCACATGCCATAAAATTCACAGTCTTAAATGTGTATATAATTGGAGAGCTTTTAGTAAATGTGATGTGTAACCATCACAACAATCCAGTTTTATAATATTCCCATCCTCACATTGGGTTCTTGCATGCCCACTTAGACTCAATCCCTATTCCCAGGCACAATCCCAGGCCACCACCCATCTGCTTTCACTTTCTCTGTAGTTCATGTTCTTGGAGAAAATTCCTGTCAGGTTAGTCATACCATATAAAATCTGTTGCGCTTGGCTTCTTTCCCTTAGTATAAAGTTTGGAAGGTTAATTCAAGTTGATGGACATGTCCGTTGTGGTTGGGTTTGGTATTGGGTGTTCCTAGTTGACTTGTGTCCTAAGGAGAACTCCTCTACTTTGGTCTAATTGACATCAATGGTACTTAAGTACAGTCTGATGTTCAGGCTGTCAATTCTGGCTGTTTTCTTTCAAAATGGATAGTGCGACCACGTCAGTGACATGACCTGGGCAGAGAGAAAGATCAAATGACCGTCTAATCAGAAGATTCTCGGTATGGAGACCATTCAGAGTTTGGAAGATTCTTCCACCTTTTTTATACCTGTATTTTGTGCAAGTCAGTTACCATATGTTCCCAACTGAAGGGAATTTTACACTGTTCCTTAAAGAATAAGCTTTGTTGTAAGGTTCATAAAAGCTGTATCTGTGCTGAGGTGGCTCTGTCTCCAGGCCAACCAGCAGTTGTAGGTCTGGTTGTCATAGGGACCAGATAATCCCTGGTTGGAATTCTTCAGCCCAGGTTGTATCATATGAAAGATGGGCAGAATGTGTATTGCTAAGCTTACATCTCTTATGCTATAGTCTATAATCTTTTTTTAACTGCTGAGTAGAGCTTCATTACATAAATATATTTTGTTTAATAAGTTTATAGTTGTTGGATATTTGTATTGTTGCTACGTTTGTATTAGGCTACTTTGAATAATACTGCTATGAGCATTCTTGTTAAAGTGTGTGTGGAAATACATTTTCATTTTTTCCTGAATGGACATCTAGTAGTGCAATTTCTAGTTCACATATTAACCCTGTGTGATTTTTAAGGAAAATGTAAAATTGTTCCTAAATTGACCGGACTGAGTCATTTTATGTTGACACCAGCAATACATGAGGGTTTCTATATTTGTAATGATAGTCATCCTATTTAGTGTGTGATGGGATTTTATTGATTCTAATTTGTATTTCTGTGTTGTAATTCTGCTTTGTAACAAATGGCCATGAACTTTAATTTCATTTGTATGAGTTACGAATCTTATAATGGACCAGTTGAACCCTGTGTCTAGCCTCTCCTTTGACGGCTGATATTAAGTTGTTGGTTGGAACTGCCTTCTCCTGAGGCTCAAGGGTCCTTCCATGCTCAAGCTTGCATTTTCCTGCTGACTGGCTTCTGGAGTGGCCCTTGCCATTTGGCTCCCTGATTGGGCTCACTTTGAATGTTTCTTTTAGGGAAGATCTGGATCTGCTTTTTAAGGCTTTGCATGAAAGGAAACCACCCAAGAATTATCTCCTTTTTGATGATTTCAATGTTCATGGATTAGGGATTTTCATTACAGTCTCTGAACTCCCTTACTTTCATCATGTTACTCAACCTAATCAGAGCAGCAGAATCCTATTATGATGCTAGGTATTGCCAAAACTAAAGGAGCAGAGTGGACATCACTTATTGTGCTTTTTTGAAAAGATTTATTTCACTTTTATTGGAAAGGCAGACATATAAAAAGGAAAGACAGAGACGAAGGTCTTCCATCTGATGATTCACTCCCCAAGTGACTGCAACAGCTGGAGCTGAGCTGATCTGAAGCTAGAAGTCCAGAGCTGTTTCTGGGTCTCCCACACAGGTGCAGGGTCCCAAGGCCTTGGGCCTTCCTAAACTGCTTTTTGTGTTTTTTTTTTTTAAGAAGTCTCATATCTGGAAGCTCATACATCTTTCGTCATTTCTGTTAAAATATAATGCAAACTCGATTATTACAAAGATTTTCAGGCAGATCAATAAGGTTATTTTGTTTTTGCAGTCCTGTGGGTTCTTCTAGTTTGTAAGCAGTGACGTTTTAGCCTTGTGGAATGCTGTTTCAGGCCATGATGTTTGACTTAACAGAAACTAACATGGCTATTAAATATGTCACAGTGCACACTATCAGCTTTTTGGCTAGTCTTCCAGCTATGTGGGTTCTTCAGAAAGTTTGTGAAAAAGAATAATTCAAAAATAGGTTAGCTTTGTGTAAAAAGATGTTGATGCATAATTTGTTCATAATGCAAATTTCCATGAACAGTTAGAAGATCCTTCCTCCGTGTGGATTTTCAGTTGGTTTTTCTCCCCAAAATAAACTTCTCATTTAGTTTGCCGTGAACCTTTGGAAGAACCCTTATATTGTTACTGTTGCAGTCACGATGTTGGCATAATGTGGTACATGAGTGCATCGCAGCCTTACACAAACTGACCTTTCAACTTCTGATTGTATGCTGTTTCAAGACCACAACCGTTAGACCCTCCAATGTGGCAGAGGATGTGTTTTACATTCTGGGGGTGGGGAAGCAGTGAGGCAAAGCACAGAATAGCAACATCAGCTTACAGTGTTTAGCAGGAGCTCAGCTTTTTCAAAAGCCTCTTTTTTCAAGAGATGCTAAAAGGGTGTTCAAAAAAGATGAAAGCTACATGATTAAAATGAAGCAGGCTATAATGTGTAACTGGCAGTTTATGCTACATAGTCTATATACCCTGGTCTAATCATCTTGCATTGTGTCTGACTAGTTTATGGTGGCTGAAAGTTTCTTGGCCAGAAAGGACCTTATATAATTCGTTCTTATTAGAAAAAGTATGGATGGCTGCAAAATTTGGAGACAGGCTGATTTTAAACCCGTAAAATGACATAAATAAATCCTCTGCATGACAGTTCGGATCTAATTAGGAGGGGAAAAAAAGTGAAATGGTGTTTGTCTTTAGAACTTCCCGTTAGATAGGATTCCCATCAAGCTACCATTTCAGTGTGTCCCATAGAGCTATCCCTGAATCCATGTTTAAGAAAATGTAGTGTTTATGTAGGTATACTTAGGAATTTAAAAGTTCATGTGACCCAAAAATGATTATGAATCTGACACAGTGTGATATTCAAATTAAATAAGGATATAAGATGTTGATTCAGGATGTCATCATGCAAAACTTGAAGCCAGAAAGCCTTTGGAGCCACAGACAAAAGCACAACTTTTTTTGGTGATGACTGAGCTGTTCTGTTTTGGACATTGTTTAAGCTCTCCTGTAGTCTCCATCTCTTTTTTGTTGTTGCTTTATTGTTAATAACATTGTATTATGTGATACAGTTTTATAGCCACTGGGATTTCCCCCGCCCCTCCCACAACCCTCCCCCCATGGTGGATTCCTCCACCTTGCTGCATAACCACAGTTCAAGTTCAGTTGAGATTCCTTCATTGCAAGCACATACCAGGCATAGAGTCCACCATCTTATTGTCCAGATAACTTTAACGGTTTCTTGGGGAGATCTTCTCTGGTCTGAAGGCAGAGCTATCAGAGTAAAATCCCGGTCCATCTCTTGAATGAGGAAGCTTAAAGCTCTTTTACTCAAAGTCCATCTACAGTATGACAAATTTAGATCAAGCTATGGTTGTTTATTATTTTTATTTGCAAGGTAAACAGATGGATGTGGAGAGCTCCCATCTACTGCTTTCTTTCCCAAGTGACCACATCATGTATGGCTGGGCCTTGGTAAACTTGAGATCCAGTAACTCAGTCCACATCTCCCATGTGGATAGCAGGAATTCGGTTACTTGAAAGAAAGCCACTGCCTCCCAGGTCTGCATTAGCAGGAAGCTGGAGTCAGAAGGTAGAGCATTGAGCCCAAGTGCTCCAATGGCAGATACCAGTGTCAACTGGTAGGCCAGATACGCAGCCCTGTTTGGGGTGTTGTGTGTAAAATATGTTTGGTTTATTTCTCACAAAAGTTTTTTTTATTATTATTATGGTAACAACAATTTTTGTGTTTTGTTAATTTGCAGTTCTTAACACTGAATACTCCTGCTTGAGTGTTCTTTAGAGAATGATTGATAGAGGAAAACGTAAATACAGTGTTATGGTACAATTTTGCTTTCCTAAGACTCTTTCTTTTAAATTTTTTGAACTTTTTTTGAGAGTTGGATTTACAGAAGGAGGAAGAGACAGAGACAGATCTTCAGTTTACTGTTGCCACTGTCAGGTAGCTACAAAGGGCAGGATTGGGCCAGACTGAAACCAGGAGCCAGGAGCTTCTTCTGAATCACCCATATGGGTAATAGGGACCCAGAGACTTGAATCATCTTCTGTTAATTTTCCCAGGTCATTTGCCAGGAGCTGGATTGGAGGTAGAGCAGCCAGGACTCTTACTGGCAGCCATATGGGATGCTGGAATTGCAGCTGGCAATTTTATCTGCCATGTCAAAGCACCAGATTCTAATATTTAGTTTAAAACTCAGTCTTCTCCAGGGGTTTTGTGAAATTTTCCTTTGTTACAATAACAAGTCATTGCCACAGACACACTCTTGGTAGCTAAGATTCTTTATATTAATTATCTGAGTAATATTGAAACTGTTAGCTGAAGCAGTTGAGAAAAAAAAAAACTAAAAATAAAGTGGGGAGAAATAGTTTCATTGTTGAGATAGTCCATAAAAATTATTGCCTTTTCTAGTGAGCAAATCATACCATTGTCACCTCTGATCTCATAGCAAAGCAAACAAAAGCTAATCTTCCAAGATATTTTATTCCATGGTTGCTTTCATCTGAATTTTAAACTAGAAGATGTATAGTTCTCCTGTGCCAAACTCCTTGAACAGGCGAACTTTTCTTTGACCCATAAATTGCAAGCATGTGTTACTTCCAATTAATCTTTATAAGCCTGTGAAAGGAAATGTAGAGGCTTTTATAACTTGACAGTTTTAGAAACAAATCATCTGCAAGTAGATCAACTTTTGAAATTAGGGAATCCACCTGCGGTTTTAAAACTATGCATTTTAGTGCCACCTGCTGAGTTTCAGGTGTTTACAACATGACTGTAAAATTTTTTCCCAGACTAAAATCTGAAATCTCCATCCAGCGGGAATTTTAAAAATGCCTAAAATATTTTCCTTTGTGTAAACTAGGGGAAACAAAATTAAAAGTCTTAAAGTCCTGGATATAATTTTTATCAAAAAGAAAAATTTGGCAACCCACGCTGGTAGGTCAGTTATCCATGCAGTGGGCCAGTGCCTCTGTAAAGAAGGAGAGGCAAGGAAAACTAAATGGGAATCATGACCTTGACTGTTGAGGGGAAGAGCTTATTCATCACATGTTCTCTGGTGATCTGGTGATCTGGTGATCTGGTGATCTGTATTTGTTAGGGCTTGTGATACGTGCTGGCACTCCAGGAGCCTGTCACTTGGCAGGTGCTGATGGGTACACTGGTTTCTATTGGCTTCTTATCTTGGATTCTGTGTCTCTTGCCCTCCATCTTGGTGTAAGACTCTAGTTAGTACAGTCTTTAAATGCTTGGAAATAATTTTGGAGCAGTGAAGGCCATTCATTTAGATGATTAGTTTTATCTACACCACTTCAAAATCAAAATGGAGTAGAATCATCTTAGGCAGCTTATCTCCTGGCCCTACTTTCGTTGTCTTTTCGTTAGCATCTTGTAGATCATTTCTTTCCTACCCATTGTACCCTGGATGATAAGGTTTCCCTGTGCTCTGTTTTTCCTGATCTAACTATCAGTTCCATCAGCCCTCTCACCTAATATGATATGACAAAGGATATCAGATAAATAAATACTTCCTAACACGTTACCAAGAAGTTAAGCATCTTTTACATCATCTTATAAACGCAGTGGGTCTCATAGATCCCCATTTTTTAGAAAAGGAGGGGGATCAGCTTTGTAATACAGCAAGGTTAGCCACCTGGGAGGCTGCCATCTGCAGTCCAGATTCTGGCTGCTCCAGTTCTGATCCAGATCCCTGAGTACCCACATGGAAGACCTGGATGGAGTTCCAGGCTTATGACTTGAGTCTTTTGGAGAATGCACCAGAGGCTGGAAGTCTATCGCTTCTGCTTGTCTCTATACTCCTATCTCTCTATGTCTCTGTCTCTCTCTCTTTCTCTCGTGTGTGGCATATGTGTGTGTGTGGCGTGTGTGTGTGTGTGTGTGTGTGTGTGTGTGTGTGTGTGTGTGTGTGTGTTTGAGTGACAGAGCAGGAAAACAGTCAGATGAAAGCGCTCCTGGAAGCTCCCTGTGTTTTCAGGTGATCCTGAGCTATTCATTCTCTGTCCTTCCAGTGGAATTGTTAAACTCAGGAATGTGGAAGAAAGTGGAATTAAGGACAAGATGGCACAAGACTACCAGCTTAGAGCTGGTACATCAGGGTCCACAGAATATTTGTGGCCCCACTAATAGTTGGCCCTTGTTATCTGTCTGTCAAAGGAGCACCATGTCAGACAGTAGCTGCCAATACTTAGGGCATCTGGGCAGGTGACCTGGTGCAAAGTTCTTCTGAGCCAGCCTTTTGTCAGGGCCACCTGCTGGGCCCTGTTTCTCTGCTGCAGGTCACTTGTAACATCTTCAGGGTGGTCTTGCAAAGTGTGAATCATAACATGATAAACATACATGTTTTTCATTGAATGTTTGCACTTGTGTATTAACATGATTATTTTATAAATTGGCCTGACATTTGCATTGTTTTCTCCTTGTGTTATCTTGCTTTGGTACATGCTTTAATAGTTTTTATAAAGTTTATTGTCCCCTGCTGCTCAGTATCTTTGTATGCTGTGCCTTGTTCTTTACGTCCTGCTGGGGTGTAGCTTAATGAATTATTTTTCAGTGAGAATGCTATGATTTCTACCGCCTGCCCACAGAGATAGTGATTTTAATGTAGTATTTGTTTTATTCTAGGTCCTTGCCTATTTTGTTAGTCCGTACATGTCACTGTTACTAGCATCTGAAGGTCACGATGCATTGGCTATCCAAGCTGGTTTAATGCCAAGCATGTCATGGTCTCTTCTAGTTTATATTTAATTCTTTATCTCTTCTAATCTTTTCCCTGAATCTCCATCTTCAGTTCCATTCCAAACACTTTGGTTTTTATGCCAACATCTGTACATTTGCTTTGCATTGAAATTCCACAAATAACATCCTTACTCCTGGTGGTCTGTTGCTCAGTAACTGAATCTACACATCACTAGGGTGTGTTTTGTGGGTGATTTAACAACTTTAAGCTTTTGTCAAACTAGGGCTTATCTGAATCTCTGTAGAAATGAGTCAGGATTTGCTTGGTGACCACTTTAACTCCTTTCTGCTTTCTTTTCTGCCCATTGTCCCCACCCTTACAACATGGTATGAGTGAACTGTGATTTGCTAGTTCCAGAAATTTAGTTAATACGCAAGTAGCACCACTTCTAAGAAATCCTGCCTTTTGTGCATTTAGTCCTCCCAATACGATGTCTTGGTATATATCCTCATCTCTTGCTCCACTGCCCTCCCCACACTCAGTGGAACCATTCGTGACCAGAAAAATCTCAAAATTGGAATACTTCTGCAATACTCTGAATCATTTCAATGACAGGTTAAAATATCTCAAAGTAGGGACTTAGCTTGATATTTGTTCCTTGGAATGAAAGAATTAAAATGTACCAGATGGATTATTTTTGGCTCTAAATAAAAGAATTCGCTACCTTTAGCTGTTTAAACAATAGCATGAGTTAGTTGTCTTGTGTGAGAGACTTCTGCAGAAGACGCCCTTATAGGGTGGTGGCTGGCCCCAGATGCAGATTCTCTGCCATTTAGAGAATTGCCTTTCCCATTCAAGACTTTTTTTTTTAAACCTTGTGGTGGGGTGAATGGTGGTAGCAGTCCTAACTGCTGGGTCATTTTGCACAGCTTTCCAGGAAATGGGAGGAAGTGTGCAGTCTTCTAGAAGTTTCTTTGTCTTGCTGGGCAGACAGAACTGAAACAAGTTTTCACACTTTGTTTCACTTCTCAACCTTTTGGCTAAGATCAAATGAAATTTCCATACTTGGGTTGATGCAAATGTGTGAGATTCAAATGGCTTTGAGCCAATTAATATTGCTTTCCTGGAAGTGGGTAAATTACCTGCCCGGAAAAATAAAGGTTTATTTCACAAAGGAAAGAGATTAGAGCCACCAAACAAATTGATTCCTTCTATTGGGCAGCATATGTGTCTACTTACCCAGGAATTATAAAATGTCAATTTAAAAAAAAAAGCTAAATAATAAGGGTTCTGAATCATTATACTCAGACTCTCATTTTTAATGTAAATAGTGAGTGTGGAAATTATTTCTCCATTGTAGAATCATCAAGTTCTTTGTGTAAACATTATGCAATACCCTTACAAAACAGATTCTGTTACTCTCCAGTTACTGTACCATTAGACAAATTTCTTTTTCAACACAGTGATATTCTTATTTTGACATGTTGAAAATATGTGATAACAATTATGGTATAATGAATGCTGTGTTTCGTTGGGTTCCATTTGCTGTGATCCTAATCCAGGACTCTAAAGTTGGGCGCCATATCTCTCCTTGTCCCTGCTCAGGTGGTTGGAGCCAGCTGACTCTCTGCTACACAGACAGTGATCATTTCACGCTGCATGAAATCACTGAGCCTCGGGCATAGGCATCATATTCTGAGCCTTCGTTTCTGAGCAGTATCATTGTTCACATAATAATGTTTTATGCTAGGCTTGAAACTTAGCATTTGGATTGCATTAAGCGATGCTCCTATATAAACTTGTGTCTCCTTTTTTTTTTTTAAAGATTTATTTTTATTATTTTTTATTGGAAAGGCGGATATACAGAGAGGAGAGACAGAGAGGAAGATCTTCCGTCCGATGATTCACTCCCCAAGTGAGCGCAACGGGCCGATACTATGCCGATCCGAAGCCAGGAGCCTCTTCCGGGTCTCCCACACGGGTGCAGGGTCCCAAAGCCTTGGGCCGTCCTCGACTGCTTTCCGGGGCCACAGGCAGGGAGCTGGAAGGGAAGCGGGGCTGCCGGGATTAGAACCGGCGCCCATATGGGATCCCGGGCGTGCAAGGCGAGGACTTAACCACTTGCGCCACCGCGCCGGGCCCGTGTCTCCTTTTTGTAAGAAGGATTGACTTGCGTCTGATTTCGTCAGTGGCTTTTCCTAACTTAGCAGCTTCCTTCCACTTCTCTGTACCTGCTGCTCTGATCCCACTCCTTTGCACAGTTTCATCGTTATGAAATACCAGGAGCGAAGGAAGTCTCAGGTTTAAGGTCATTCTTGTATGACTCTCGGGAGTCAAGTGGCATCCTGCCTCTGGTTCCTCCTGGATATACAAGTGGAAATGGAGGGTGTTCAGTAACAGGCAAGCGTCAACAGTGCAAGGGGTGTAAGGAAATTTGCCTGCAAGCTCTGGTGTGCCTCTTTCCCTCCTTTCCTTTTCACTTGGCTACACATTTAAGGGAAACGTTAACAGGAAAGAATATGACAATGAAGTATATTCCAGAATATCTAAGTTTTCCCTGAGGAAACATGAAGAGTAACTAATTTATTCTGACGGTAAAGTCTGTCATACCGAAATAGATGTAAACTTCACCTGGTCGCATGCAAGGCTCTCTTCTAAGCTTATCTTGTATGTAGTGAAAGCTGCTCTAAAGGGTATGAACCAAAAAGGGAGGCCACGATATGAAAACCTTGTTTCAA
This sequence comes from Ochotona curzoniae, assembly GCF_017591425.1. Lineage (NCBI taxonomy): Eukaryota > Metazoa > Chordata > Mammalia > Lagomorpha > Ochotonidae > Ochotona > Ochotona curzoniae. The sequence continues at coordinate 32,155,955 of NW_024467122.1, read as the reverse complement.
AGACATAAACAGCAAACTGCAATTTGTACTGATTTTCAGATGCAATTTAAAAATGAATCCTGCGTGTTCAGGTCATGGATATTATGAAAGCTTTTTATTGTAATCCTAGAAAAAACTTGATTATGCCATGAAGAAGACAGGAACCTTTAGTGAAAATTGTGTTTGACAGGGAAATAAAGTCAATTCCACTTAAAGCTAAAAAATAAAACAAAACAACAACAACAACAACTACTACAGCAGGTCAAGAAAGCCCTTGTATGCATCTTTTAGCTTAGAATGCAGTTCCAGCTCATGAAAGGAAGTAGATGGATATCTTTGAAGTTACTTTCCTACTCTTGTTTCATGCAACCTGACTGAGCTGGTGGGAAGGAGAGGGAATGAAGCATCTGTTACTGTGGGCAGAGCCTGTGAGATGGTGAGCCCGGCCTAAGGAGGAATGTGCGGCTCAGAGGACAAGCTTCCCTCTGCTGGGACCACGGCTTTTCCTCTCCTTTCCTATGCATGTCTCATCTAAGCACTTCAGTAAAAGTGTCTTCACTGAGACTGCTTCTTGGAATGTCATTTCATTCTTCACTGGCCACTCAGTTGCTTGAAATGAATTGTTATCATCATATGTGTATGAGGAGACTGGAAGTGGTGGTTAGAGAAATGTGGAGTCAGGGTTAGGATAACTTCCATTGTGATCTTTATCCTCAGGAAAATTGGAACCTGCTAGAAACCTAAAACTTGAGTTGATATAGCTGATGAGTTTCTTCCTGGGGCGTGGCCGGGTGGGTGGAGGGAGGATGGTATACATGGAGCTTGGGTTCCTCATTGGGTCCACAAAGCCTGTATTTCCATAATGTAAATGAGGGATAACGTTGAGCTTCCCTTATCACCACACCTGGATGGTAGTATGGGGCAGGGCTACATTGGACAGATCATGATTATTCCACATAATTCTCCATCAATGATGTTGACAACTCTTTTTTACCTACAAGCAATGTTTCCTCAGGCTCATAAATACCTGGTTATCCTGAGATTATTCCATATCTCCGTTATAATCCTTCCCTGAGAATATGGGAGGTAAAATATCCTTACCTTGAAGGAGTTTCATGTTCATAAACAATAGTTTCCTCCACATTAGCCAAATTCCAGTTTTCTTGTCTTCTTAAAGATTTTACTTATTTTTATTGGAAAGGCAGATTTGCAGAAAGGAGAAACAGAGGAAGATTTTTCTATCTGTTGGTTCACTTCCCAAATAGGCACAATGATCAGAGCTGAGCCTATCCAAAGCCAGGAGCCAGGAGCTTCTTCTGGGTCTCTCATTTGGATGCAGAATGTCAAGGCTTTGGCCCATCTTTCACTGCTTTCCCAGACTGTAGGAGTGGAACTGGATGGGAAGTGGAGCAGCTGGGAAATGAACCAGTGCCTAGATGCAATGTGGGCACTTGCAGGTGGAGAATTAGCCAGTTTTCTTAATACAGTTTAGTTACTCCTGGCATAAAGCAAAAATAAAGGACACCATTTATTCACATGGCTCTGTAACAAGTCTTTTTTACCTACTGAGGGAAATTCACTTTGTAAACAAGTATGGTAAAACATTTTTAAAAAAAAGTTTGCTTATTAACAGCGTGTACACTGTAGTCTTCCATGACTAACAGAACCAGAAAGCCACTCTCCAACATGGGGGAGTATTCCCTCGGTACTGTGATTAGGGGAAGCAAAGACTGGTAGTTGACGTCTCACCCTGGGCATGTGGTTAAACAACTTTTCAAGAACCAACCGTAACTTTCAGGAAATGAGATGAAAATGACAGGATGATCAGTCTAACAAATTTTGGAAACTTAGGTCCAGTGGTCTCTGGGTTTAAGGGAGTTGAGTCAATGCTAAAAGCAAAGAGTGAAGAGGGCATGTGTGTGAACGTGGGCCCAAGTCACTCCCTGTGTCAATCACAGGGACACCCAGAGGAACTCTCTCAGTGCTAGAATCAGTGTAGCTTCAGGAGCATTTTGATACTGACGTAGTCCCCATTTTCTCCAAACAAAAATAAAATGTACTGTTTGCTAACAGCATAGCTTTAAAACATAAAGCGAAAATCTGCTTTCAACAAAAGTGAATAATATCTGTGCAGTCACCAGAAGTACGTGATTGTCAGAAATGCGTACCCTTGAAACCTGTGTGGTGGAACATCAGGTTAAGCTGCTGCTTGCAAATGCCCACATCTCATATTGGAATGCCAGTTGAGAGTTCTGGCTGCTCCACTTGTGATTCAACTTCTTGCTCATGCACTTGAAAACAGCCGTGGTGGCTCAAGTGCTTAGAACCCTTCCACCCATGGAAGGTCAAAAATGGGAGTCTCAGCTCCTGGCTTTGCCTTGGCCTTTTGTAAGCATTTAAGGGAGTAAACCAACACCTGGAAAAAAAAAACCCTCTCACTATCACTCTTGCTCTCACTTTCCCTTTCAAATAAGTGAAAATAAATTCATGAATTTTTTTAAATGCGTATACGCTTCAGTTGACATCTCCAGCATATGCGGTCCTGTGCCAACTCTGGTGTCTGTTTTCTGCACGGCTTTGCTCATTCTGTATGGCATCAGCTATTTCGTTTACCTCTTTGGATGCCCTCTCTCCAGTCTTTGCAGGGTTTGGCATGGAGGAGCAGGTTTGACAGACACCTTGAAGGGCTTTGCTCAGCCTGCAACTTGATTTCGTCCCTTTTAGCATTAGCGTTTGTCTTTGGACTGTAGGCAGCAGGATGGGACATAGGTGCTGGGTGTGGGGATGCAGTGGCACATGGGATTTGGTGGGTCCAGGCTAATTCATTCTCATTTCCTTTTCCTGTTGGTAAAACTACTCAAAAGTTATCTATTGGTTTTGTGAATTGTAAATAAGGGCAATCACATTACAGAAGTGGGCACACACAAAAATGTAAATACTTGAAAAGATATAAAATATGTTATAATAACTCATAGCACAGCAAGATGCCTTTTAGCTATTCATTGGGTAAAGGCTGTGGGAGTACAGCTCCAAGATGGAGGTGGAAGTGTAGGGTTTGTATAAAGAGAGTTAGATGTGATATTGGTTGAACCAAGAGAACAAAAGAAACTAAAACAGTAGAAATTTAGCCAGGAGAACCCTGTTCTTCAAGCAAGTCTCTTATTCCTAAAATATCTTCCACTGTGGAAAGAGAAAGGATCTGTAATGAACCAAGTGTGTTGCAGATACCACTACTTTATGTAATTAAATTGTTATGAGCAAGCAAAGTCAAGGCTCTGTAAGACTATGTAACTTGTCTGGTATAGTGGATAAGTAACATATCCAAGAGTGAGTCTCAATCTGCCTTATTTCCATACCTGCCCCTCTTCCTGTTGTTCAGACTTTGTCTTCCTTCCCCAACCCAAGTGACTCCTTAACACCAGCGGATGAAGCTGCCATAGGGAATTCATAGGTATAAACCATTCGTAAACAGAATGTTGTCCACATATGCGTAGGTTGATGTAAGCCCTTTGTCGAGAGAGAGAGGCACTTTCCAGGTTGATTTTCACAAAAACAGTTGCATCATGAACGAGCTTTATGAAGTGAAGGCTAGTATTGGGATTCCTCATCTGGAAATACAAATGACTTATTTTCATCTATCTCTTAGATCATTCAGAAACAGGACAAACTACTTACTTTTTTTGAAATATGTCTAATGTTCTCTCTTTTGAAGAGGTCTATTCTGTAAAACACAGCCAAATTCTACTGCAGAAAGTCCTTTGTTCAGGTGGCATTCGAGAATTTCCTGGAGCCCAGCAACTGTATCATATCCTGAGGTTCCTCTCATGTCTTTGCAGTTGCATATACACCTCTCGCCCAGTCAGTTCATTACAGGTCATGACAGATTGCCTAGCTTCAGGGATGTAGAGCTCTTTCCTTCTAGAAAGGAAGTGTTCAGGGTTACAGTTTGTTGGGTTCCTCTTGAGAGGAAGTTCTGATGCATCCAGTTACTTCCTCCTGGATTCGATTGTTTGCTGGGTACTCCCTGTGCTCATAGCGTTGGCTCATGCTTTCTCTCTCCTGCCCTATTGTTCTTGCCAAGGTTTCTATTTATTTATCAAAATAGCAAAGTTAGAGAATGAATGAATGAATGAAGAGAATTTTTTTTTACAAAAATAGAAACTGGAATGACAGCAGCAAGAGCACTTGTCCGTCCGCCTAAATGCCTACAGCAGTCTCTAGCTGGGGGGGACAAAGGAACCTAGAACTCAATCCAGGTCTACATTGTGTGGCAGGAAACCGATCCCTTGAGCCATCGCTGGGATTTCCTGGATCTGCATCAGCAGAAGTGTGGAGTCAGGAGTCGAACCCATGAATCAAACTCAGATATTCAGATATAGGGAGAGATCATTTTAATGAAACACTTGTCGCTTGTGTCACATACACACACCTCTGGCTCTCTTCACTCATTAATACTGCTAAGTGAGAGTCATCACTAGAGTGTTAAGAAACCAAGATGAGTGTAAAAACCCTGAGGTGCTATGGCTTAGTGGCTAAAGTCTTGGCCTTGAACGTGACAAGATTCCATATGGGCCCCGGTTCTAATCCCCGCAGCCTCAGTTCCCATCCAGCTCCCTGCTTGTGTCCTGGGATGGCAGTCGAGGATGGCCCAAAGCCTTGGGACCCTGCACCCGTATGGGAGACCCAGAAAAGCTCCTGGCTCCTGGCTCTGGATTGGCGCAGCACCGGCCATTGCAATACTTGGGGAGTGAATCATCGGATGGAAGATGTTCCTCTTTGTCTCTCCTCCTCTCTGTATATCTGACTTTGTAATAATAATAAATAAATATTTTTTTTAAAAAAACCCTAAGGAGAATTGTGTTAGGGAAGAAAGTTGGAAGTGTGTTTGTAAGTGAAATGAAAGCAGGGGATTATCTAGAACTTTGATCTCCTTAGGCCTACCAGGTTTTAATATTATAATTAGGAAAAATACTGTTAAACTTGATTTAGTAGAAAGATTTTTAAGAGTTAAAATACAACTTTTTAAATGTACTTCCTAGTTTCTTGATATTATTCAAAACCACTTCTATCCAAGAATAGGACTCTACATTCAGATGAGTCTTCTAAGAGACAGTTATAATCAAAATATTTTTCATGAAAGAATGATTTTAATAACTTGTGTAAGGTGAGTATATATAATCGTCTTTCTAGACCTGGATGACTAAATACTCTATTTAGCAAACTGATTGACTGATGAATCATCTAACGACCATAATTTATCAACCACTGAGTATTTTCACTTGCTGCTAAAGGTATCTCATATTCAACATCTGTGATGATTTTCTTTTGTCATTAAGAATTGTTTGCAAGCATCATACTTCTTTCTGCCCACCAGCAAACTTTATTTGACAACTGTTCTGATTGGATCCCGTTTTGTTTTTGTCATTTAACAATGAACTTTGCTGTGAAACCACATCATCTTGTGCATTGTGAGTCACTTGGCTATTCGACTCATTTTCGACGGAACTGAGTTTGTCTTTTTCCCTCGTGACAGGGACTAGCAGCTGATCGCACTGCCTCCTGCTTAGGGGAGGGAGGACGGATGCCAGGGGTGTGGCCGGAAGGAATCCCTTTCTATCCCTTTGTGTAGTCTCTGGGTGGAATTGGGGAAGGATAGCATTCTCTCCAGCAGCTGAGAGGTGGTGCCTTCATTAGGCAGATCTCACACTCCAGGTGTTTTGATACTTCACTGACTATTGGAGAGCGTGGAGCTGGTGTTTACTGCTGGTTCTTGGGTGTTAAACAGCCCTCCACTGCTTTTATTGTACCATTAATTGCACTTAATGCAGCTGCATTTCTCGTACGCTTGGCTTGGCTCTGAAAATTAAGTAGAGGGTACTTTGTTATAAAATTCACTGTAATGAGCTCTGGTGGGACAGGGTCTGTTAAGTTTGAAATTACCTCGGGCCATTTCTAAAGGACTTCTTAAAATATTTCACATCTATAAAAGTTTGTAACTAGATAAATAGCCATGGAGAGAATGTTAGGCTAGGCAGAGGGAAATCCACAGTTCTCTGCTGTGCATCTTTGATAAAGTACAGGTGTCTCGAATGTCAGAGTGTAGTATTTGTTTTCTGCCTTCTCCTCTGTCTCCCATATTTGCTAAATCCCAACTTGTGTGTCAGAACAGGAGCTCAGGGCAAGCTGTCTCACACCGTGGTTTATGTATACAGACTCGCTTCCCCCCACCTTTTGAATCCAAATCCTATATTGAACTAGAATAAATATAAGACCTCCCTCCGGGTGTGCATAAATTGGTTCAGGAAAGGGTCACATCTCCAAGAATAAATACACTGAAGAGACAGCTGTAACTATTAGCCAATTAGCGGAATTGTTACAATGACCAGCCGGGGCCTGAAACCGATTCCTGGTACCTGGCTAATAGATGCTTAAAACTGCTTTAATTCCCCCAGTATTCTTGGCCTATATGACTGACTGCTATAATGCTTTGCGGCTAATAAAATTTCAGATTGACTAATTTACCGGGTAGCTTTACCAAAACATCCAAGTAATCCGCACATACTCATTAGAGACAGGTCCAGAACATGCTCCCAGAGGACTGATTTGAAAAAGCTCTCAGGGATCAGCCTCACTGAGCTTTAGATGCACTGGCACAAATCAGGTGGAGGATCGGCTATGGTTTTAGTACAGCAATTTATCTGAGTTTTGTAGTTAAAGTTTGAGCATGAGGTAATTAGAGCCCTCCAAGCTTGAAATTCATGAACCTTATTCCCCCTTTAATAGACTCTATACAGGCTTGCAAAGCTCACCGTTTGATGGGTCTGTACGGAAGCTTTGTTAAAAGCCTCCAGCCAAAATGTAGCTTTCAAAAATTCAAAAATCTGTTTTCTTTTCTCTTCAGCCCTGACACGTGTAAACAGGGAGGACTGCTGTGTTGTTATGTCCGAGGAGTCAGTTAGCAGTCGGTCGTGCCCTTTGGAAATATTCACTAGTCAATAATCAAATACCCGCAGCCAGGCAGCAACCATGCCTGCTCTCCTGGATGGGCCTGCCAGCCAACGTGACAGGACGGGGCAGGACTGAAGAACAGAAAGGTTGAATGTGGTGAGCCGGTGGGTTTCTTTGCCCTCCTGCAATGCTGCTCCCATTTGTGCAGTGGCAGCTCTTCAGCATCATGTCTGTGGAAGGCAGTCATGGTTCCATCAACTTGCCTGATATTGACCACGTGTTTATTTTCTTGGACACTGAGAGCACAAAGTGTGTACTTAGAAAGGACCGTATAGAAAGTTGCACACAGTTGTATGTGTGTCTGGACACACATATGTATGAAGCTTCATACACAGCAACCATACTACCACCTTCCTGGGTTTATTAATCAGAAATTTTTATGCTGAAAATTCAAACTATCCAGCATTCCACTCTAGTCTAAAATAATTTTTAAATGCTAAGATACTTCTAAACAAGGTCATGGCATGGGATTTATACTTCAAGATAGGCATTTTTTTCAAAAAAAAACAAGAACAAATAGTTTATGAAATATACAACTTTAAGAAGAAAGAGACTCACATTTACTGAACACAGGATACTATATGTGAATACTGCAGAAAGTTCATAAAACGTGGAATTGAAAGATGAGTTTTCCCTCATATAAAACATTTTGGAATTCATGCCTGTGGGAGTTCATGGAAAGAGAATACCATGAGAAATTGTGAAATGTATAGATTTTAAAATTCTTCGTATCAAGATAAACTTAGCTCTGCATTTCATTTTTCCATGGAATTTCTGAACAGTCCTTGTCCTGGGTATCTCATTCATCTTTGAACACCATTCTGAGGTGCATAAAAATATGTTTATCTTTCCAGTAACCAAATCATACTGCAGTGTTTCTACTTGAACCTTGATCACAAAACCTAGGATGCGACAGACAAGTTCTATTTTATAGTACCACCTTGATGACATTTTTAAAAACCTCCGCATCAAACAGCATTTTACCAGCACACTGCTGTTCATTCTGCTTCAAGAGGTTAAAAAATCAAGATTTGGTTTCCTTGCTATTTGATAGGTATGTGGCTAGAAAACTGTCACACATAGTGGCTTTCAACGCTTGCAGTAAATCTCGTTCTCTCATTTTGCAGATGGGGAAACCTGAGACCCAGATGTCAAGTGTCTTATCTAGGTTCAGCAACTAGTCAACAAGGAACTATTAGTAGAAATCAAGTTTCCAGATTTGAAATGAATGATGTTTTCTAAACCAAACAATGTCTGCCTCTGCCATCTTTTTCATCTTTTCCTTTTCTTAAAGATTTTTGCTTAAAGATTTTTTTCATTGGACAGAAAGATATACAGAGAGGAGGAGAGACAGAGAGGAAGCTCTTTCATCTGATGATTCACTCCTCAAGCGGCTGCAATGGATGGAGCTGAGCTGATCCGAAACCAGGAGTCTGGAGACTCTTTTGGGTCTCCCACGTGGATGCAGTTTCCCCAAGCTTTGGACCATCCTCGACTGCTTTCCCAGGCCACAAGCAGCGAGCTGGATGGGAAGTGGGGCTGCCCATATGGGATCCTGGAGCGTGTGAGGTGAGGACTTTAGCCATTAGGCCATGATGCTGGGCCCTTTCTTAAATACTTAAAGACAGAAATAAAATCATTGGAATCCTGTGAAAGATGTTGGAGGTGACAGAGCTAGCCCTAGTTTGATACTGTGAAAGAGGTTCTTGTTCAAATAGTGGAATTAGTCCATGAGTGAATAAATGTTATAAATAGTTCTACAGGGTTTATTTTCTCTCAAGTGTGAGTTACATTTAAAGGGGAAAAGATGAAATCACAGAGGTGTGTAAGTGAATAGAAGTGGAGTCAACTCAAGAAAATAAAGTGACCACATGGTCCTTTTCAGATTCTGAAAACACCCGAGTGAACTGGGATGCAGCAAAATGAGAAGCGGTAAGGCAAGTTGAGGGAGGAAAAAGAAGCTGTTAGTATTTTCTTCTAAGCATTGAGGATGAAGTTGGTATAAAGGATCTCTTTTTCTGTTTTTTTACATTTTTTTTAAGATTTACTTACTTTTATTGGAAAGGCAAATTTACAGAGAGAAGAAGAGACAGGAAGATCATCCATCCATTCATTCACTTCCCAAATGGGCACAGTGGCCAGAGCTGAACCAGTTTGAAGCCAGGAGCCAAGAGCTTCTTCCAGGTCTCTCTTGTGGGTCTGAGTGCTTTGGGCCATCCTCTATACCTTTGCTGTGCCACAAGCAGGAAGCTGGACAGGAAGTAGAGCAGCCGGGACATGGACTGGTGCCTATACTGGATCCCAGTAATTGACAGGGGAGAATTAAGTAGTTGAACCATTGCATTGGCCCCTCTTTCACTTTAAACAGTAGTGTTCAACTTTAGCTAAAGTGAGGCTACTATTGCTGTAAGAAATATTGCTTGGAAAAGGTGGCCTGCTTCTCACACAGACAGTTGTGGCCTCTTTGTGAGCTCAATTAAAATTCACTACAGAAGGCAGGAGGAATTTGAGGTTCATTGTTCCCTTTTCTATCATGTTTTTGCAAATAAAAGGTACTTTACTTGCCTTTGATTGCTTAATATTCTGTTAGTTCTTGCCTGGATATTTTAGTATTGCATTACTTGAACAATTTTCCTATGGATATTTGATGGGTCTTGAATGCCACAGGGAAATGTTTTAATGCCTTTGTGATCCAGGAGTTGTAGGGGTTTGAGAAGTAATCCCAGGTAACTCCTTGACTTACGACTCTTAGAGGCTTCGAGCTGCCTTATCCACTGGGCAGCATCCTTGTTGGTCAGTGGAGTGATGGGACAATTGTGGTAGCAAAGAGTGAGGAGGAAGCTTCAAAATTGTGTCCTAGAATGAAGTCTTACAGTTTTAATCAGCCTGCTGCCATTTTTGGAGACCTGCCTGTGTGGAGTTTTGTGTCTTCATGAACCTGGTAGAAGGACATTCTCGTTGCCAGCAGTGGAGACTTGTATCTTTGGAAAGAATCTATGATGCCAAATTTACACAGTAAGGAAAACCAAGTTGAGAAGTCTTCAGTACCAGCAGAATGGAGACCAGTGGGGCAGGGGAGAGAGTGGCACCAGAGGGAGTTTCATAGGATCAGTCATGACTTAAGAACAGATGATGGGGTTCAAGACTCTGTTCACATTGAAGTATTGGGACCACTAGAAAGTTTACAGAAAATGTATTTTATGAAAAATATGTTCATGGTTTAAAAAAATGATACAAATGCCTTTCAATTCCATCTGCCCTGAGCTTTGGGCTGCAAGGTCATACATTTCTGAGTTGGGATGATAGGTCATTATGAGTCCTAAGCATCATCCAGAATAACTTGTTTTGTGGCTTGGATCCCTGCTGGGGTGACTGAGCCGCCTCACCATGCTAGTAGGTTTTGATAAAACACCAAGATTTTAGCTTTGAAATTGCTTTGAGGGTTCTGCATCTGTCCCTCCATCTTGTGAACTTTGTTTTCTAAACTTCATCCTCTAAGGATGTAAATGTCCTCACATTACCTGGGAAAAATTGTCTTTCCAGGAGAAAAACACCTCATATAGCTTTCATTCTCATGCAGTTTCTCCTGATAAACTGACGTCCTATTATCCTTGTAATTGCCAGAGCTTTAGAGACTCAATGGCAAGTGTGTGTGCTGTGTGTTTCACCTGTCATTGGTACTTCTCCTGACCTCATCCCAGTCCTTCTGTGCACTCTTGTGATGGCCAGAAGAGTTAGTGAATTTTTCCTTAAACTGTTGCTCTCTTCCAACTTCCAAACATTACTACCTCTTCTCCATTTTCTACCTCTGTGATTTTTTGATTCTCAGAGTCTGTGCTGTCTCCCTTTTCCCAGGCTGGGCCTGTAGCTCTCCTACTATTTGGCCTTCTCCCAGCTTCTGTTCCCCCCCTGTACACTCCTGACTTGCTCCCATATCCTCATCTCTGTCAAGAACACACTCTCAAGATTCACGTTCCCCAGACATCTTGATGTGCTTGTCCTACAGAAATCTCCAATTCAGCATCCATCTCCTTCGCACCTTCCTCCCTTCCAAATTGTCCTACTGCAGTATATGATAGAGTGAGTCATACTGTCTTTAACCCAGGCCTTTGCATTTCATACTTGGCTCTCCCTTTTTCTTTCTTAGTCACAAAGCTCGAATTCTGCTACGTATGTTTACAAGTTAATCCTTCTCTGTAGTCTTACTTGCTAGGATCAACTCCTCATCACTTCTTGCCTAGGATATAAAGGTGATAGTTTCATCTTTGTTATAGAATCTATTCTACCCTCTGTACTGCTGCCCTGGTGACGTAACAGGTGCTCATGTTCCCCCCTTTGAAAACTTCTTGAATGTATTCCCACTGCTCTGCTCACCTGTAAGTACTTTGTGATATTTGTAAGCCTATCTGTGTCTTGGCCATCAGGTGTCTTCTGCCATTTGTTCTATGCACAAATTTACTGTCTTGCTCACTTTGTGTCATTGTGTTTCTCTTCATCTCAACACTCACTCGGTTCCCACTACTCCATGGTTTGTCCGAAAACTTCAAGCTCATTTAAAGCTCAGGTTTGTGTCCTTCAGTTTCATTCAAGTTAGATACCCTTTTTCCTGGAATACTTCAGAAACACCATGACTTCATTATGGTTTGTTTCCGTTCCATAGTCTGTAAGTTGCCTGAAGTTACTGGCTGCTTGCCATTTCTCCAATCTGAGAAGCATCTTCCATCCTTAGGCATTTATATTATCACTTCCCATCACCTGGACATGTTTTACCCATGTTTCTATGCAGATATTATGCTCTTAGATATGCCATTCGTGATTTCTCTGTTGAGTCCACAAATCCCAGTCAATTCTTTTGCCCCTTTCCTTTTTATTTACATTCTACATACTGTGTCTCGTTTGTGGATGGCTGTATTATTATTGTTTATTACTGTTTGATGGGCCATCTCTCTGTAATGTTGCCTCCCTGTAGACAGATTTGTACTTCTTTTGTTCATTCCTCTGTGTCCTATCACCTGGTACTTGGTAGATCCTCAATGAACAAGTATCTAAATCATTGAATTATATGTCCTTTCCAACTAGCATAACACCCGGCACAAAGGAAACCCTCAGTAAGGGTTTACTAAAGCAGTAAATGTGGAGCATGCATTTGACTGTGGTTAAATAAGTTCCCATGCTTGAACCCTCTATGCTGAAGAGACCCATTGCTTGCTGGAAAAAGGAAGCAAGACAGCTGGAAGACGACGGAAAATGACTGGCTAGCCGCAAAGTCCGTTCTCATCAGAATTCTGGCTCAGTTATTCAGTTCAGATTTTTGGCAAGTGATGCAGATTCTTTTTCAGAAAATGTTGATTGATTGCACAGTTGTACCCACTTCATTTGCAAACCTTCATTATCTCTTTTTCCTTTCCTCCCTCCGTCTGCATTTAGAAGGGGAGGAGCAGTGGATAATTCCACAAGGCAATTTTTGTGAATAAACCAACTAACTGGCTGCTTCTTCCAGTCTCACAGCCTCCACACAGAATACAAGTGTCTGCTGTAGTCGTGCATTCTCTTGACTGAATCTCCTTACATTCATTCATTTGAGTATTCATTTGATTACTTGCTCTTTCCGTCAATGAATCAGTTGTTCAGTCCTGCTGATGGCACAGGGTATGTGTGAATGTTTGCTTTCTGTCTAAAGTAGCAGCTTTTTGACCACCGGTTTGTGGGTGGCTCTGGACTTTTTGCAGTTGTGTGTGTGAAGTTTCAGGTTTGAATATTACCTCAAAAAAAAATGTTCACTTAAACAGCTCAGTTACTCAAAGAACAATACTTAGAACCTCTGATCAAGAAAGGCTCAAGTGAATCTTGAAATGCTTGGGTGTATTCTGAATTCTGAATCTTTTTAGTCCATTTCTAAGTCTTTATGCCTTCAAATATTTTAGAAACTTTATGGCAAAGTAGAAATCAACAAGTTGCGTTCAGGAAAATTTTGAAACCCATGGCTTGTTTATTTGTAAGACATGTTTCCCATGAGGATTTCAAAATGTTTTTGTTCAAAAATTATTTTTGAATTCTGTTTTCCATGAGGTGTTTAAAGTGTCCTCAACGTATTTGTCTTAGTTTATAATGTCCCCTACTTCGTGAGCTCTGGGGGCCACAAGAAGCTAACAGCAATATTGATATAGTCCACTTTCTCCTAACAGGCAAGAACTAGCTCCTGTTCAGTTACCATTGATCACTGGGTGAACATTTATCTGTATGAAAAAAGAAGGAAATTGGTGAGGTTTTGAGAGTGAGTTTTGCTCAGCAGTGGTGGTGGCTGTGTTGGAGACTTTCAGCCTGTTATAACGAATGCCAATTACTGCTAGAATAGGGCATGAGTGAATCCTTCAAAAGAAAATTCAGTGGGCAGTTGCTGACATTCGGTGAATGGCTGGCTGTTTGCCCAAGTGTGTGTGAAATGCTTGCGCTGGTTTGAGGCTTTGATTGGCGTTGGCTTGCAGGGTTTGTGGTGATGTTCTGGATTTGATATTACGCGGTAGGAAGGATAGAGGCTGGTGACATTGTACAGGGCAAGACAGTCCTAGTATTCTTGCGAAAGCTGGGATAAAGACAGTTATTGTGGGAAGTCATTTTTAGCCCTGCCTCTGCCTTTCATAGCAAGGAGGAGTGAGCTGACATGTGCTGGAGCCTCCTGTGGGCTAGGCGCTATGCTGGCAGGAGTCCTAATTGATTCACAAGGACTCATTGTGTGCCCTCTGATCTGGGTCCTGTTCTAACTGCAGCTCACAGAATGATTGCTGAGGCCTGTGAATGTGATTTGCTAGTGAAGTAGGCAGACATATACAAGTAAATTCCAGGAGTAAGGCCAATGTAAGGCAGAGAGGATGGGGGGAAGACAAGCCTTGTGTCCTCATGTTCCAAAGGCATGGACCCTTTTGACAGAATGTAAAACTGAGATGCTTGGATCCTAGTTTTTCCAAGATCACTCAGTTACTTAGAGTTAAATGTGGAAATTAAAGTCAGACTGCAGTACCCAAATCCTTTCCTTTGTGCCTAGACATTCCCTGATAACATGATACCCTTCCATGATCCACCCATCCCTGCCCCTCCACCCCTTACAAAGGAAATCAGCAGCATCCTGAGAATGAACCATAAGGAGGGACCCTGGTCATCACAGTATTTTTCAGATAGGATCATCTGGTTGGTGACTCAGTTGCCTTGTACAGTGCCAAGCTGGATTAAAGATGTGTCTGTGTCTAAGAGGTTTTGATGGGAGCTTTGGGAGGAGCAGTGCCAAGGAGAGGATTGGCAGCACTGAGGGCACGTTGGCCATCAGAGGTATAATCTCCTGACTGCTCAGTTGCAGTGTTATACCCTGAGAAAGCACAGTGAGGGAGGGTCTCAGGCTTGCAAGCAGCTGAAAGTGTGGCAGTTCATTGGTGTTGCAGCTTAAGAAAAAGCAGGTTGAGGTGGACAAGGTGATGAGCCCAGAGTCTTGCACGTGTTGCTCCTTTCATGTTTCCTTGCCCTTCATGTAGATCATGTCATGTTCATGTCAGATCAGTGGATCCCAAGGTCTTGATCATCATAACTGACTGACCAAGCCACTTCACTTTCCACATTCCGGTTCCAGTGGTGTCTGCTCCGGGGAACTCTTCTGAGTCCACTTACCTGCCCCATCCTGAGTTGATAGGTGTACATTTATTGCATTGTGTCTGTCACCCCATTAGATTGACCACACGGAAGGTCATTTTTTATAATTTTTTATAGTCTTTACATAGTGAAGAAGGATGCATGCTCATATGGACCACTGATTAGGGTGGGAGGGTTGGGGAGTGGGGGAAATGGATGAGACAACTGCTTCCAATCTTTTTTTTTTTTCTTCTGTATCTGAGGAAAGTGGAGAGGGAAGACTGCTGAGGGAGGCGGTGACAGGAAGTTCATTTTTATATCTTCTGAAACAGCATTCAGCGCAGAGTAAAAGATTAACAAATATTTTGCATGGGTGCTGTTTAGCTTTCTTCTGTCAACCTGCCTAGATGATAATAAGAACCTAGCTAATATGTCTAACATGTAGGTCCATTGGAGTAAATGTTTATAAATGCTCCCCTAAACTTTGGAGGAATGACTATAACACCGCTGCCTAACATTGTTGAGCTTTGGAGTTGCTGAGCGACTTTTAGTAGCAAGTGCTGTGATAAGCAGAGCCTCTTCTTTAGGCCAGCACCTCACTGCTTCATGGAACTCGTTATTGGCTGACTGTTTGGCAGGGAGAAAGTTTCAGAGCTTGCTGCAAAACATTGATGGAGCTGGAAAGATAGAGAGGAAGAGACAATAACTGAATGTATGAATGGCTAAACAAGACAGAAGAGGGAGAAGGCGAGAGACGCTGTATTCTCACTCCCATGGAAACCCAGCTGCTTCCTGAGTTCCTGTTGTATCAGTGGCCGGGGAAAGCCCGGAGGATGGATGGAGCATTAGACTGGAAGTAATAAGGCTGTGCCTGATTTACTTCAGTATTTGTAGCAGATGTTACAAATGTCATAACATGAGGCTTTGGGATCAGATGGGGAAAAAAAGTAAGGTAACAGATGTGACTCTCTTGGTTTTTACCAGTAAGTTCAACTTTCTGTGCTCCAATTCACGGGTCACCTTCCCCCTTCTTTCTGGGTGGTAGTATGCCCCTTGCTGTCGTGGTAGCTTCCGGATGCCAAGGGGTGACAGCTGTCAAGCAGCACTCTTCAGAAAGGCTTTTAAGAACTTGCAAAATGAAAGTAATTTACCTCCTAGCCAGGAAGCACAAAGCACAGCAAATGTAACCCCCATGAAAAATTTGGACTGCTCAGAAACATATTTTTTAGAGCATTCATGGGGAAGGTAACTTCTGCTAGTCCAAATGCAACTATTAAAACATCTGATGTATTATATTTAGATCCCGTATGTGATGTGTTGTCTTTTTCTTCCCTTGGAGAACTACGTTTGGGGAGCAATAGGTGACTGTGGACTACGGGTTTTGTTCATGAGACACCTCATGTTCTCACCTGGTACACACAGAGCAGGTGATTTGTAGTGGAAAGTGGTCATTGTAAGAAGACAGATTTAAGGAATGAAAGAAGCATTTCTTTCTGCAGGTTGTCCCCAGACAGCTGAACACCATCTGACATCAACAACAGGGTGGAACTTGGACCCTGGGCAGGTGTCTTTAATGTCCACTGCAGCATGCAGAATAGCTTTGCTCAGCATTCTCAGTCTTACTCAGCTGGGTCCTGCCTCAATCTGTGTTTGCTGATGTAGCCCTGGAGCCAGAATAAATTAGTTTATATATTCTTGCTGGATTCATGTTAAATAAAAATCTAGATTCTCTGCCACTCAAAGATCCTCCTATTCTGTATGCTTTATTCTGAAGTCCCTTTTAAACTATCTTAACTCTCAAAGTGTTCCTACAACAGGGGTGGGGTGGTGGGGGATGGGTGGGGATCACCCTGCCTGGGGGTTCAGAGACAAGGGTCATCTTTTTCTTTTGTTATGATCCTTGTTGTTGTTGTTGTTGTTGTTTCATAACCTCATCTTGTGTAAAGAATCAGATGTGCCACTTCTGTCCCAGTACCCTGCTAATACACTTGGAAAGGCAGAAGAGCATTACTCAAGTACCTAGGGTCCTGTTGCCCCCATGGTAGATGCCACACAATGCCCAGTCCCTGATTTAAGCCTGGTCCCCTTGGCTGTTGCTGCAATTTGGGGAGTGAATCAGTAGATGAAAGATCTCCCTCTCTCCATATCACTCTTGATCCCCTTACTCTTTCACCCTCCTTTCTTTATCACCCCCTCTTCCTCCCTCCCTCCAACCTATGTGTTTTTGCTCTGCCCATGAAGTAACTAACAATTTTAAAAAAGAAAGAAAAAGAGCTTTCCATTCTATCCATTGTGTAAAGAGAAGGAAATAGCTAACTTTCAACTTGATGTTCAAAAGCCATCTTTGTACCATCAAGTTTCCAAAGCCACTGAATACACCCAGAAAATACTCAGATGTCTCATAACTCCTTAAGGAGTCAAGTACTTTAAAAGAGTCCTTTTTTGGGCCCGGCGCGGTGGCGCAAGTGGTTAAAGGTCCTCGCCTTGCACCCCCGGGATCCCATATGGGCACCGGTTCTAATCCCGGCAGCCCCGCTTCCCTTCCAGCTCCCTGCTTGTGGCCTGGGAAAGCAGTCGAGGACGGCCCAAAGCTTTGGGAACCTGCACCCGTGTGGGAGACCCGGAAGAGGCTCCTGGCTTCGGATCGGCATAGTATCGGCCCGTTGCGCTCACTTGGGGAGTGAATCATCGGACGGAAGATCTTCCTCTCTGTCTCTCCTCTCTGTATATCCGCCTTTCCAATGAAAAGAGTCCTTTTTTATATGTTGTCATTGTGGGAAAATTAAAGTGAGATCGGAATTACTGAGCATTAACTACCCGTTCAAAGAAAGTCCCCCTTGGAATGGGAATATCAGGAGCACATGGTGTGTCCTTGTCTGTTGGGCTTCTTCCAGCCCTCTTGGATCTTCTGATGATTTCTGTCTGTGCACTGGTTCCCAAGCCTCAGCTCTGATAATAGATGAAGCCTCCATTGTCCTGAGATTCCTCCTCTGGGACCTGGGCTATCTGCTCTCAGGTGCTGTCACTCCAAAGAGCAGTTGAACCACTGCCAATAGAATCCCACTGTGAAGGGGAGGGACAAGCTGTCCCCAAGAAGTACTAATATTGCGGATGTTGTCTGGGTGAGGGACAGACAATAGTTTGTTACAGTGATGACCAGGTTGTTGGAGAATGGCTGCGTTCCCCATCCATCCAGCTGCATATGCGCAAATCTCTGCCTAGGGGCTTTCATTTCTTTCCATGGTAGAAGAAGGTAGCCTGGACATAGTGAGTTTTCAACAAGGGCACAGTGTACTAAAGAGAAATCGTTGTGATATTTGGACCTGATTTTGCATGTGGAGGTCTTTGCCATTTTGGTGTAGATCATTGTAAACAGAGGTTTTCAAAATCCCTGTGGATAGAAGAAAGAAGTCTGAGACAGAGCAGTGGCTGCTGCAGGCTTCCACCTGGGTGACATGAGAGAGGCAGAGCTGACAGGGTGGAGGACATATCCATTGCTACTTTTGACCAGGAGAGGGTGACTACAAGGGGTAGCATCTTGGATCACGATTTTGCTAATGGCTACATTTTTTAATGTATTTTTTTTTCAAACACAAATGCAGAAAACTATATACCAAAAGAGTAGCATTTACTGTTAAAAAAAAAAATTCAGATCATGTGATAACCCTCCCTGGCTAGGGAGATCTGTTGGAACTTGTAGACGTTCCCCTCGGTTTGTGGCTAGTTGAAGCACCGCAAATGTACTTCTTTGCAGCTGTGGTTTCTTTCCTCCAAATTCAGCAGTTCATTCACAAATATTAAAACTTTCACAGTCATATTATCTCCTAATTCTTTTCCCCTAATGCATGCAATCCATACTTAAACTGTGGAAAAAATTTAAATATGTATTGCTGCAAAGAATTCTGAATCGGCATAAGACTTCCTAAAATTTCTGTTACTTTATTAGATCAAACCTCACCCAATCCACTCCTTTTTTTGTCTAAATTGGTAGTACTATGCAGTATTTAGTAAGTTCTAGAAAATGTGAATTATAAAGATGAGGGTTTTTTTTTCTTTTTCAGTTTTTAAAAATCTTCTAAATAGAAATTTAAAAATAAGTTCAAATGTATTAGCCATGAATATAGGAGGGCCTTTTTCCTTACATTTTATCAGGTTCTCACAAGCCTGATTAACAAGGCTTTCCTTCATTTCTCTTCCCTGGTCAGCAGTTAGCCTACATTTTAAATGGTAGAAGCGAATCCTGGGGAAAGCACATTGTGGAATCACTCCTTATTTGTTTTGAGGTATTTACATGATGGGAACTCCCCATGTGGTGCTTTTAGTTCCAGACCTTCGATTATAGAGTCACTGTGTGGGGTTAACCTGGTGCCTAGCAAAACGTGAATGCCTCTTCTTGAATGCTGAAATTACCCAGTGTGCAAGGCATGCCCAAACACTGAGGAGGTTAGCATTGAACGGATGTGGTCTGTGAAAATAGGCAGAGCTGTAAGTACCACTTTCAGGATGCAGACTTAGTCTTACCTAAGGTACAACATAGAAATTTTTTTTACTTGAGTCACACACACACACACATGCATGCACGAACTTAGACCTACCACATACACTTCTAGAGCTCTTGGGAAAGCTTCCCTGGCCCCTTTGGTCCTGTGATGAGGGAAGTTAATTGAGATTCTTCAGGGGAAATCCCTTCTGTTTTCTTTGATAGCCATGGGAAGACTCATTAAGCATTCTCTGCTCAGTGCTTTGCCGGACCCTGACTTTGCTTAGTCCAAGGGCTAAAGCCCAGGAGTGCCATCTTGAGGGTTCCATTAACCACAGACTTCGGTTTTCCCTCCCCTGCCCCATCAACACCAGTGTAGAATAGGAATGGTTCATTGGCCCTCAGAGGCGACCTGGTTTGAACCTACTGTTTTGCTGGGTAGATAGTTTTGTTCTAGAAATTTTTTACCAGCAGACCAGTCAGATAACACTGGCCTTTGGTACTGTGCTGCCTCCTATAGTCCTGGTGCAAGAAGATGAGGAAGCATTCCTAAATGGCTTCCCTGTTTTCAAGGTGACTTTTGCTATTGGGACAATCCGCTGCAAATTGTTTCTCACTGTGTAACACTCTTCTCTGCTTTTACGTATATTTTACAAGAGATCCCTTCACTGGTAAGTGATCCTAGTATAACCCATCTAAGTAGAGATCTACCTTCCCATCATGCATGGGGTTAGGGAGGAGCTGAGCTGGGAAGGGTTGGTTACACAGAGAAAGGGCCAGGCAGGAAATGAGGCAAGTTAAGCTCGTGACTTTTCCCCACTTCATTACGGATGTCCACTGAGCTGTCCAGCTTCTTTTGTGATACGTTCTTCTATGGCAAGCTGACCTTTTGCTGAATAGGTCAAACTCGAGTTGAGCACTAACACCCAGCCTACCTTGTGTTCGTACATCCTGAAGGTGAGGAGCACTGGCTGGGGCTGTGACTGGGAGTGTGTGGTCTATTTCCCAAAAGATGGGTTGTCTTCCCTGCACTGAATTAATTCTCAAAGGCCGCTGTGTTAACTGGTGCTGGAAAGTCCATTTTAGAATGTGTTTGCTGACATTGTTGAGGGACCATCTTTCAGACTCGATCTGAAGCCAACAGCATGGACCAAATAATTGTCCCATCTTTTGGATTTCTCAAAGAAAAAAAATCAGAATTGCATTACTTTTAAATTAAAAATAAAATCCTGCTATTATTTGTCTCTTCCTTATAATGTCACTTAAAATTCACTTCCTTATAAAGTCACTTAAAGTGGTGTTTCCATTTTCAGCCCTTGTGAAACATGTGATGGTAACGTGGTGTTTGTTGACAATTATATGCTAGACCTACTCTTATTTTGAATAGCTCAGAAATTTCTTTTGGACTGCTTGTCAGAGTTAATAGTGCTATTTACCTTAATGTAATGACGGACCATCGACACCAAATAAGCAATGAGTAAATACTAAAATGATTTTGACATTGAGCTACTATGATTCCTTCTTTTTTTCAATCATTGGTATAGGCTTTTCAATTTCCAACAGCTCTTACATCCCACTGAGTTGGTGACATCAGGTTCCCAGACAAGAAATTATGTGTTCCATTTATGTAGCAGTGTCGTGTGTGCGTGTGTGTGTGTAATTCGGTTAATTTTGCCTATTTCATTCGATTTTAGATTTCAAAAAGTAGTCTCTGTTAATGTCAAAAACAAGTCAGTAGACAAGATGGAACAATGACCTGCTTGGCAATAATAAACATATATTGTATGTGGGCTAGCAGATGGTTTGGGAAACTGTCATCTTCCAAAATACTAAATTCTGAGACAGCCTCATAAACAAAGCAGGGTTTTATTGAGAATGGTAGACCTCATTGAGGAAATGAATCCTTAGCTTTTCTTAAGAATTAATGATACTGAAAAAAAAGATTAACATGGAGAAACAACATAATTTTGTTTGCATTGTTTCTGAGTTACTATTGTCTCCATTCTCAAAATGCCAGATGTGATTGGTAAGCATGAGATATGAAGTCCATGTTTGATATCTATTCAGTTATTAATAATGTTGGAGTTAAAGCTGGGCTCCAACCAGGGGCATAATGGGTTCCTGTTTAACATATTTATGTTGGTTGTAAAATTAGGATCTGTCATTACAGTTCCACATCACCTGCATAAGTGCAAAACATATAAATCAAGGGAAGTTCCAGAGCCATAAAACTGCCGTGGAGTAGAATGGCATGAAACTACTTACATGACACTTGTATATTATCTTAGCACATTTTGGGATACACACTCAGATGTCTAGAGGAGTGGAAGAAAAAAAAGAACAGCTAGGCAGGTAGGACTCAGGGATGTGAGGTGGGGGAAAGACAATTCAGTAAAAAGCCCGAGCGGTCATAGAGAAAATGCAGGAAAACAAAGCCCCTCAGTGGGTAGGCTGGAGTCACCGCTGCAGCCCTGCTGAAGACAGCTATCTGCTTGTAGAGGGCGTTGAACTGCCATCTGTGGTTCCCCAAGCTTGCCTCTCAAGCCTTCCCAACACTCTCCTTAGATTTCCTGTCATGGTTTAGGGTCCCCTAAAGGGTGAAGGCTACTGCTCTCTTGTTCCCCTCTTAATCCTGTCTTTGCAGGATAGTTTATGTGCTCTAAAGTTAGTATAATTTTTGTTAAAGAAGATGCAGTGGTTTATTTTGAACTTTGCAATTGGGAGCCCTGAAAGTGTCCCCCCACCCAATTATGAACTGCTAATAAGGAGCTTTCTGAGTCCTAATTACTGCTTGAAAAGCAGAGTGGATACTTTGAAAGGTTTTCAACGATCCGCTCTCCCTCCCATAAGCCACCCACCCCCATAATCATAAAAAAAAAAAAAAAGGCTGCAGATTTTATTCATGTGGGATCATTCACACGAAGCTACCATAATGTGCAATTAACACTCTAGAAACTGAAAACAGTATTCAGCAAGACAGCTGCATTATCAAAAATGCCAGAAGAGTTTTGAAGGGAGTAATGTGCGTGTTAGAATAGGAAATTAATCAGAAGCACACATATACACAGCACATGCAGTAGTGCTGTCTTAAGTATGTCTGAATATTTAGATTTTTAAAATCTGATGTCAGGGATGGCAAACATCCAGCCCATGGCCATGTAAGACCCGGGAAATCATTTAATCTGGCTCTGCTAAGGCAGCCACAGGTGGGACTCAAAATTCAGTAAATCTAGATGGTAGGCTAATTTTGAGACTGACAGGTCTGCATGGCTTTACAAATGTTGTTTTAAATAACCAAATGGCCCTTGGCAGAAGGAAGATGCCCGATTGATGCCCTATGTCTATACTCATAATAAAGAATCACACTGGGTTAGAAAACTGAGTTTTCTGCTTTGAAGATGTCTGTGGTAGGTGTCGCTTCTGAGGCAAACGAGGAGGCTGGGTATCCAGATCTGTGAATTCCGTTCCAGGTGGAATATTCCTTGGTAATCATCACTCTTCAATTATATTTTATAAATTTCCCTATTGAAACAAAAAAATCTTTTTTTTTTTTTTTTTGTTTTCCTCTTGCCAGTAATAATGATACTTAACACTTAGGCTTTTTCCAAAGTGCCTTTCAGCATTGCAGGCGCTAATTCACAATTGCAGCTGAGAACTCCCTGTTTTTGCACAGCACAATAATCATAAGTGCATTTTTATTATAATCTCTACTAAGCTGTTGATCCAACTGACCGACTTAGTAACTGAAACGAAACAGAATTATCCCAGCAGCGTTTTGCTGGAATTTCCTTGTACACTAGGTGAAAGTGCTTTTTAAAGGAAGGAAATGGGGGGTTCTGATGGTTATTTTCAATTAGTGTCATCTAAGCTTGAGAGAATAGAAATTTACAATAAAATTTTCCAGAAAAGAATAAAGATGTGAGGCATTGGCTTTTGGAAATATCGAAAATATACGCAAGCCTTCTGTCATAAATGACTGTGAAACAAATAGTTTTTAAGGATATCTGAGAAGTCAAATAAGAAAGAAGAAATACCCAGAAGAAAAGAATTAAGTATAAAATGATACTTCATGTAAAATCTGGGTTTTTATAGGTTAATCCAGTATTAGGTCCAATTTTCTTAGGGATGGCGTGGGCTCGTGGAGTGACAGGTGTCAGCAGGAGCGTATGTAGCTTGTCAGTAAGGACAGTAGAAAGCAGAACTCTGCAGGAATTGCACATACCACACGCTTGCTGGCCTTGGGAGCTGACCTAGTGTTGGCTGAAGGGGTCGGGCCACCTGCTCTTCTTGTCCATTCTGTGGCATAGTCGCACAGGAATGTTCTGGAAGACATCCAGCCATTTTGGGAAACAACATTACAGCAAATATTTATTTATGTGAATCTCTCATCTCTTGCAACCAAATTGTGATCAAATTGTCAATTTCGAAAATACAAAATGTTTCCTGTTGGCTTGTTTCTAACCTGGAGAAAATAGTTTACATTTCCCTTGGGATGGGATAAGGCCGTGTAGAGATGCTTTCAAAGCATCAAAGCCTTCATTTTAAGAAGCACACTTCGTGGATTTATATAAAAAGGAATCTAAACATCAGATTTTACCCTGTTTATAAAAAAAGGAATCAAAATGGAAATGAAACAAGTGTGAGTTAATTTATGGATGTGGTTTCTTAATGTATCTCGAAGTTGACATTCTGAGTTGCAAACTCAATCTAGAGTGTGCTTATGCTCCAACCAGAAATTAATACTACTTGATGTTTTCTTTCAAATTTTGATTGATATAGTAGCTAAGTAGTGATGTAATTAGAGATAGATCAAGGTGAAGATATGCAATGAGAGCTCCAACTTAATTTTTCTCCTTTCTTTTCTTTCTTTTCTTTTCTTTCCTTTTAAGTTATAGGTGCACAACGAAGGAGAAGCCCCAGTGCACTAGCCATTGAAGTATTTGAAGCACATTTGGGAAGTCACATTTTGCAGGTACCTTTAAAAGAAAAAGAAGCTTGCTTACGATTTATCAAGAAAAATTGATATGCTTAGTCTTTTTCATATAAATGCTTTTTAAAGCTATATATTTGACTCTTGTTACCTTGGAATTCTGAGATTCTTATGAAATTATTTTTTTTTCCTTTTTAGAAAGCCATCCCTTGAGAGAATATTAATGAGAAAGGGAGGGCAAGTATGATTTGTGCTGTAATAATTTAGATGAATTGCACTATTTAGTTGATGCGCAATGTCTAGTAACTGGCTGTTCCCAGAACAATTGTGTATGTGTGCTGGATTTGTAAGTGGATGTACGTGTGTGTCTTTAGAGCTGCATATTGCTTTTTTGAGAGAGCAAAGTATTTCTGTGTGAAAGTTTTGTGACTTTTTCTGTGTGTCGTCAAGCTTCAGTTCTTTGCTTCAGTTTGTATTCGTGTTTCCAATCTTAATGTTTGCTCTTCCAAATTAGTCATTGGGTGCAGGACTAAGCATTTTTGTAAGTAAAAGAATAGTGTTAGTAGTTTGGCCCATGAATTTTGTGTCAAGGAAATGTGAAGGTAATTGGGGGGCTGTACTGTACATAGCCCTACAGAAGATTCTCTAGGTCTTAGCAACTGACTCCCTCAAAACCTTTGCTTTTGAAGACCGTGCTGTCAGTTGGGCTCATCTGCCTTTATCTGTGGATAATTGTTCACATGTTGTCATACTCCCAAGACATGTTTTTGCATGATAAGCCTTGTAGCTATAGAAGATACTTTTTAAAATGGAGTTAGCAAAAGCAAAAATATTTGGGATATGAAGGTAAAATATTGTACTGGAAAAGGTGTTTGTTTTCCTTAATTAAAGCTTGAGGCTATATAAAGGTATACTCCAAACTTCTGGTACTTCGTTTTTAAAAATGCATCTGTAGGATGCTTTCCTTTTCTACATAGTCAGATGTAGTACTAAATCTAGCATGTTTTGCTTAAGATGTGTATACTTAGAAAGTGTTGATAAATT
This sequence comes from Ochotona curzoniae, assembly GCF_017591425.1. Lineage (NCBI taxonomy): Eukaryota > Metazoa > Chordata > Mammalia > Lagomorpha > Ochotonidae > Ochotona > Ochotona curzoniae. Next base: position 32,130,897 of record NW_024467122.1, on the reverse strand, counting down.
CTCTGTGAAGAAACTTAACTCCTGGTAAAGTCTCGGTGATTCTCCAAAGAAGCTCCTCGTCTTGCAGTTTCAGAATCTCTGGCTCACAGGATGCCTTCTTGAGCCTCAACCCAGAGTAGAGAGGCTGAAGTCCAGCAGTTTGTGATTTTGTAAAATACTGTCTAGGATCCTTTTGATGATCTGTCAGGCTTGAAAGATCACAATTCATATTGGACTCTGGAAGGCCCTGAAAGGTCTTAGTTTATTTTAGTTTGACGTGTAATTCTTATTTTTCCCATTAATATATATTAACATCTCATGCAGGTGACATTTCTCCAAACATACTTTGGGTCATGCTGTTCTGTTGTATAATGTAAAAATTGGGATTATCTTTGCAGTAACACAGGATTAGTTGGAAGGATACTTTAGAAAAGATTAGATTTATTTCCAACTCTTCAGATATGTATTTCCTTCTTTTGTCTGCTTCCAGAACTTACTTTTATATGTTTTTCATGGGTTGTGACTTGTATACCGTTACATTATAATGTAATTCAGGATTACCTCTGTTTATATTCTGAGCTGTCTGTGCTCAAGATTTAGTGCAAGATATGGCTCAAAGAACTACCACAGATTGTTTTATGATATTTCTGGAAATCATGACTCCAAAATCACATGGGGAGATTGACTTAGGAGTTGTAAGAGTTTTAAAAGCTAGCACAAAACAGAAGAGTTTGAATTGAACTTCAGTGGAATAGAAAATATAATAGAGAATTGCTATTCCAAATAATAATTCAACATTTTATTTCCTTGAAATGATAGAAGATCTAGAATAAGAATAAAGAATCTACAGTCGTCTTCATTTAATAGTTAGACTGCTCAGATACCACACTTTCAGTGAAATAATATACTGCTGCATGAAATCGGAGAATAACCAGATTGGTTATTGAACTAGAAATCATATAATGTGAAAAATTAAGAAAAATCTAGGGTAATGTAGTTTTAGAAACACATGACTTAAAAGGGACATTAATGACTTCTGTATGTATCTGAAGACTTTGTGTTTAAGAAAAGATTTTTCTCTTTAAGTAAAGAGAAACAAAATAATGCGCATATCAGCAAATTTCCAAATACTGCTAGTCATGTTTGGAGGGTGTTTAGAACTCTTAGCTGCAAGGGAAGGTATAGGTGGCTTTAGCAGGGATGCTTTCAAGAAAGTCAGGTATCCAAGAATGGCTGCACTAAATAATCTTGAAATTACCCTTGACAATAGAACATTCTATGTGACTTGATTTTGTTACCAGTGGTTGTGGACTTGAATAAGTATAGAGTACTTGAAATTGAATATTAGATTGTGGAAAAGAGGAAGGTGGCAGAGGTTGAAGCGACAAAACTCTCCCCTACTGTCTAGCTTGCTGTCTTGCCTCATAGTTGAGCACATAGACTCCTCTCTGTAGCATGAGTAACAACACCGTAAGGTGCTACAAAGATGAGTCCTACATTTGCTTTCTGAAGTACTTATAGTAGAACCTGGTGGATTTATAGGACCTGGAAGTTACTCTTCCTTTCTTTCTTTCAACCCTTCCTTATATGCAAAAGTTTAGTGGAAATTATATATAAAAAACAAACCTTGCTTAGCTATCAGAATGCTCTGACACTGTGTTTTATAGTGACTTATGCTTCAAGGAAACTTTCAGATACTTTGTAAGATCACAAACTTCACTATACATAGCTGTTGTCTCTGATGAGCTTGCAGGCATTTGTGGGAAAGAAGATCTAGCAGATCTCGGAGTGAACAGCATCACAGAGGTCAAGTACTGAGGGAGTGCTGACGATCAGCTCTCTGAATTTGCTGAAAAGCAGTCAAGAAACCCTCTGAAGTTGGTGACAGATGAATAGGAGTTTGTTAGGTATTGAGAAATGGGCAGAACGCTAGTTAAAGAGAGCATCGAACACACAGGCCTGGGAGCAAGCTGCAATAGATTTTGGTTGGGGACCATTAATGTGTTTGACATGATGGATACTTCACATACAAAGGGAACGCATTAAAGATGAGATATAGAAATTATTTGAGTGATGTTGTTAAGGCCTAGTAACCCAACCCCAGGAGTGGGGACTTGATTGTCTAGTAATGGGCTCATGAAAAAGGCTTTTATGCAAAAAAGTGGCAAGAAAAATTTGTTTCATATTTGGAATTATTATCTAAATATGACATTTAGGGAGCCTTTAAGTTGTGAGAAACACATAAAATTCCATTTAGGAAATTGTAAAAATTGACCAAGAGAGAAAGGAGATTGCTGTGATGGGTCTTGTGAATGGCGACACAGGTTTAGAGTTGAAGTGTGATCACTGATATGTGGCCATTAATTACAAATGAAAATTTTCCAGCATGGCAGGTAGGTTGGTTATCTTATTATAGTGTTATCTGAAAGAAATGGAAAGCCATAGTCTCTTAAAAGCACAAGGGATATGAGGTAAGATGTCAGAAACCTTGATCTGATTCTGTAGCAGTAGCAAGGCTAGATCTGAAAACAGGGCTCGGATTTAGCAATCATTGGTGTGTAGACTAATCATAGTTCAAATCCAACAAGCCGCCAATTGGAGACACAAAGCAAAGAAGTGAAGGAGATACAGTGCTGTCACATGTGATCACTTGAGGAGAAGTAGCAAATTTGAAAGGAGTAGAGGGGGAGGAAGAAACAAAAACACAGGATTTAATGTTGCTGTGAGGAAGGACTATAACATCGTGGAAGCTGGAGATAAGGCCTGTAGTGGGAACAGTGTGCCAGAAAGTGCATAGGCTTTGCCCATCGTGATTGCTGCGTTGTGTTGTAGGCAGAAGACAAATCTAGAGGGTAAAAGAGAAGAACCTGAATGTTTATGGTGAAAAAACAGGTTAAAACTAAATCTGTTGGCCAACTGCTCTTTAATAGTAAATCTTTGGAAAAGGTACTATCTTCTAATCATATACAGGATAAAATGGCTTGTTTTCTTGATCATTAATGGCTATATTTATACTATACATTATGATCATTAACTTAACCATTTGCCTTCTATTGGATACTTTGTATCTACAAATTTGCATTTCAAATTCAAGTACAAGCTGGTGTGTGGGTTCCAGAAAAATATAGGTTTGATGCGTTTTAGCATGAATTCATTTTGTTTTGTGTACTATGTTCCATGTATTGTGCTAAGTTCTCTTCCTACATCATTTAGTACTCACAGTATGCACCTGTGAGAAAGGTGCTAGATGATGTACACCTAAGACTTAGAGAACTTCAGTAGCTGAGGTGTGGAGATCCATTTAGGTAGCAGAGTTATAGTAAAGCCTAGAATACTAGTGTTAGGTTATACTTCAAAGGAGATGGTAAGGGCATTTCAAAAGACATTGGTAATAAGAATCAAACTTGGAGATTTATGTATGTAGTTTAAGTGAATGGAATTAGAGAATTGATTAGAATTTGGAAAGTCAAGAAAGATACAAGTATGTGGTTCAGCAAATGACTCACTTCATAGTGCCAGTTGCCAGGCTTCCATATTCCCTGTCCCCCCACTGATGTTTCCTGATCAGTGTATCAAGGACTCCTTGACATAGAGGTGTGAGGAGTGAGTGTAATGATAGATTTCTCAATTTTTTATGTACTAAATTTTTTGATTGTGAAAGGCATTTTTGTTGTGTGTATCTACTTAGGCCTATATATTTTTTAAGTAAATAAATTGATAATAATGGGGGAATCTCTGGTTCCTTCTTCATTGAGAAGGGGAGAATTAGACTTAATGGTGATTGTATCAATGAAAAAAACAACTCTTGAAAATCCTGGAATCCATTTCCAGTACAAGTTGGCAGGCCATGAATCTGGACACCGTGCTGTACAAGCCCAGGGCCACCACTGGCCCAGCAGACTTATGACTGAATGACCAGTGTTACAGTCCAGTCGAACTTATAGGGGGTACAGTCATGACTGTTGAGACAGTGACACCTTCTGCAAGTGAAATGAGGACTTAGGAGATTTCAGCCTTGTACCTGCAAGGCAGTGAAATGCACTCACTCAGCCTGGGTCAACCCGTTTTTGCTCACTGGATTTTATAAACTAGATGAGAAATGGGAAGACACAGACTCAAGACTGGAAACTGTAAGTTTTGTAGCAGCTTAAATAGAAATCCTGAAATTTTAGGAGATCAAGATGCAGTGTCTTTTGTAAATGTTCTGAAGGTACTTGTGACTAAGCAACAATCTTATTCCGGTATTATAAGTTTCATTTGGACATCACTGCTTCCACTTCATGGTTTCTTTAATATGAAAATGATGTGTAAATTGTATTTATTTTCACTTTCCCAGTTTAGGGACCAAAATGACTATTTATATTTTATCCTATTGAGGCTAAAGAAAAACAAAATGGTAGGAAATATTATCTTTGTAAGTCAGAAAATTAACTACTGGAATGATTTTCCCTTAGGTGCTAGATTTATGAATGGAGTACTTTAATTATTTGTATGCCTATAGCAGATGGGTTTGCTTTTTTCCATTCTGTAAATAACACTTATATAATTGTTATGAGGTTACAGTATTGGGTTTTTCATACTCAAAATAATTTTGTTTTGCTTATCCCATAGGTATTAAAACAATCAAACATAGAAGGTAGAGAGTTTTGAATTCATTGTCAGCATTTCCCATTGAAATATACTTACACATAATTGTGTGTGTTTTACTGTTGACATAGAATACTGCCTACAATTAATAGTAACTTTTATTTAGCTGTGTATAAAGTGAATGGAAAAAGAATCTTTCTTATGACTTATTTTGGATCATGAAAGAATTAAGGTTTGAGGGGTTAGATGAATATAATCATTTCAAGTACTCAAGTTTTGCACATAGATTATGTGGATATGCATCTGCTATTTAAACCATGCCCTGGAAAAGCAGAAAGGAAATCTTCTAATGCCCTTTATTGGGCTAATCCACCCTGAACAAATGCCGGGATCCTATATGGTCACTGGTTTATGACCCAACTGCTCCACTTCCCATCCTGCTCCCTGCTTGTAACCTGGGAAAGCAATGGAGGATGGCCCAAAGCCCTGGGGAGACACAGAGGAGGTTCCTAGCTTTGGATTGACTTGGCTCTGGATTGTGGCCACTTGGAGATTGAACCAGCAGACTGAAAATCTTTCTGTCTCTTCTCTCTATAACTCTATCCTTCCAATAAAAATAAGTAAGTCTTAAAAAAGAAGAAGAAAAATAAAACAGAAATACCCTTTATGGAGGCAATTCCAAAAGTGTAGCATGTTCGTGTCATTTTGGTGCTTCACCAAATTGCGTGAACCCTCTTGTATCTTTGTCTTCAATAATGAAGACAATCTTGGCCATAAGATTGTTTTACATTGTACATAGAACATGTAAGCCTCTAAATGCCTTCTACAATGATAAGATTGAGGTTCTTTGCTTAAGAGTGAATCATAAAGACTGAATAGAGTAATTAGGGACACCGTTGCTTTTGCAAGGATAATTTATAAGTGGATAAACACTCTTAAATGAGATGCTGGTATGTGCAGTGGTGAGTAATTTCATTATGATATATATTTTCTAAAAATACTGGAGAAGAGGGGAGTCCAGATATAACTACTTTCTGTTTGTAGTTATCAAAGATTCGTGAGATTAAGTCAAGATGGATGCTGTGACAGACCTCAACAGGCGGTTATTAAATGTGTTTGTTAAGGAAAGATGGAAAATAAATGTCCCATGGCTCATTCACTGCCCAAATGTCCACAACAACGATGTCAGGAACCAGGAACTCCTCAGTCCAGGTCTCCTGCATGGGTGTCAGCGCTCCAAGAACTTGAGCCATCACAGTCCCCTCCCAGGGTTTGCATGCGCACAGACCTGAAGTCAGCATCCAGGAAGGAACATCACACCCGAGGACCCCGTGTGCGTCTCTTACTGTGCTTTGTGTTTGTTTTACTTATTACTTCAACAGGAGCCTACATAATAGAATTAATGCACTAAATAAGAGTCTGTTTTAAGAAACTGTTACAGACAGAATCAGATTTAGAAGAAGAATCAAGTCAGTACTTAAATTGAGGTTGCTACCTTTCTGTTATTCATCACTTTTATTAGGGAAGGTGACAGATTCAGTTCAGTTGGTCCAGATAGTGATTTTGTCCTGAGTTGCTGTTAGAATTACAAAGCCACAAAGATCTTTTATCATAAATGATTGTGCGGTTCTATAAGAAAGAAAACAAAATGAACAGCATAGTATGATTTTTCTTGTTATTATTCCAGTGTTTCTGGACACAGTACCACTCCCATCTCTGAGATGAGCCAATTGTAGAAGACGAAGCAGATTTGGTAGAGGAACCATATCAGCAGTACAGAGAGAGCTGCTTGTAATAGTGTGTTCTGCGTGCAGAATGCCACATCTGCTGTCATCAGTCTCCTTTAACCACATGTATCAAAAGTAAATACAGGGCTGACTAGCACCATGGAAACATCTGGGCAGATGAAAGTAAGGCTAGCAAAAACAGGTCAGAATTAATGGCTTCAAAGCCACAAATTATTATTTTATTAGAATGCTACCTGGCCAAACCAATCTTCCTTTTCTTCTGTTATTGTTGTTTTTCAAAGAGCTTTTAGAAAAGATTGTGAGACCTTGAAGTTTATTTGCAATTTTACTGATGAGTTAGTCACTCTTGTTTGTTGTGTTGGGATGTGTATATATGAAAGAAATGTTAGAAGTTGTATCTTCCTGTGCTTGGTGGCTTTTGTTGATAGATAATGCCCAGCTGGGCATCAGAGCTAAAATAATGTGATTACAGGTAGTGGAGACATTCTGAATTACTATCTATGGCTGTCATAGAGAAAGGTGAGTGACCCTATAGTCTGCTTATGATCCAGAATAGTAAGAAAATGTAAAACTAAATATAGAAAAGGAGAAAGTTAGTGCATATATTTGCATATGCAAATTAGCTTAATTGATACTGCTTGCCTCTACAGGGATTTTTCATTACAAACTGGAGTGCTACATTGTTCAGCTCATATTGAGTAATTTAGTAACTAATGAGACCAGTTTGCACTAATTTGCATATGATAAATGAGCTTAATTGCAGTAAATAACTTGGAGGCATAATTACTTAATTTTCCTGTGTTGCACGGCTTTTAAGTTCACGTATGAACAACTCAAGATAATTTTGCATATTTAAATTAGTTGCTTTTAAATTTTCTTGAACAAAAAAAAGGAACACACCTTATCAATTGAGCTATAAAACAATTGAAAGTAAGATTTACAGGTTTTGCTAAAAGGACAGAATAGAAAGAAAAGCAGACAGTTCTTTAGTCTGTTGTTCACCTCTGTTACATTTTCACCTCAAAATTGGTGTTGATATTTATGAGAATATCTTTAATGTTGAAACTGAGTTATTGATAGAAGTTGTAAATTGATACAGGTTTCTTTGTGTATGTATTTTCTTTGAGAGAGAAAGAGAATACTCATTCACTCGTTCCATCCCCTAAATGTCTACCAAGAAAATTGAGAATTCAGTCCAGGTCTCCCACTTGGGTAGCTGCCTCCCTGAGTGTGCATTAACGGAAAACTCAAATCATACGATGGAGGTGGGACACATGGTCTCTCATGTCGGACACAGGTGTCTTAGCCACTAGGCTTAATGCCCACCACTGACCTGAGTTTCTGCTGAAATTCGTACATGGAAGAGTCATAACTTCTGAAATAGGATTTATAAGAGATGTGATCTATGCATTATCCAGTTTGGTAAACCGATAATGGAGTAGGCAGATGGATCTCCCATATACAAGGTACATTGTCTTAAGTTGCTGGGCTTTGTCGAAGAGAATGCCACTCTTCCTCTAGCATCCATTTGTCTATCAAGATCAATGTTTCCTATTCATGCAAAGGCTTTTGTTAGAGAATCTTAGTGTGGCCTGCCAATAATTATCTCACTTATCTCGAGTGTGTGTTTTTTTTTTTAAATCTGCATTCTCAAAATTGAAAATTTGAGAGCATGCTAAGTTGACAATCAGATTATTTCAGGATATTCCAGTGCCTTAAAATTTTACTTTGGGAGAGAAAGCATAAATCGTAGCCAAAGTCAAACTTAATAGGTAATGTAATAATTATATTCATGATCATGAGAAAGCATCACATAGTTGTGAAAGTCCATGGTGAATTATTTTAGAAAACCAGGAGCAAGGAACTTGAGGGCTGTTTATTTGCCATGTGTTGGCATTCTAACTCAGGAAAACTCAAATTCCCCCAAATTCAGTATAAATTCCCTATGTTTTTCAGAATGGGGCAAGAACAAGGACTAATGTTATTATAGTCAGTGTAAAATATAAGTCCTTTATACATATAACAGGTTTACCTGCTGAATAAATGAGTAATTCCTACCAGAAGAAAAACACACGTAGCCTCAGCTGCCTTCTGTGTTCACAGCTCAGCTCTTATCTATGTCTTCTGCATGTGGGAAAGTGACTGGCCAACTAAGTGCATGGATTTTAACATCCAGACAACCTAAACTTGCCACGCAGCTTGCTCACTGTCCATGCCCTTTCCTCGCTCTCTCTCTCTAAACACACACACATCACCACCACCACCACCATCCAATCAATTCCCCCAAAACAAATCAGCAATGAGGATATGGTCCTGCAGATTTTGTTTGCCTAATATGATGATTGTTTGCAAAGGATAGGAGCGTGTCTTTAATTCTTTTGAAGTATTAAGGGTACTTGAAGAATTTGGAGATTAGAGTGGAATATGAAAATAATAATATCAATGTTTTAAGTGGACAGAGGGCTTAAAAAGCAATGGCTATATGTCATACAAATATGAGTTAAGTCCGTACTTTTTGTATATGTGTGTATATATAAGTAAATATAGCTGCGCAAATCTGTGCTAGATGGTGGTATTCTTAGCTTAGACCACTCCTCGGTCATAATAGACCTTTTTTGTAACTAACATCATCTAGGAATGACTTGGAACAAGGTGACAACTATTAGGGACTCTTGAGTCCAGTCTGTGTGGCTAGGTCCACTTTCTCATATCAGTCTCTGACTACCTCCAGATCCTTAAGAGCCTTGTGGGTGCATTCCTGTTTGAGGGACACTTAGGGCATGGTTAGATGCTCAGGGTGGTGTTTCTCAAACCCGGCTGGTGGCAGACACCTGTGACTATCCTGGGCTTACTGGAGACTGCAGAAAAACTTGGGGACAGTGGCTTACAGGAATCTAATCAAAATTACTTTAATATATTTTCAAAAATTCGAAATACAAGAAGAGCGAAATTGAACATGAACTTGCACAATTATTGTAATAAGGTGTCCTATCTGTAGTCTTTCATTGGCTTTTATAAAACAGATGATTACAGAATGATCCACAAGTAGTTGTGTGTGTGGGAAGGGGGTCAGAAACTCCTTTTTGCACAAAAAGCAAAGAAAAAAATGCTAAGGAATTTAAAATACAGGCAAACAATAAGAAGAAAAAAACGTAATTGGGCTTTCTCTAAATGCACTAAAATGAAATTGTGAGCTCAAGCTATTGAAACTAGTTGTGGAAGTAACAGTTCATTTCATCAGGGGACTTCCATCACTCTTCATAGTTGATTGGGGTTTGCAAATAATTCTTTATTTCATGTAACCCTGGCTTGAGAAGTACTAGATTCCCAAAGACCAGAGACCTGTAGACTACAGCATCCAGGTAGAATTAAGGGGTTCCTGAGTGTTTGCTCTCGGTCTCACCCAGTGACCTGCAGGCCTTCCCCTGCAGACTGATCTGGGTGCTGGCTCAGATGTCTGTGGCCACTCCATCTTCAGATGTTTTTCTCACTGTCTGCTGGCTCCTTGCACATACCACTTACCAGGCTTCCAATTCAGGAGTTGATGATTTACAATTGCAAGGTGAGAAATCCATGAATCAGTGTTATTTTATGACACAACCGTGGCACCCTAAGAAAAGAAAATGTCACACTATTTGACTTACCCTCTGTGGAGAAAAATAAAGCATCAGAGGAAATTAGTGAAGTTGTTACAAACCTTTGTTGTTTGGAATGAATACATTCTGTAAGTAATGGTTAGGCTACACACACAGAGGTGCTAATCAAATTCTCGTGAGGTCAGGAAAAGGTTTGATGAATCGTGTAGTCAGAGTAGATCTTCCACATTTCTACGGATTCAGAAACTGCAGGTGACCCTTAAGGTCACTGCAACACTGCCCCCGAGCTAGTTCACTCTTACATTTCATTTTAGGGTGATGCAGTCATTTAGCATTGTGTGGTTTGGAAATTAGATCAAGGGAAGAATTAACCTAAGGAAACAGAAAATTCTTTTTTTTTTTCCCCCAGAAATGGGATGTCTGAGTTCTCCGTAAATACAAAGGCAAATGATAATATCAATGACTATTTTAATTGCATCTTTAATCCATAAGGATAGTTCAATGACATTTTAAATTATACTCTTAGAATTGCAGTCACATAGGAGATAAAACTCACTATTTAGTAATGCATAGTTTGATCAACTGTATTTTCTCTTGAGATTGCATTGAGGTGGACTGAATATAAAAGCCCAGGCCAGAATTTGGCGTTTAATCTTCTGGAAGTCATTGTTGGCTCTTTCAAACTATCAAGTACCAAGGCTCGGTGCTTGAGTGGCGGATCCCTGCAATTTCAACTGAATGACTGATTACACAGGGCTCACAGCTAAGCGATATTATTTAAGAAAATAAACAAACAAACAGAAACAAATGTTGAATTCTTGTAGGTCAAGCTATTATTAATAAAAAAAATTTATTAAATAGTCTGGGAAGTTGAGTGATTGCCAGTCCCTTGCTAATCATGGCATTTGGCTTTATCTGAGCACTGCAATAGCAGGGGTATTCAAAATATTCATAGAAACTGAATTGGAAAAAAAGCTGTATGCACATCAAAAATTCTTTTTACACCACAAAAATCTTTAATTTCGTTTTTACACAAAACACTAGAAGTCTTATGTGGTTGGGTTTTTTGGTGTCCGGGTAAAGTAGGCAAGTGACTGGAGTAGGGTCCTTCACCTACCACTGCTAGTAACTGGAGTAGCTGGGATTCTAAACCCTGAGCTGCAAAATGAAAGCAACAGGGAAAGGAATGATTAGGGAATAGGTATAAAATCATTTTGCAGTGGAAGTTCTTCCAGTGACATATTTTAAGCTATGGTTTGAATAGAAACTAGAGGACATGCACTTTTGTTTAATAAGGAAATTTTTGCCCTGAGCAGAAGACAACATTTTAAAGCTTGTCATTTCATTCCTGGGAAAGCATTTGAGGAAAATGACATGGCTGAGCCCTGTTTGCTGTCCATTTTGGTGTCTCCTGCTGAGAGTTGCCATTTCCATAGCCAGTGGGCTGTACTGAATCCGACAGAAGCAATAGATCATTAACAGAAATGGAGACTTGGGGCAGCCTGCAGAGACAGAAAGAGGGAGAAAAGTCATTCGGGGCCACATCAACAAACTGCATTTAATAGAATCCCATACGACTGTGGAGGGTTTAGCTTGATTTCTTCAAAGAAACTTATGCTTTTAAAAACACAAAAATTTCTCCTCTCCCCTATAGAGTATCATGTGTAGCGTGAAAATCTAGGTGAGAGGGTCTGCTTGTTTCTGCTTGCTTGTATTTTCTCTTATTGAAAAAATAAGTCCTTAAAATACATTTAGTTATAAAAATCTGGATTTTATTTTCTTACTGACACCGGCATTAACCTTGAGATCTTCAATACATAACACTAATCCAACTAGAGATTATACTATTTATTTCAATCAATGTCTAAATTATTACATGGTGTTTCCATGATCTTTGTAAGTTCTTCTGGATTATTCTAATTGGGAGGAAGTAGGATGGAAGATTCAGGTTTTGCTACTAAGATCTCTTCTTCCATCATTACTAGTGGTAATTGGTACTACTGTTGGCATCCAATTGATTATGCACATTTCATGAGAAGATGTCCTGAAAACATTTGTTCTGGACCATCTTATCAGCTATTTTTATAGCAAACAGTCTTGGAAAATAGCCACAGTGGCTTACTCTAGAGAAGAGGGCAGTGCTGGTTGTTTTTGTTTTCCTCCCAAAGTCCTCAAAGTTCCTCTACCAGGCCCTTTCCCAGCCCTGGAGCTGGCATGTTCTTCTTTTCAGTCCAGCCTGGAATGGCCCACGAGTGTCAGGTGAGTTCCATAGTCCAGCCTGGTTCAGCCTGCCACCACTCCAGATCTCTATGTATACTTTATACTATATAGAATGTGGATGCTCCAGTTCCCCAAAAATGAACCCATAATTTCTCTACCAGAATCTGCCCCAGATCCAGCTCTCTTGCATTTTGGTGGGTGCTGTGGCCCAGTCTGACATGCTCCACCCTCTTCCCCTGTGCTAGCAGACAGATACTGTGACCTGGCCCAGCTAGGCATACCCCCAGTCCTAAGCTTTTGCATGCACCAGGGGATGGCAGGTGATGCTATTTATCCTAGCAGGTCTCTCACATAGGCAGGATCCTTGGCCTGACCCCAACATGCCCTTCAGTTTTACCTCCAAACCATATCATCTTAGCTTCAGGTGCAGTGGTCCGGTCCTTGGAAAACCAAAGGTCATTCCTCCCCTGTCAAACATGCCCTCAACTGCTCCCACTCTAATATGTCTCCGGACTGCCTTCCCTGGACGACTTGCAGCACCTCCCTACTTCCTTGCAAGAGTCAATCTTGGCCCAGCAATCTCCTACCTTTTCCACATATCTAAAAAAAATAATAAATATATAAATACCTAAATAGAATAGGCAGCTGTGTTGGTATACTGGTGTAGTTAACACAAATTTGGCATTTTCCAGGCTCAGGATGCCCTCAGCTTTAGGCTCATTTTCTCTTAGCAGTATAACACCTGCCTAGGCACAAGACAGTCTGGGCAGTTGCCCACGGCTGGGGACTAAATACTCATTTAAAAATAGCTTACAGTATAAAGCTTACTGAGTTCAGCTCTTGGGAATATAAGATGTTCCTTTTATCTACATTGATAATAAATGTTTGTATCCTAACACGATATAATAGATTCAGGGATAACCTAATAGCCTAGTAATTGCATTTATAACTGAGTAATACTCTATCATTCCTATTTTGAAAATTCCTCATATTTAGAAATCCATAAATGTGTGTTTTTAGGAACAAAAATTTCTAATGTGGCTCCCTTCATACCTTAGGTCTCCCAGGAAATTGAAAATAACTTGAAGACTGGCATCCTGCCTTTTATGCTCTTAGTTGGGACTCCATGCATTTGTGGAATCGAGTTGAATTGTTATAGAAAATGCATGCAACTTTGAACACATTGATAATTAGTTATCTCTTTTGTTTTGGGTAGCATTATTAAGTCAGTGCTATCAAATGATTCCAAGGTGTATTCTTACCACTCGAGGAAGACATTTACATGCTGGGCGCCAAGTAGGGTTAATGTATTATGCACCCAAGTCCCAATGCACCAGTGTGAGAAACTATTTCTCAGCCAAGAGGTCATTAAGAAAACACAGCCCCATCATAATGTCATTTTCCTCTTAATTTTCTGATTACTTACATTTGGTTTGGTCCTAATTATGAATACATTTAATTGCTTTATCCACAGTGATGATTAACTGCACCCAAGTCAAACCCCTTTGAAAGAGGACAATTCCTTGTAAAGACTGTATGTGAATGCATTTAGGAAGAATATTCTACAAACGAATGGAAATCTTTCAAATTCCAGAGGACCGGCTGGTTAGCTCTTTTACATGTCTCGTGAAGTTTTTTCCTAAAAAACTCAGAAGTAATTTTCCTTGCATGCTTTTTCAGAACTGGAATTTTTACTGTACTTTTTCCAAATTCATATGATCTATTGCTCTATTTACCTGAATCATTTCACCGGAAGACAATATTGAAAGTAAAGTATATGTAGATGTTCCCTAAAAGGCAAGCTTGAAAAAAATGAACTTGAAGATCCTGGCTGTGTTGCCCTTCGTTGTTTTTCAGTTTAGTGTGAAATAGTGATAATTGGAAGTTTTCATGTTTTATAAATTATAAAGTTTTAAGCACCAATTATACATGATTTCTTGCTGAATTACTTGGTAGTAATCAGCTTCGCTCTTAAGCAGTATTTAAAAGGTGATAAATATTGATAAAGTTTATTCAGTTTCATTTTTAAATGAAGGTGCCAGGGTCAACATTAAGACATAAAATAAAACCCCGAATTTTTGTATATTTTGGCTCTGTATTTAACGTTTTAATTTTGAACTTATAAAACACAAAGCATGAGGTAGTAAGAAAGAGTTTCCATATAGCGCTCACCCCGTTTCCCTTGTTAAAAAGTGATGGCAAGATCTCTGTGACAATTCATGAGTCACACCTAGCTTCCCCTGTTTTTTTTTTTTTTAATCTAAAATCATTTTATCCCTCACCCTGGTCATTAAGATTTCATCTTTGTGAAATGGTCAGATTTTAGCAGTTTTATTTATTGTGAGATGAGGTCATTTTCATTGAAACAAAGTACATGCTATCGTTTCAAGCTTTCTGTGTGGTCATTTTGGAAACTTAACCAATTCACTCTCTCTGCTGAAATACTAACTGCATCTTACGATGTTCTTGGAAATATCAATGTGTTTGTCAGTAACAGTGACACAACTCACCCAGGAGTCTGACTGGTGGAGTTCATTTCAGTCACACAAATCTCATCTCAGTTCTTGCCCACGGAGGCACACGTTAGGGGCTGGCGTGGTGTGATTGCTCTTCCCTTGGTAAGTAATAGAGGTGGTCTAGGGGAAGGGGGTCCTCGCTTGGGGAAGGCTGGCGCAGATGGGCAGGAGGACATGTCATTGTCAATTTACTCTAGGCTGCCTGTTGTCCCAGGAGAGGAGCTTAAACATTTGTAATCCAGAATGACTCATACTTGCAGATCTCTTCCTCATTCTGTTGCTCACAATTGGAATACAAAGTTGATCCACTGGTTCATTTGCAAAGAACCAAGCGAAGAGAGGAGTTGTGTACAGGATGACCCCACCCCTGGTCTTTGGGGTAGGCTCTGGTGAGACACAGCTGTTCCTGGGTTGCAAGGAAACTGCCAGAAAAGCAGAGAAATGTGTTTATGGATCCCCTCCCATGGTGCATTTTCTTTTCCTGTGTATTTCCCCTATTAACAAACTTGCTGCATATAAATATATGGCTGCCAATACCTGTTTTAAATGCTGTGCCTTTTCTGTTCCATGGACTCAAAGAGAAAACTGAGTAACTAGAAACCGAACAGCGCTGGTATGTTTTAGTTTCCCTTGGTAGATTTTGGCACCTAAGCCTGATAAAACGGCTAAGTGCCTGCAGTGCTGCAGTATGCAATGATTATCTCACTCCCTGGTTTCAAATCCACTGATCTCCAGCCAGCACCAGTGAGCACAATAGGGTGGCAGCAGCCTGTCTTGCAGCAAAACAATCAACCATCAGGGCTAGCAGAACATTCAGCAATGGGCCAGGAAGGAAAAGCTGACACATCCAGATGCCACTGCTTTGGAAGTCTTATCTGGAGTTGCACATATGGATGCTACATCTGCTCAGGTTATGCCACCAGTCGGCATCCAATCTGACACAGCTACCATGGCATGGATAGACAGAGACCTGGATATGTGTCTGGGTCTTTGTTCCAAAAAAAGCTGTCAAAAGCAGAGATGCTGATCTTATGAAAACTAGTTTCAAGAAGACCAATCTGGATGCTTAACAGTGATGGGCTTTGAGCATCCCGGAACTTCCCTAGGAGGAGGGAGAGAAACGCTACAAAGGATATGGGATTAGTGGGGGTGTACCTAAGTATGTGTGTGAAATTTTGAGGATAATGTCATAGTTTTTGGGAGAAGCTAAGACCAAAGAACTTTTGATAATGCTTTAAATCAACGCATGGAAAAGAAAAAGGAAATAGTCTGGATGCACGTCTTGCTACCTTTGGAAATTTAACCAACAAACCTGATAGTGATGATGAACACTTGCCTCCTTTTCTGCTTGAAAACAGGATAAAGGCTTAAGTCCATGAACTGTGTTTGCCTTTCAGAAAGTACATTTCTTATCTCCTCATAATGGCCCCAGGAGCAAACAATTATTTAATAAAAACAATTCACCTTTTCATCTCTTTCATTTCCAGAATCCTTACAAAAAGAATAGTGTAGGTTTATCTCTTGCTATTATCTCAACTCAAAATCATGAACAGCAGTGACCAATGGCAAAGTGTATGTATTAAAGTTCAATTTATGTAGCTACTTTCAATTGTAACCATCTGTTTATGTAACCTAAAATCGTATTGAAATCATTGGTCCCTGATGGTTAGCAGAAAACAGTCAGGGAAAGAATGATTTGGTGTGTTTCATTTTACTTTTCTCTGTGTTGCGAACCCATTTATTTACATGCTTGGATAATTTTGTTAAGTACTATGCTCCTTTAAGATTTATTTTTGTTTGTTCGTTTCAAATGTAGAGTGACAGGGAGAGACAGAAACTGAGGGAGAAAAACCTCCCGTCGCCTCTCCCCACGTGCTAGAAGTCTGGGCCAGGTCTGGCCAAATCCAGAAGACAGGAATTCCGTCCAACTTGGCCGTGTGAATGGCAGGTGTCTCAGCACCTGAGCTGTCATCATGTACCTCCCAGACACATAAGCATGAAGCTAGATTAGTAGTGTGCAGTAGGTGGGACTTGAACCAGGCACTCTGATACAGATTGTGGGAGTCCCAAGCAGTAGCTTAACATGGTGCGTCACAATTCCCATCCCTAGTTTCTATGTTCTTCCTTTATTATTAGGATAACTTTATATAAATGCTAAGTTTTAAACATCGTGATTAAAGTTAACAAGTTTTGTACATTCACGCATCAAAATATTTGGCATTAATAATGAGCAAGTGAGCATCCTCATGGGTATTTGTAACTATTTGAAGAATTCTTTTGCAACTAGATAATGTAGCCTAAAAAGTACTAGTCCTAATGATATTCCTGAGTCATTTTACTAATGACTCATATATACTGTCCATCTTGGGTGTGGACAAAGTTGTGGTATTCTTGTTGATCTAAATAGTGCAATGCAGATTGATTTAGTCCAGCCCCTTGATCTTAATGTTGAGGTATTTCCATTGACATGAAGGGATTTACCCCTGGGGCAGAGGAAATGCCCATGGGAAAGTCTGAATTTAGGAGGTATGGTTGGTAAATCCCTGGCAGATGAGTAGACGCAAAAAGTAAAATGAAGGTTGGCAGAGCAACCTTTCAGTGAGTGAAATGTTCAAGGAGGATGGTGATGAGGCTGACCTGGGAAACGCTCATGGGCAGCAATGGGCAAGGAGCTGGAGATGTCCTAGAACAAAGACCTTTACTCTTCCTCATTATAGGTGGAGAAACTAAGGCATGGGGAAGGTAAACCGCTCATTCAGATTCATAAGAAAGCAATTTGTTGCACAAGAATCTGTAGCTAGACAACCTCTTGAAGAGGCTCCATGTTCTGGTTATGAAAAGGGGCTCCCAAGTTTTAAAGCAGAAGGCCTTTATTTTGTCTTTTTCATGGTGTTGATGTGAATGCAATGATACAGTCCATAGAAAGTTCTTTGTACTGCACCTACCAATGGTAAGGGCTTCATAATAGTTGCTTTTATTATCATGTTCCTCATTATCGTTATTGTGGCACTTTGGCCATTGTCTCAGCTTTCTGCAGAAGTACACTCCTGTTTATGTTGTACATGTGTAATACAGCTCACCAAAAGCAGAATTCCTACAAAATATATGGGGAGTATATGGTATCATGTGAGCTCAGTATCACAGTCTGCAAAAGTTTGCAAGATGGTAATGGTAACTCTTGAAAACAAGTAAGCAGGAACAAGCACTTGAACTAGCAATTAAACTGTTGATCAAAAGGCCTGCATCAAGGTGTCTTTGAGTAATGTCTGTGAGCTCAATTCCAGTTCCCTGCAAATGTGCACCTGCGAGATAGCAGGTGATGCCTCAAGCAGTGGGGTTCCTGGCACCCGCTCCTTGGCTAGCTTAGCCACTGAAGACATCGGGAAAGTGAACCAGTGGGTGGACACTGACTTTCTCTCTGTGCCACCGAAAAACGAATAAGAAATGGGTGATAATACTGGATCATGTGGAATATAAAAAATTTAGTTACAAAGTCTTTTATAAAATTATAGTATTCCTTACGGTTGTTAAAAACTCATTCACAAGATAGACTCATGAAAAAGGAGGAGATGTAGGGAGAGTGAAGTTCTCATTCCATTTGATAACATTCCCCAAATGCCCCAAGGACCAAGGCTGGACCAGAACAGCCAGGGTTTAGGAATTGAATCTAGATCATCCACATAGATGGCAGAATTCAATTTCTAGAATCATCGTGGCTGACTCACAAGATCTGCACTAGCAGGAGGCGGGAGCCAGGCATTGCATGAGCCCAGGTACTCTGATGGGGATGCAGGCATCTGAATTGCTAGTCTACATGCCTGGTCCTAAGGCTTTTTAATTTTTTTTAACTATAAACAAGTCGTCTGTCTTAAAAATACTTTTCAAGAGATGTATTTTTATTTTAAAGGCAGATTTTACAGAGAGAGGAGAGACAGAGCGAGATCTTCCATCTGCTGGTTCACTTCCCAAATGCCACAATGGTCACAGCTGAGTTGATCTACATCCAGGAGTGAGGAGCTTCTTCTATGTCTCCCACATTAGGCTATCCTCTATTGCTGCTTTTCCAGGCCATAAGGAGAAATGAATTGAAAGTAGAGCAGCCAGGACATGAACTGGCACCCTTGTGGGATGCCAGGCTTGCTATGCCACTTCATTGGCCCCTAAAATTTTGAAATCAGCTTTATATAGGGAAAGCGATTATCAGAATGGAATCAGGATAATACTCATGCACTTCAAAAAGTTCACAAAATGGAATTAAAAGATAAGTTTATTGTTGTTCAACAGTTTTGTAATCCACAGCCTGTTTTTTATAATATTCATTTCCCATGAACTTTCTGTCGAGCCTTTGCTGTGGGTCCTAACCACACAATAGTCATGTCACCAGAAATGAAGCTTCATGTTAAGCTTTATGCTCAACTTTGTAAATGAAAGAACTACACAATAGGATCTTTTATTTTCCTCAACACAGTCCTTCACAGCGTGCTAAAACAGTCTCATATCTTCTTTAAAAGTGCTGTGTATTCATTGATGTAACAGAGAGAAAAGAGACAAATTTGTCGCTTTACTCTCCAGGGACTTAGCTGAGTCCAAGTCAGCAACTGGAAGCTGAATCCAGGTCTCTGACATGATCATTGAGGTCCTCACTGCTGTGCGAGTCGGGTTTACCAGGAATCTGGAGTCAGAAGCCCAAGGCAGGCATCGGACCTAGGCACTCTGATAGTGAGAGCTGCTCTTAGCTTCCAGGCACCTTCTCCTAATATAGCCTGCATATTTTATAGGGCTTGAATGAGTCAAGGAGGGTTTCTACTTCCGTAGGAAGCCACAATCTTCATTTTATGGACTAAATGTAGGAGCAGATTTAGATGAAACAAAGGGTTTAAATGTATCCTGAGTATTGTTTGTCATGAACAAATAGACTTAATATTTGTTTTTCATTTAATTTTACAACTAAAATATGGTTAGCTCTCCTTTATGGAAAATAGAAGTAGTTTGGATTCCTGTATACTAAAGAAAAACTGTTTTTGAGTGAGGCCTGTTGCTTCCTCTCTTTATGTGTATTCACACTAAGTGCTTGTAAAATTCCATTATGTTTTGACTTGAACATTAAATATTACCTTGAATATACACTTCCCAGCAGTTGCATTCTGATAGTGACATATTGTACTGTTTGAAGGGTGTCATATGGTCATCTGTCAGCTGAATGTTGTTCCATGGTAAGAATTTTATTCTTCAGATGTCATCTAGAATGCCTCCTGCTAAAAAGAGACAGAAAGGGAAAAAATAGAATAATATTTACAGAATGCTGGATGGGAGCAAATTGGAGATGGGTGACATTGAACGAAGCACGGGGAAAATTGGTTAGTCTGTCAAGAACACAATTGCAGTGTAGTACAAAATGAAGAGTGATACATTTTTGAGTATTTAAAATCTGATGTCATTCCATTAAATATCCATTTCTTTTTCTCTTTGGTCATGCAGATAAGGATAAATATGGGATTCCTAGTAGTTCACAGGGTTGGAAGAGGTGTCCCTCCCTACTAAGGGCAGCAGTGCAGGAAAAAGTAGCAGATGACGGCTTGCTTCATCAGAGGCAAACGTGTTAGAAAAAGAACATAGTCTTGCTTTGGAATTTGGCAGTCAATATTTCTATTGGCAGTATTTCTTTCAGCAGGAATTAACATGCTGGCCCTTATCCAAAGACATCTCATCCCCCTATTGCATTATAGATCTGATCCAGCTGTGGCTGTTTCTATAGGGAGAGATGAGGGCAATTCCAACAGCCAATTTGTAGGGTGCATTATACCATGTGGGAAGACAATGGATGCTTCCCCTCTTAATACATTCTTCTTGCAGTTTAATTTTTTCTTGGAATAGATGTAGAATTCTGTGGATGCTATTATGCTCCCATATCTAAAATTTGGACAAAGGTATACTCACATATCTGTATATTGCATTGCATTTTCAGGATCTATGCTCTATATTTAAGAAGGGTGACACCTGTTTTAATTTTATCGTATTTCAATTCTTGAACTCTAGAGATAGTTCTAACTGTATCTGTTCCTCTTTTGCAATTTATTGTTAAATAAAGTTTATGTATTTGAAAGGTAGAACAGGAGAAAGGAGGGGAAAATTAAAAAGGATATTCTATCCTCAGGTTCACTCCCCAAATGCCAAAGCTGGGGCAAGGAACTCCATCCATGTCCCCACAGAAGGCCTGTTTATTGAAGCCATTATTTGCTGTCTTTTTAAAAAAAGATTTGTTTGTTTTTATTACAAAGTCAGATATACAGAGAGGAGGAGAGACAGAGAGGAAAATCTTTCATCCTATGATTCACTCCCCAAGTGGCCACAACGGCTGGTGCTGCGCCAATCCGAAACCGGGAACCAGAAACCTCTTCTGGGTCTCCCACGTGGGTGCAGGGCCCCAAGGCTTTGGGCCGTCCTCGACTGCTTTCCCAGGCCACAAGCAGGGAGCTAGATGGGAAGTGGAGCTGCTGGGATTAGAACCGGCACCCGGGATCCCAGCATGTTCAAGGTGAGGACTTTAGCCTCTAGGCCACGCCACCGGGCCCTAACTGCTGTCCTTTAAAGTACACATTAACAGGAAACTGGATTGGAAGTAAAGCCAAGACTTGATTCCAGGAACTCCTATATAGGATGCAGACATCCCAAGCAGAAAATTAACCAGCTGGGTTAAAACACCTGCCCCTCTTTTGCAAATTAATTATATATGTATATATTATTCCTTTGAATTGAAGAGGTACTCTGTCCTCACTTACCTGCAGTGGACAGTGGAACCTTTGAGGAGAGTATCCTTGAGCTGTCTGGACCATTGTATTGTGTGCTCCTTTGAACAACTTAATGTCCTTGGACATAACAGTAAAAGGAATCCTACCACACAGAAATCTGAAACCATGTAACACTAAAGCAAATACTCAAATAATTAAAAGTGTAGGCATTTAGCAGATGGAGTACAGAAGTGCATGTTCTTGGCTTATGTCTTAATTCACTTGCAGTATTATTAACTATGTTGCATTCAAGTTTAGTGTTTCGTAAAGGCTCTTCTAATTTTTTATTGAAAGGGAGTTGGGGGCTGACAGTGAAGAATAGAGAGGAATGGAGTAGGGTTAATGTCTTTATTCATGGTTGAAAGGACAGGTTGAGGGCTTGGTGCTGTGGCCTAGTGGCTAAAATCCTCACCTTGCATGAGCAGGGATGTAGGCACCAGTTTGTATTCCGGCTGCCCAGCTTCCTATCCAAATCCCTGTTTGTGGCCTGAAAAAGCAGTTGAGGATGTCCTAAAACCTTGGGACCCTGCCGCTATGTGGGAGACCTGGAAGAAGCTCCAGGCTCCTGCATTCGGATTGGCTCAGATCAGGTGGTTGTGGCCACTTGGGGAGTAAATCAGCAAATGGAAGATCTTCCTCTCTATCTCTCCTTCTCTCTATATATCTGACTTTCCAATAAAAATAAATAAATCTTAAGACAGGTTGAAATTTTTATGAATAGAAAATCATGCTTGGCTTAATTGGCTCAATGGCTAAATCCCCACCTTGCAAGTGCCAAATCACAGATGGGCATATTTGCATCCAACTGCTCAAATTCCCATCCAGTTTCCTGTTTGAGGCCTGGAAAAACAGTTGAGGATGGCCCAAAGCCTTGGGACCCTACACCCACATGGGAGGCGCAGAAGAAGCTCCTTGCCTTGGATTGGCTCAGCTCCGAACATTGTGGCCACTTGCGGAGTGAACCAGCAGATGGAAGATTTTTCCGTCTCGTCTCTGCATAGATCTGTTCTGCCTTTCCAATAAAAATAAAATAAATCTTTAAAAGAAAGAAATGGAAACACCTCAAAGTGAAGGCAGTACTGATAAGCTTGCACGTACTCCTTCGGGATGCAATGTTTCTTTGGGGGGGCTCCTCCAGAACTTCAGAGAAATGTTCACTCTTGAGTATGTGGGTGCAGCAGCATGTCTCATCATCCTCCCAGATATACTTTATTCTAAACATTCCACAATTTAAAAATGGCTCATTGAATTTCAAATGCATGCGATATTGGTTGTATTGATGAAGATGATCCCTCTGTTGAATAAAAACATTTTCAAATGAGTCAGTATCTGAAACATTTCTAGAGCTGATTTTTCAAATTACGGTTGACATGTTCGATTTGAAGAACCAAAGTTAACATGATCACAACTCTCAAAAGATCAAGCTTACTGCGAAATCCGACTGTTGGAATAGAGAAGTATCTGAATAGTTGAAGGATGTGAGAATAATAATCTCTGTTGTCAGACTTTCTACTTTACATAAAAGTAAAGAAGTCGTTTTTTTTTCTCCTGTTCTTAAAATTACCCCTGGGTTACAAAATGTGTGTTATTACTGAAAGTAAAAGGAAGAGATGTAAAAGGATTACTATTTATTGATCATGTATTAGTTTATTCAAAACTTGTAATGCAATATCTAGCAGCAGTCCCATCTCACTGATAAGAACAGGAGGGGCTCAAGGTCACTCCGCTAGTGAGAGATTCAAATCGAAATTGTTCCTAGGCATGTCTGCTGTTAGTGACTGCTATTCAAGTTGCACATCCAAATGTTTTCCTGAAGATTCAGTTTGCTTTTATTGGAAAGGCAGATATACAGAGAGGAGAGACAGAGATGAAGATCTTCCATCTGCTGATTCACTCCCCAAGTAGCCACCAACATCCGGAGCTGAGCCAATCCGAATGCAGGAGCCTGGAGCTTCTTCTGGATGTCCTACATGGGTGCAGGGTCCCAAGGCTTTGGGCCATCCTCAACTGCCTTCCCAGGACACAAGCAGGGAGCTGGATGGGAAGTAAGGCTGCAGGGATTAGAATGGGTGCCCATATGGGATCCTGGCAAGGACTTTAGCCAGTGGGCTACCACACCAGACCCTAAAATCTACCACTTTGAACCATGGTTTGTGAGGTTGGTGATGACGTTGATTGCTTTGTCTAGAACATAGCCTTTCGGGAGTTGTTCAAAGCCAGTGTGTTTGTTTTCTAAATTCTTTTGTACTAGGTAGCATAACAACTTTTTGTTAGTGTTGAGGGAAGTGAGAATTGGGAGAGTAATGGGTAATTAACAGAGAATAAAGTGTCCCTAATAAGGTGCTTAACTTAATTTAGGACATTGTAGTTAACTTCCTTAGTCATCAAATTCAGGCCATTAAATACCTTGACAATATGATACTTGATTTTTCTAGCATTTCCTATACCTACGGTGCCATGACTAAATAGCAGAAGGTGGGACTTGTGACTGCTGCTGAAAGGCTATATTATTGTAAAATACTGGAGGAAATTAAGTTGGGAGAGAATGGGGAGGAGAGCGAATCCTTATACCTACAAAACCTTGTCACGGAAGGTAGCAATGAAAAAGAAAATCAGTCCATTAAGCTGGAGTTCTCCCGACTTGCTAGTATTTTTTTGTTGGTTCTATTTTTTGTTTGTTTGGTGTTTTTTTTTTTTTTTTAAGGCAAGGGGCACTCCATATGAAGGTAGTTGAATAAAGGAGTGTAGATGTGCTACAAAACAGATGGGGTCAGTTGGGGTCTCCATGGACGGCATCACTAGCTCGAGGGGGGACGTCTTGGAGTCGGCCTTGTCTCAGGCACATGCCTTCGGAGCCTTTGCTCCAGGCCTGAGCTCCAGGCCTTCAGCTTTCAGGCTGTCCTTCGGCTGGCCGCTCCCGCTGATGTGCGTTGTAGGTATATACTCTTCCTGAACTGTTCCTGAAACAGTGGAAGGGGAGGAGACTGTATTTCTGCCTGATGCCAGTGGAAACGGAGTTAATTTTCAGGGTTGTGTTTGAATTCTTAGAGATGACTGTGAAACAAATAGCCAAAGAAGGTCCCCCTTGCCTGTGCAGTGATGCTGTCAGGGGCCCCGCGGCTACTGGCTCAGTTCATGATGTATTATACCGCTAGCATTTCAGAGCTCTCGGGGGATCGCCGGTCCTACCATAAGGTCAAGAGTTAACTACTTGTATTTTAGCTGGGTACTGCTATCAATACTGCTTCTATGGAAACCTCACTTGACGTCATTTTTGAATCTTTGTGACTGTAGTCAAGCTTCAGTAAAAGTCAATAAGAACATTAGATTGTTGTCTATATTATTACTTACCACTTCCTGCCAGCAATCTCTCATTAGTCGAGAGTTTTGGAACTCTTGCTTGATTATTTATGCAGTCAATAGCAAGGCTTGTCTGCATTCATAATTGTTTGATTTTATGGCCTCTTCTTTAAACAAACATTGTCTATGGTAATGCGATGCCCTGATGGATGGGAAAGGTTTTGTCTGTGAATATCATTTAGATAATTAAAAATGACAGATGAAATCGCCCGCTGTCTTGACCTGTACTTTGTTCCCTCAGTGATGCTGAAGAGATGCTGATTGCTGTCAATCAAAACCCATTGGAGGTTTGTAAATTCTGGCTGCTATGAACTCTGACCTCCACTGTTGATCTGAAATAGATAATAACCTTGAAATTCTATTAGAATTTAAAAACAGTTTTACTAAAGGGGCACAGTATATGTTTCTTTTCCTTTAGAATTCAGTTACTTCTTGTCCTCTT
Source organism: Ochotona curzoniae (assembly GCF_017591425.1). Lineage (NCBI taxonomy): Eukaryota > Metazoa > Chordata > Mammalia > Lagomorpha > Ochotonidae > Ochotona > Ochotona curzoniae. The sequence goes on along the minus strand of NW_024467122.1, from coordinate 32,105,661 downwards.
TACAGTATCTGGAATTAAAGCAAAATAGTGTTTAGCAAAACTGAATGGGCCAAATCAGACTCAACATCTAATTCTATAATCCCGAATTCTGGATTAGAATTTATTTCCCTCTGCCCTGTCCTATATGGTGAAGTGTAAGCTTAATAACTGTTAAGGATTAGAATTTTCTTTTTGCTAGCTTTTAATAATACTGTTGTTGAATGAATTATTTCCATGCTAGTGTGGTTGTCATGTGTTATATTTTCATTCATACTTATTCTGTAAATGTTTTAATCTACTATTTGCCCAAGCCTGAAGAAATACAGCACAGAGGATTTAAAAGAAAAGAGAGATTCGAAGGCGGATGTTTATACCTAAACTTCTGCACCAACATCCTCAAAACCTTAGGTCAAGAGATCAGGTTGATAAATGCATTTGCCTTGCAAATCACTTTTTTTTTAATCATTATTCAGATGCTTAAAATATATTCAGAGCCCCAATAGTATTTAAAATATGCATGCAGGTGAATCATGATGGGAGTGAGAAGAACCACATTTATCAATATCAGAATCGTCACACTTAGGAACAGCAAAAACCGTTAGCGAATTTTACAAGCTAGAAAATTACGACAATTAGGCTGTGACGGTTTTCAGCACATTGGCAGTGTGGACTGTGTAATCGCAGGAGCCCCGTAGTAGGAGAATTGCAAATACAAGGATCTCTTCAAAGGTAATTGAAGTAGTGTTGGCTTTCCTGCTAGAGAAACTTCTTCAGAGTTTAATGAATTTATGAAGGGTCGCGTGAAGCATTGTTATCCTTATTTTGCATTTTGTAATCAGCAGATACTTTAAAATAATATTAGTTCTGTTAGTGCCTCTACGACAATGGAAAACAAATATTATCATTTATATTTGGCAGTTTATGAGAGTATCAGCAGCATAATCCCTACTGTAATTTTGAGGATGCTTCTCCAGAATAAAACTTTAACACTGGAAGGACTAAGTCTTACTTTCTGGTTAAAGTTTGGTTGTAACATGGGCAAATGAATTCTTTCCAAGCAGTATTATTTTAGGATTAATCTGTTGCAGTAGTGTAAAGCAATGATACGGTAACTAGCATTATGAATATGTATGTGTTTGCCAAAGTGTTCTTGGAAATTGAGTCCAGTTCCACCTTTTCTGTATCTCTTCCCTTGTTTGCTCAAGTCCCCGAGGATGGCCTATTGCTCTTGTAGTCTGGCATCCATTATATATTGAATTATTATCCCTTTCATTTATTCATTCATTCACTCAGTCATTCATTTTTGTATTCATTAAACAAGCATTAATTAAAGACCATTTAGTACCAGGCACTTTTCCTACCACTAATTATTCTGCATTTTCATTTTATCTCCCCAGATAAATTATAAGCAAATAAACTTGAAGGGCCTGCAGTTCCTTCATAAACCAGGTGCCTCATTGTTCTGGATGAGCATCTTTGCCTCTCCTAAGTAGAGTCGGTCCCCTCCTCCCAGCTCCACCCAGCAGGCTCAGAAAGCATGTAATTAACCTCTGATTTGAACTCGATTTCACTTTGATGCTGTGGGAGTGAGGAGTGAGAAAGGGATAGCAAAGACTATATGAACTTTATTGAGAAAAAATAACCGACAAATTATTTAGAAGCCTGATAAGCATTGAGGTGATATGTATAATAAAGGTGAGATCTCAGCTGATTTGGTCTTAACCATCAAAACCTTTGCTGAATTGAAACAGGATGATTCAGCTTGCAAATTTTGAACCTAAATTCCTCTCCTTTTCCTGTGCCGCTGACTTAGCCCTGTTTGACTTAGCAGCAAGAGTTCAGTCTATGCTTCCCTTTATTTTGCACAAGGTAAAGATCAAACTTGAGTGATATCAGTTCAAGGAAAATATTTTAGTGATCTTCTTCTGACCTTCTGTTTAAAAAGCTTCTATTGGTTCCTAAATCCATTGCTTTATGTGGACAGACTGTTTGTTTGGAGTTCAATTATTCTGCCTTTTCTAATATTTTAAGCTTATTTCACCAGGGAGGAATTTCATTTAGCTAGCCCAAATTCCCCAGCACTCCTGGCTCCTTGGCACTTCCCCTGTTCTCGGGGATGTTACAGTCAGAACTCATGCATAGGTGCTGTAGGGCTCCGTTGATAGGGGAACTTGGTACAGTTTGGTTTTTTAATTTTTCCATTTTCCTTTGTGACTTCTTATGATACTAAAGATGCAGTTGAAGGATTCCAGTAGAATTTACTGTCTGATATTCACTGTAGGTTGCATGCATTGATTAGTTTTTTCTTTCCATCAAAGTACCACTTCGATCCAGTGTGTGTGAAAGCTTTATGGGAATCTTATAGCATATAAATATATCTCATTAGGAATTATTCCATGGTGACATTGTCTCTGTGTTAAGACATTCACTGTATCGTACCAAAGTAAGAGATAGATCAGATGGTAGTGTTCTTTTAGCAAATATTTACAGGGAGAAGCAACCATGGATCAGATTTTCAGAGAATGATAAGCCTGGCCCTCAATTGAGAAGGCACTTCCTCACCTTTTAAAATCCCATTCATGATGATATAGAAGGAGCTAATTCCGACCAAATTCTTGGCAGTTTCAGGATTCCAACCTCGAACTGACCCAGTTCTGGAAGACTGAGCTTCCATTGCTGTTTAGGAAACACTTGCTAAGTACTAAGCCACGTTCATGAGCACTTGGCAGTGGACTTCGTGTCACTGCTTCTGTCCTACCAGTTGTCAGTCTCATGTTCTATGTGGAGAAACGGAAGCTCTGAGTGTCTGAATGCTGTGCCCCCTGGCTCGCAGGTGCCAAACCAAACAAGCTGAAATTAGGACTTTAGTTTTCCGATTCTTGACTCCAGAAAACTTTAATTTGCTGATTCTTTCTGCTACCACGACCCCAGCCCAGCGCTCTTGCTTCTGGCTGCTGTGCTCACAGTTGTGGCACATCTACCTGCAACAGAGCCGGCACTGGCTCAGCCATCTCTGGTGCCAACTCTGAGAGCATCCAGATCTACCCAGGCAAAAATAGATACATAGGTCCTCTGGTGATTTAAATGAATTCAGTCGATTTGAGAGATAATTTTTGTTTGGCTTCATTTTCCAAAGTTCAGCCAAACTGATTTATGTGGAGCCTCCAATTATCTTTCTAGTACACCAATGCCAACAATTCTGTTAGGGAAATGTTCTTCTCATGTCTGCCTCTCCGGGAAGGATGATGAAGAAAAATCAACTTCTAGTGGCAGCTGTGTCTCAAAGAAAAGATTTTTCCTACCTGATTATCCAGTTGTTTAGAGGGTGGCAGCTCACACTGCTTGCAGAAGAGTCTAATTTCCTGAAGATTAATAATATTAAAGAACGTTAAATGAGGCAAACAGCATGCCACACTGTGCAGAACCCCAGTTGAAACCACATTGTCCAATTCCCTTCTGCTATGGGGAAGATAATTACAGCAGCTTTGTTCCTGTGAAGTAAATGAATTTTGAATCCTCTGTATATTTAATTATTCAAGACTGAACCTTTGTTATCTTAAAAAAAAAAATAGTGCAGGTAACCCCCCGTGGTATATTGTGAGTACTAATTACCTCATCTCATCACTATTTTAACTTGCTCTTAGCAATAAGCCTTAGGAGTTATTTTGATTTATTTGCACGTGTTTGTAGAATATGGGCATATAAGAAGGGTGTTTATTTTGCTAGTCTGTTTCCAGTTTAACATTGGCTTTCTAGCTGTCTCCAAAAGCATTCTGCCCTTAAATGGCCATAGATTTCTTTTTTTTTTTTTAAAGATTTATTTTTATTATTTTTTTATTGGAAAGGCAGATATACAGAGAGGAGAGACAGAGAGGAAGATCTTCCGTCCCATGATTCACTCCCCAAGTGAGCGCAACGGCTGATACTATGCCAATCCGAAGCCAGGAGCCTCTTCCGGGTCTCCCACGCAGGCGCAGGTTCCCAAAGCCTTGGGCCGTCCTCGACTGCTTTCCCGGGCCACAGGCAGGGAGCTGGAAGGGAAGCGGGGCTGCCGGGATTAGAACCGGCGCCCATATGGGATCCCGGGTGTGCAAGGCGAGGACCTTTAACCACTTGCGCCACCGCGCCGGGCCCAATGGCCATAGATTTCTAAGGATCTGTGGTCTAGATAGAAGAGCATAAATCTAAATAAAATGCAAGGGATATTTTTGCTTATAAATATTGTCCATCCTGTGCCAATGGGAATGTTTACTGCCTCAGTCAACATCTACAGCTAACCTGGAAGTGTGGATGGTTGATTTTGAAGAGATTGAAATGGTTTTAGATGACCAAAGTTTATTTAGCCCTGCAAACTGTATCTGTGAGTACAAAGTATGTTTTTAAAGTGTAAAGGGCTCCTGAGGTTATATTTCACAACAATGTGAGGATGGATTGTCACAATAAAGGCTGTGATTGCAGCCCTTCACACTGAGCCACTGTGACAATGAGCTCTCAATTGTTAGCCCATTTATGTATTAGAATGTTAGGAGTTGAAGCTTTCTTGACATTTAACTCAAAATGGACTGTTACAACTGCTGCCGGAATGAGTTATGAAAAGGACCGACAGGGCAAATGGCCCTTGTTGGTTGCAGGTAACTACATTTCAGGGTCACACAGTTGAGTCACTCCAAGGGATTTTAAGAGCTTTCTGGTAAGAGCTACCCAAGAGGGGACTCCCCAAACCCTGTCGTGCACTTGGATTTATTGAGTGGAAATGAACTTTTAAAATAAATGTATAGATCATGGGGAGAGTATAGCATTGCAGACAGGAAGAACACAGGGATTCCTTTTTCACTGTGAACACTTACAGAGGGTTTACCTCTTCTGCAGAACAAGAGAGGGCAGGCTTCCCTGGGCTAGGCAGGCTGTCTCCTGAAGAGCAGCAGGGAGGACGGTGTAGACATGGGTTCCAGGAAGTTCTGACCGAGACATGAGTCAGACTGCTTGCACACTCACTTCCTCTGTAAAGGTGCACAAACTCAAGCTCGCTCCATGACTCTCGTGACCTGTGGATGGACAAACCCCTGAGGTTGTGGGGAAGGGTAGCAGATGTAAACAATTTATTTTCTAAATGCTTTCTAAAATGGTAGCCTGGACTCTTGATTGGTTGAGGTTGAGGAGTTTTATTCTTTATCCCACAGTCATTCTAAATGTTTGGGCTTTTGTTGTTTTTTTGCTTTTTGGTCTTTTTTTTTTTTTTTTTGACTCACTATCTCTAGATTAGGAGGGTTTCTTAATATTTGTACTTATCTAACTATTCAAAGACAGTTTGATCCTGTCAATCCTGGATTCTAATTCCAATTTGTTTACTGTTAAACACACTGGCTAATTAGCTGGTGACTTAGAGCAAGTTGCTTTAACTCTCTGTGCCTTTTCTCCACTGAAAAACAAAAAACAGAAGTGGAATGGAAACTAAAGAGTCTAAAAGGGCCAAAGCTGAAAGAATCCAAAGCTTGGAGATTCTTCTGGGTCTCCCGTGTGGATGCAGGGCCCCAAGGCTTTAGGCCATCCTGTGCTGCGTTACCAGGGAAGGGAAGTGGAGCAGCCGGGACACAAACTGGTGCCCTTATGGGATTCCAATTCATGCAAGGCAAGAATTTAGCTGCTAGGCTATTGCACTGAGCCTGAAAAAATTTGCTGAGGTTTATCGACAATAACAACAAAAAAGTGTTTAGGATTTCTGATAATTATTTATGTTTTTCCTTTATGTTTTTTGGCATTTTATAAGATGTTTCTTTATACATTTTTATAGAAATAAATATTTTCTAGAAAGAAATATCCTATTATACTATGAAGAAAATATTTTATGCATGTATGACTTAATGGCTACCTTGATATTTCATTGTTTATTAAATTTAAAATTTTTTAAAAATTTCATGGTACAATTCCATAGGCTCTGAGATTCTCCTTACTCCCTCCCAAAACTCCCTCCCCCTCATTGATTCCCTCTTTTTTATTACAATGGTATAGTCCTTCATAATAGTCACAAGCCCATCATTCTGCTATTTAAGTGTATCCTGACATTACAGACAATGGCAGTGTCCAGCATCCTATTGTCAAGATAGATTTAACAGTTTTATTGAGAGTCTGTCTGTGACTTGGAAGAAGAGATGCACACTGCACTGTGTCTTCACATCTGGATGTGATAAAACTCTACTAACAACACCTGCTGGCATGGATGTAAGAAGAAGTGTACTAGCCTACATTCCTTCACTGCTGGTGGGAGTGTAGGCTAGTACCACCACTATGGAAGTCAGTATGGTGAGTGCTAAGAGAGCTGAAAATTGGCCTGCCATATGTTCCAGCTATCCCACTGCTGGGAATATATCCAAAGAAAATGAGAGCTGCAAATGAGAAAAGAATCTGTAATCCTATATTTACAGCAGCACAATCGACAATAACAAAGACATGGGCACCACCCAGATGCCCATCAAAAGAAGAGTGGTTAAAGAAACCATGGTACATCTACTCCACAAACTACTATTCAGCCATGAAAAAGAATGAAATTCTACCATTTGCAACCAAATGGTCCCAACTAGAGACTATTTTGCTCAGTGAAATAAGTCAACCACAAAAGGGCAAATATCATATATTCTCTCTGATATAAGGCAACCTTCTTGCAAAATATTAAATCAGTAGCCCTTTCAGTACTGCTTTTGCTGCATCTCATGGTTTTTGATATTTTTGTTTTCACTGTTCAAAAAATATTTTGTTTTTCTTACTAATTTTCTCACTGACTCACAGGCCACACAGTAGCATCATTTGCTGCAAGAAGGTTTTTTATTTGCTTTTTTATTTCTTAAGTGACACATTGTTCATTCAATAGCATGTTATTTAACTTCATGGCATTGTAAAATTTTTAACTTCATTCTTGTTGCTGATTTTGTTTTATAGCTTTGCATTGAGTAACTGTGTTACCGAGACTATCATATCAAAATATTTCTGTGTGCTTTTAGAGATACATCCCATGGACACAATGTTGAATGAAATGAGTCAGGTACAGAAAGGTTGACATTGCAGGTTCTCACTGTGCATAAGCTAAGAAAATTGATCTCACAGAAGCAAAATGAAGATTACCCGGGGCAGGGAAGGGGCAGGTAAGATGCAGAAGAGATGGGGAGAAGATGGCTAATTGGTATAGGGGTACAATTAAATAGCAATAATTGTGTCTATTGTTGTTTGGCACAATATAATAACTAATTGATAGCAATGAGCTAGGAAAGAGTATTTGAATGTTTGGTAAGTGTTCGAAAAAAATGGATATAACTATTACGCTCATGTGATCAACACACATTGTATACATGTGGGACAATGTCACACCATGTCCCATATGTACAGTTATATGTCACTTACAAATATAGAAAAATTAAGATCCAGTCCAACTTACGCTAAGTGTCTTAGTAATTCATTATATATTCTTCTGATTAAAAGGATAACACCTAGACATAAGTGCTCAGAAACTCCAGAACTGAGTCCCAAGCAAAGAAAATATCTTGAGAGACTAACATGGGTTTACCTGCAAGTAGAGAAGTCCTGTTTACACCTTATCCCCATGGAAAATCTGGCTCGCTAAGGCTGTAGAGAAAAAGAATAAAAATATTTATGTATAGATTTATTTCAAATTAAATTTTCACAAAATGAAGTAAGGTTTATAGGTGGTGACTGGGCAGACAAGGAGGTATAGTCTTGCTGTGAAATTGTGCTGCCAGATAAATTGACCTAATTAAGCAGAACTTAGATAACATAATCAGAGATATTCTTAGTTCAACGCAACCAAGTTGAGGACCACTATCTATTGCTTTCCATGCTTTCTCATATAGAAGTTTTCTTTTCACTTGAAAAGCGATTTCCAAGTGGAAAGAAGTGCCCGCATCAGCTTTCACACAGACTAAGTACAGCACAATGTGAAATTATAACATCTTTTATAGTTTATTAGTGAACTGAGCGTCCTGGGGCCATTTTCAAGATGTTAGAAACTGCTTTTTAAGTCATTTTCCCGTCAAAGCATTATGAAAAACAGGCATGCAACACACCTTGCATTTTTTGCTAATCTAATTGCAGGAAACTGGCAAGTCAGAAAACTGGATTTCTGTCAGTCCAAGGCCACTAAAGGGAGTGTGTGATGGAGTTCTGGTGTCCCTTCCAAGAGGGCTTTGTTTCGCTGACTAGGGAAACATTCAAGATTTCCAAATTTGTTTCCAGGAAACTACCTTATTTGCAGAAACTGGGACTCTGCATCATTGGGGTGAAGGATATTATAGTGTGGTGAGTCCTTGTCTTTTGAGAAGCTTAGGAGGACTGCAGTAGTCATCGGAGGGCTAGCCCTGCTGACTGTGGAGTCAGGTTCCATTCTGGCCTGGCTCTGCTGCACACCTTGGAGCACATTTCATTCCCCCACAACAGCAGAGTTTTATGATGTGCTATCATGAGAAATTAGGTTGATGTTGTGAAGATTAAGTGATGTTTTATACAGACACATACGTGTGTGTGTGTGTGTGTGTGTGTGTGTGTGTGTGTATGGTACCACTAAGTACACAGTGTTGAGTTTCATGACATATCTATTCAGTTTATTACCATTACCTAAACTTGTCTAATGGCACTATCCCAAAAAGACTCAATTTGCAATACCTGACACTACAACACAGTATAGTGAAGGGGGCAGAATTGCCCAATAGCTGTCCACGGGTCCTCACACATGGAGATGCCAACAGGTGTTCCTGGAAATTTTTTTTTCCTTACAGTGTAGAAGGGAGTCCCAAGGATACCATGGAGTTGAGATATATTTCAAGTTAAACAGTGTAAGAGTACTAAAACACAGTAGGAAGGAAAAGAAATATTACATGTCTTCTTATGTTGTGGAAGAGACTGTTAGCCTTACCTTTATTCATATCTGCATTTTCTCAATAAGAATTTCCCCTATGCCCTTGCTGTGTCCCCGTGCTGGCCACAGGTGCCTTAGAAACTGGTCCAGAGCCACAAGGGCAGCATTACAATCTCTGTCTTTGTTTGTTTTAACAAAAATGTTTATCTCTAGACAGTTGTTCTTATATATCAGCTCAGTGGCTGGTAGAGTGGCAGCAGGCAGCCTAAGATAGAGATGCCCCAGCTGACACATGGAAAAGGGCCAAGTGATGGTGGCTTCCTAGTCTCTCTTAGGTGACCATTTTTATGGTGGATGCCTAGCCCTGGCACCAGCTGGGGTGTAGGACTTTCTAGATCCAAGTGGAACCCCAGAAGTGACATGTGCGCAAGAAAAAGTCATAGGCAAAAACCTGCCACCTTAGTTGGTGTATTTAATCGGAATTTGCATTTCCTACCATTTCAGTAATGCTCTTATTCTTTTTAAAGAAAATTTCCAAGTGACAGAGTTTTAAAATATTAAGGAAAAATGAATGAACTAGAATACAGGAAGCTGGTTTGCTCACAGGAAGATTGTGAGACTTTGTTTTCATTGCAGACGAATGTAAAGGCAGTCCCCCCTCCCCCCGCAAAATGGAAATGTATTTGTTTCTATAAACAGACATTTTTTAAAAGGGAGAGCTTGAGAAATGTGGACCTCACTCTTTGATGCTGAACAACAGGCTTGTGATTTTTTTTTTTTGCACAAACATAGACCTAAGAAAACATAATAGTACATCACTGATACCATAGTCTGATAGATTGATCAAATGTTTAGTGAGTGCGTTCTGCTCTCGTCCAGCAGGAACACCTGCTTCTGTTATTCTATCACTGATAAAGTGGTAAATAGCTGATGTAAGTCATGCCGCTTACATAAAACCTCATAGTTTACATGTGGGGTTGGTCATTTGAATAGAATCATGTGGGGTTTGCATTCAATTTCTTTGTTAAGTGACTCAGTAAAATTATAGGATCATAAATGGAGAGTGACACCATCTTAATCTTTTTCACATTTTATCTTTTCCATCCACTCCCCGTGTTTTGTGATGACACCTCCTCCAGCATATCCTGGAAAATGGACCTTCAGGGATTAACTGTTGTCATAGTCTAGGGGTTAAGAGAGGCAAGTATCTGTAGGGTGAGCTTGATGCCATTTCTAATTTTTATTTTAAACACTGGGATAGTTTGGGTTCTCCCATCATCAATGAGAATTATAACTTAAAATCTGACAGTCCTGCATCCTCCCACTAACCAATTTAATTAAGCAGTAACCACCAATATTTGAGAAGAAAAAGTGCAGCTATATTCAGATGCCATAAAGTCAGGGCTATGAAACAGCAGTAATCAATATGCAGAATGTGCCTTCCTTGACCTGGGCAGAGGAAGTTGGAGATAAAGAGGAAGGGAAGACAGGCCGTTTCTCTGAGAACACTCATGTTCCAACTGGGAGACTGACAGTCACTGCCCCCCAAGTGAGACTAGCACATACTGTTACTTAACTCTCTGGATAGATGCAATGAAACCAGGTCCTTCCTCAAGACATGCATCTTGTTGATGCACCCTGTATGATAGGAACTCTAATTTTGTTCAGAGACTAAGAGAAAAAAAAAATATTCAGTTGAGTCATTATCCCTTGGCTTATAGAAGGTCCACTGACAGAGTGGCACACAGCATAGTAAATAAGTTAGGATTGTATTGATAACACATCATCAGATTGAAAACCAAAACAATGAAGGCCAACTATCCATTTTCATGCTTGAGATTTGATGCAGCATGGACAGCCCTAAAGGAAGAATATGGCTGCACTGTTAGCGAGATGGGGCATAGACCCAGCCAGGTCTGTCTGTCTGGATGGTTTGGGGGCTCTCAGTTGCAGCATTTTTTCCTACTGGAAATGGAGCCAGAACCTCACCAGCCTAAGGGTCCCTACTTTTTTGTTTTATTTATGTTTTTTTTTTTTTTGGTTGATTTGCTTTGGTGATCAGCTATTGCATCACAAGGCAGGAGAAGAACAGAGTAGTATTTCAAGACTTGATGGCAGGAGAATGGGGAGTCTTGATGGTAGGTAGAATGGGGAGTGAGTTACAGGTGGGCATTAGAAAGAGAACAGTTCTGCTCCTGAGGTTATTTCTGACACCATCAGCTTGGGATATTATTTTTTATACCTGATAGTGTCTGCTTCTAACAGTGTCTGGAAATGCCATTATCACGAGTGCTTTGTGGGATTGACACAGGAGTTTATGAAGAAAGACACGTCGCATTCTCCAGAATGAGAGTTTTACATTGACTTTATTCTGTCCACCTGGAATCAAGGCTAGAACACAGTCATTAGTTCCCCGGAGCCTAGCCATCTGAGAGAGGGAGATTTCTGTTCTGGTCATCTTTGTGTGGCTGTCCCAAGTTGTTCTTGTTGTCCCCCTGTCTGTGTTGTGGTGGCTGCATCTTCTGTTAGAGCTTGTTTATTAAGCTCAGAGGGTGATTACTCCTTGCTTCTGCATCTCCTGAAGTCCTTGGCCTTGGTTCCTTGGTTTCCACGGAGAGCTTTGCTTGTGTTGTACTCCGTGTAGTCTTGGCTGGTGCTTTGCTCTTCGGTGGGCCTGGCTGGGAATGGCTGCATGTCGCTGCAGCTCTCTGCCTCAGTTCCTGAGTCTGCTCCACTGGACTGTGCTCTCTGCCGGCCGCCCCCTGCGCCCTCTCTCCTCACTGTCACACTCAGCACCCCTGGGGTGTTGGAGATGGTAACTTACATCCCTGAAGATGGCAAGAGGCCATTCTGAAGAGAGTTAAGAGCTGAAATTGGATCCTCCACGGAGCAAAGCAATCAAGCAAGATTTGAAGGACCTGGTCCTCTTTCCTGTCACTTCAGGAGTGACTCACAAGTCGGTAATGCTGCTTGTAGCATTTGATCTTTGTCATTATACTGCCTCAAATACATAATACATGATCGGTAGATGTAAAGCAGAACTGGAATGAAGGTGATGATGTCACTGTACCCTACTGAATTTAACCTGACCAGATCTTTGCTATAAGACTCTTAACCTCTTTCATTGATTCCAATTCATATGCAGGCCCATTCATCTTATTATTTGGGGATTTTTTTTTTTTTTTTTGCTTAAGGGAAAAAAAATTTAGAGTGCCTCTAGAAAAATGTGTGTGTAGGAATCTCACAGTGTAACTACAAACAGTGAAGATTAATCAGATTTGTTTCTCTAATAGCAGGTGATTTAAAAGACCACATGCTGCTTCTATGTCACAACACTGTTGAGCCTTCGTCCATTGAATAATGTTTAACTCAACCTGCTAGGGTGTGTTATCCTTGCATTATTTTTTCAAAGAGCTGTCTGTGAAGTATAATGTATTTGAGTCTATTAAGAAATTGTCTTCATTTTATTATTCTTTTTTTTTCTTGGTATTAGGCTAATGCCTTGAGTAAAATAAATAAATATAGAAAAGAAGTTAAAGAACAAAATAGACTGCCTATTACAGTACCCTTTTCCCCAGGATATTAGTGGTTCTTAAAAAATTTCATGGAAAATGGAGGTGGAAAATAAGTTTAGGGATTGGAATCTGGTGCAGTCATAAGAATGCTACTTGGGACATTAATATTCCAAATTGGAATACATGAGTTTGAGTCCTCACTTTGCCAATCTTTCCAGCTTCTTGCTAATGCACACCTTGGTGGCAAGCAGGGAGTGGCTTGTGTTTTTACATCACCACCAACCACATGGAAAACCTGGGTTAAAATTCAACCTCCTGGATTTTATCTGCCCCAGTTCTTGCTAATTGTGAGAATCTAGGGATTGAATCAGCATAGAGATGATCTTTTTGTGTCTATTTCTATCTCTCTCTGTCAGAAAAATTCAAGTTCTTTTAAAAGGTAAATTTATGTGGCTTTAAGAATGTAGATATTCATGCAGTTTTTTTTCTCATATTACACGTTGTCCGTGAACTTTTTGGGATACATTGGTATAAAAAATGAATAAGACAAACATCTTTGAAAAGTGACTGTTCTTAAGTATGTGAAATGGCATAATAACATGTCAGCATAATATGTCATCAGAGCCTTGATGAGAATATATATACAACTGATATATTCCTGCCCTTCATTCATTCCTCTCACCTTCTCGAAGACCAAGTATCAGTGTATCCCCTCGTTTAGTCGTGTTTATGAGATAGCAAAATAATTATACCAGGATTTTATTTTATTAATAGAAGCTGTTCAATTGTTCAAAAAGGGGAAATTCTGTTATTTGTAATAACATGAATAAACCTGGGAGATGGTAAACTGTGTGGAATGGGTCAGGCACACTAAAGCAAATGCTGTGCGACCCCAGCTCAGAACACAGAGTATAATGTATTTGATCCCTCAGACACTGAGAGTGGTTTCTAGTGGCTAAAGTAGATACACAGAGAATAGGAAGTTAGTGGATCCAATGTTAACAGGTAAGAGGAGTAAGATCTGTCATTTTAGTTGATAGCACTGCATTGTGTGTATATTTCAAAATTACTTAGGCAAAAAGATTTTTGAATATTTTTAGCACAAAGAACTGATAAATGCTTGATGTATTAGCTTTGTTTCTTTTCCTAATTTCAACATCGCACATGTATACATTTATGGAAACATCACTTTGTACTTGGTAAATATATATATATATTTGTTATGTGGGGATCAAAAACAAAACAAATACATAAGAAGGAATTGCCGCAGAGCAAATGCTGCTAGTAATAGCATTCGGTGTTATGTTGAATTTCACGAAGGGAAAACAGAAGGGCCAGGAACATTGTGTTTAGTCTGCTACTGTCTCTCTCTAACCCAGAATCAGAATTTATGAAGACCTTCAGAGGGTGTGGACCGGGAGACCTTTCTAATGACTTAACAATAAACCATGGAAGCTCTTAATTTGCCTATAAACTCAGGATCCCTCTGGAATTGCCCTGCGCAGTGCAGTTCTAAGGACCTAATCATTGCTGTGTTCTTTCGTATGGAACTATTTCAACCCCTGCTGAGATTCCGAACATAAAGACTGCTTCCTTCTCATAAACATGGCTCCAGATCTACAAATTATTTGTGGTTGCTAATTGAGCTCTCTGTTGCCTCCCACTGAAGCTTTTCAATGGATGAGGCGTTTCCATGGTTTTATTTTTCTCCCTGATACCTGGTGCTCTCAATCCCAACCTAGAGCCCATAGCATCCTTTGTGATGCCCCACCCAACCTAGGCAGTCGTTGGAGAGACTCAGGGAGCATTGACTTGCCTGTAGAACATCTGTGCTAGCCGTCTTTTCTTTCCGTTCCCTCTGGGCCTGTGTAGTTGTTGGTGCTTGTCAGGATCCTCAGAGAAAGCGTCAAGCACTCGTGAATTAGTACGTCATTTCCTTCCAATGCACATCCTTAGATTTCTGTGTCTAAATTAGAGCAACTCTTCTGCGGCGGTTGTGGGTGAATGTCTGCCAGTGTTCAGTATTATGTCGACTCATATGATTTACCCATTTGAAATCAACAACATTGAAATATCAATCATGCTACGTGGTCTAACATAGTGGGAATGGAGAGGGGCTCAGTCTCTCCTTTTCTTGGAATATAGGTTGATGTTTCTTCTCACTACATCAGTGCCTTTATTTTTTCTGTGCTGTTTTCTTTTTTCTCACTGCTTCCCTTCCATTGTGTGACCAATATGCATTCAAAAACTACATGTAATAGGATGCTTAAGGGCCTCCAGTGACGATCCTGTGGTGGCTGACATGAAAAATAAAATAAAATTAAAAACCTGGACATCAAAAATGCCCTCAGCAAAGTAAAAGAGTTTTATAATACTGCTTTCTTGATTAAGGGTAAGTATGTAAGTACAGAAACTAAGAAATTCCATTGGACTACTTGGACTACTACTTGTTGCATCATCCATCTTTGTTAATGGCCATAAGAGCCACAATTCTTAACACAGCTTCAAAGAAAAATAATTGAAAGTGTAAATGTACATGACTTCATTCAGGACAGGAGCTAGAGGAGATAATTGTTTCCCACACTCTATACCTGATTCATCAGTACCTCGGTGGTCCCTGTTTGTAATATCTGGTTATTACAATTGGACTGGTTATCCGGAGTTCTCCCTCCAGTCTCCGTAAGTAACACTTTCAACTTTTCTCTGCTTAGAAGCAAGTCTCTTCCAATGTGATCAGATTGCCCTTGGTTCTGATGTTGCTGTAAGTATTCCTGGATAGATTATTTTCTATCCCTGGCCAAATGCTTGCACATCCCAGAATCAACCTTGTCCTAACCCCTATTTGCCCTCTCTTGTACTGCACCCACAGAAACAGGGGAAAATAACTCCGTCCTTTTTCATCAGTTCTTTTTGGGAAACAGCCAAACATCGTTTCATAATCAAATGCCTGTATATCTAGAGGCCATTGGCCACCAGCCAAGCATTTATTGGTCATTGAACACCTTGCATGAGGTAATTGTCAATTATCTTATTAAACTCAAACAGGGATCTGGTTGTTGCGTTTGATTATAAATGTAACTCATGTTCTTATTACTGTTAATAGCAGTGCTCATGCAGTGCCAGTGGTTTTCTGGGAATTGTCCCATAGGAAAAGCTGCCCTGTGTCCTTCGTAAAAGAAATAAAGATGAGGACGAGACTACTCAGTCTTAGTTTATTTCAGAGAAATAGGAGGGAGATGAAGTTGCGTGTGATCAAATATGATACTGACATTCTATAACAGAACAAATGTTTTAGAGATTTTCGTGATGGAGTTTTCAAGAGGAAAATGGAGCAAGTGGAGTGAGTGTCTTGAGGGAAAATGACTGGCAATCATTTTGCTGATAAACAGCTTTATCTTTGGATACAAATACTTAAACCATGTTAAACAGACCAAAGGATATTGAAAAATGTAATTTTTTTTTGTTTTTTTGCCGAGGACTTTTAAGTTCTCCTACTGATAAAATCAGGAAAACATCTTCAAGTTACAAGTGACCACCTTGCTCACTTTATTTTTCATGTAATTTCAAGAATGGGACTAGACTCTGAGCTCCAGGGATTGTTTTTGTTTAAAGTTTAGCAACTTGTGAATTTGTAGTAGGTGGCGCTAAGGAGCTCCTTTTAGTGAACCTGGGATGGCTCAGAAGGACGGTAGCTGGTGGTAAAAGGAGCAACACTATGAACAGGAAACCTCAGTGACTGTAACAGGATCATACAGCAAAAAAAAAAAAAAAAACCCACTAATGATTTTCTCACTCTAGTACTGCTGCAGCAAAACAAATAAAAAACATGTTCAATGTTTTTGCATGAAGCTATTATGTATTTTGTCTCATCTTACCTTAAAATTTTCAGTTGTTGCTATATTTTTGTCATTGTAAAATACAATACATTGCCCCCTCTGATTTCTTCATTTTTAATCAAGTGCTAAAAAGTAGAAAAAAATATATACGTAGATGAGATCATTATGCATTTTCCTGACTTTTGCCTCTTGAGATAAGGGAAAGTGGAACTTCTTTAGTGAACCAGTTGTATTTGAAAGTGGAAAAATAAGAAACTTCAGTGTGAGTCATCCATTCACTGTGATTCCTGGGGAGGCTCTACCTGGGTCACTTCTATTTGCCCAACATTGAATAGTACAAAGAAAGAGCAAGAATGATTGGGATATTTGCCTACAGTCTTTGTAAGGCTAACATTGACAGTCTTAAGTTGACTAGATGTTGTTTTCAAAGTTGCTGCTTAAGTAAAATCAATTCATAAATATTTATAAGCTTATTTCATTAATCCTTTTTTTGGGCTAGTGTCATGAAGCTACATAAGTTCAAGGAATTCAAATGATAAATAAAGGAGCCTCATGAAGGGTCAGTTTGCGGTACTGCAATTCACCAATTATGACTGAATCCACGTAGCCCGTTCTGCTCATAGCTACATTACCATGAAGAGAAATCAAAATCTACTTCGGGGCCCAGGAGTAGTTGCTATTTTTCTACCCACTGTGCACAGTGTTGCTGGGTCCTTGTTGGATCTTGGTGAAGTATGAGCCTTTCACTGAACCCAGATTGTCATCTGTCCTTCTGAGAATTCCAGATTACCAATCCGTTCCACCTGGACCTCACACGTGAAAAGAGGTTTCCATCTGCGTTCTGTCTCAGTGTTTCTTGAGCAGGGGTGGCATTGCCCTCCAGGAGACACGTGGCAATTTCTGTAGCTATTTCTTTGTGTTTTCACCAAGCAGCTGCTACTGGCATCTAGTGAGTAAAGGTCCACAGATACTGCTAGACACATTGCAGGACACCAGCTCACAATATCAATGATGGCAAGATAGAGTGAATTCCTACTGCTCACTGCCGTCTGTGTGGCTCTCGGACGAGCTCTGAAGACAGCTGCTGCCAGCCTCTGCCTAGGCACTGGACTGCCTTGCTCCTTCCCTTGCCCCTGCTGGTGCTTCATCTAGACTTGCCTTTCCAGCCATCCATAAGCACTCAGTTTCAAGCTGCCAGAATTCTAACCATTTTCTAACCATCTAAACTGAGCTTAGATGCCAGCTGCTTCAAAACAAATGAATAAACAGTAAAAAGAACACTTTCTCGAACATTCCATTTGACAGTGGATGCTCTCTTTTCTGAATTTCTCAAGTCAGTGTGTAATCCTTACCTTTTGTGACAAGCCACCTTGCTGGTTCCTTCTGCCTGTAATTTATTTTCCATTTTAGATTTATCTGCAGAAATAGACACTAAAAATACTATCAATAATAGGTGCTTTAAGGTATATCCTGTAAAGCCGAATGGCACCTGAAGTTTTTGATTCTGTGTATGAATAATTTTATGTAGTTTTCATTACAGCAGAAATTCAGTTTAGAATTTATTTTTAACCTAACTTTATAATATGTTCTTTTTATCTTGCCCCAAGCTTTTAAAGATGATTTTAATAAAGGAATAGCAAGATTCAGTCAAGTTGATAGGCCTAATAACCTACGTTCATTTATTTTAAAGTTTTTAATAAATAGGTAATATCATGTTGAATATCATGAAAATATTATACCACTTCTCTCTTCCTCATCTAAAATACTCTTTGAATTGATTCTAAGAAACAATCTAAGTGATTTGGCATAGTTTTATTGCTGCAATAGCTATTCCAGATTTGTTCACAAAACAATTTACTAATTCAAATTGCCAACAATTACAATTTTTAAAGAAAAACTTACAGTTGGAAGAGTAAGAAAGTCTAGATTCCAGGAACAGTTCTCATTCTTACGAATCCTATGTCTTAGGCAGCCCACATAATCTGACCATATTTTCTTACATGCTGAATATGGATTCTAAACCTGCATGGTTGGGTTAGGAAGACTGGGTCAGATGATGTCTTGGAAAATAAACTGTAAACCAAAGAAATGCCATTCAATAAATATTTATTAAAAGACTCCTGTATATTACAGTCTGTGCTAGGATCTGGCAGTATAGACACAAACATGGTTTTGACTTTCAGGATTGCCTATTCTAGTGCTATTATTATTATTATTATTACTAAGAATTTTGAAAGTAACAAAATCTGGGAGAGATTGAATTTTTAAAAGTATGAGGATTTGAGAACAAAGTCTATATAACAAGAAATGAAAGTATGAAAGGTCATGTCATCAGTTTAACAAAATCATTGAATGTCATTGAATAATATTTCTTGACCAGCTTATCTGCAGCCTAAATTATAACTAGACTTTGCTGGAATTTTTTTTTAATTCTTTCCTATTGTGAAGGCAGTACTTTTCTTCCTGCTATACTCTGATGTCAATTTTGTCCCCTGCTTTAATTTCTGGGAAAATTCAAGGCATTTTTTTTAATCCACTCCCAGTGCTGCTGCTTTGTGCTTTGCTGAGTGGCAGGTTTCTGGAAGCCACATGAGGGCTTGGCCCCACTTGCATGCTTTGTCTGATTCTCTCATCCAAACTGCTTTGCTGCGGAGTGCCTGGGAGTATTTAGGAACTCCAGCATCCTTACATCTGTCTTTGGGAGATAGGTATTGATTTACCTGCCTTTGATGGGAAAGGCCCAGAGTGAGCCCTTTAGCTCCTCATCTTGGAGCATGCTGGGCATCAGAGGCCGAGGAGCTGGAAGTGATGGCAGGAAAAGGCTTTGCAACTGACAGTGCAAGGATGGCAGGGGCAAGCAGGCAGTGCTCAAGGACTCTCACCTGGGATAGGCAGGGTGTTTAGTGGTGAAGACACAGCTTGGGAGACCTGCAGCCTACTTTGGAATGCCCCCTATTCCAGTCCTCTGGTCATATGCACCCCGTGGAGCAGCAAATGATGCTCTTTCTGCCTTTTAAGGGAAATGAAAATAAATAAGCTCTAAGCTAAGGACCAGAAGCCAGACAGATGGGTAAATCTGGGGGCAGATATTGCCCACTTGGATAGAAATACTAACGACAACAATAATAAAAAATTGCTACCACTTTGCACACTGGAACGATTTCAGGCTCTGAGAAAGCCTGATCTTAATTTTACCCTTAGATACTTGGTTGCCCTAATCAACTCTAGAATCTGTAGGATTTTAGGGATCTTCCTTTGTCGTTGAAGCTGGAGAATAAAGTTAAACATGACTTAGCCTTTTCTTGCAGCTAAAATGTAACTGTGAGGACTGGCATTGTGGCATAGCACGGAAAGCTGCATGACATCCTATTTGGGCACCAGTTTAATTGCTGTTTGCTCTACTTTTGCTGGTAGTTAATGTGTCTGGGAAAGCAGCAAAGGATGCCCCTAAACTCACTTGGGAGCCCTGGATCAGTCAGCTGTCAGTCTCCTGCTCCTGGCTTTGATTGGACCCAGCCTCACTGGTGTGGTCATTTGAGCAGTGATTGAACACAATTCTCCCTCTCTCTCTGTAACTCTTTCTTTGACAGAAGTAAAAGAAATATTTTTAAAATACACCTGTAATTCTTGACATTCTTTTCATATGAGGTCACAAATAAAAATCAGTGTTCCTCTTTATTATGGTTTTTTTTTTTTAGATTTTGTTGTTGTCGGAAAGGCAGATACACAGAGAGGAAGTTCTTCCATCCACTGATTCACTCCCCAAGTGGCAGCAGCAGCTGTAACTGAGGCAATTGAAAGCCAGGAGCCAGGAGCTTCTTCCAGGTCTCCCAAGCAGGTGCAGGGTCCCAAGGTTTTGGGCCATCCTCTACTGCTTTACCAGGCCACAAGCAGGGAGCTGGATGGGAAGCAGGACCAGCTGGGGTTAGAACTGGCACCCAGATAGGATCCCAGCATGTACAAGGTGAGGACTTTAGCCACAAGACTACTACACCAGGCCCCTTCGTCTTTATTTTTATGAAAATCAAGTAAAACAGATTAAGATCTTGGAGACCCATGCTATGTGAACATTAAAGTACAAGTATATTTGGAAACCTCACAGTTAATATAACTAAAACTTATTTTGGTGTCAAAATTTTGAAATCCATATGTATAGGAGGTTCTTAAAGGATTCTTAGAAGATCTAATGAAAACATTGTGCTCTGAGTTTTAAATTTTTTTTCACAAAAACAGACTTACTTATTTTTATTTTAAATGAAATAATCCAGACACAGAAAGGCAAGCACCAGATGTTTTCTTTCATATGTACAAGTTAGTATATATGAAGGAAATAGAAAAATTTGTTGAGTTTTGGTGTTTGATGTCTACGTATAGGTAGTTATCAATATAGTCTTCGCTGAATTATGCCACCTATGTTACAGTATACCCTTCTTTATTCATTTCATGATCAGTGTAATGAATTAATTGTGTGATATTAATATGTTCAAAACCGTTGTGTGTATGTATAATATCTGCCTACAAAGGAAGTGACTATGGCCAAATGTTAAAAATTATTAACTCTTTAAAAGAAATCCTTTGAAATTACAGATAACTTGTTTAAATTCCATCATCCCATGAAATTTTCAAGGTCGCTAGTGACTTCAATCATTTTCTTTATGTTTGCAAACAGACGGGCACAGACAGGCTTAACCAATTCGCAGGTGACTAGAGAGGGGCAGGTTCACTCCAGCCAGCAAAGTTTTCCCACTCTGAGTTGGCAATCAACAAGAGCCAAAAGCTTGGTGAAGGAAACGAAGAGATGTGTAAATCCAGTCTTTCTGTTCCTTAACTTATTTTGCTTTTTTTTGGGATATGAAATGAAATTATAGGAAATGCCTGAGAGGGGTAAGTGAGGAAGCATCCGCCAGGAGTTTCCTTCAATTAAATCAAAGAAAACAACAGAGGTAAAAATTGAACCTCAAATAGAAAAATCCTCTTGAATTCCTACACTAAGCACTTCTGCTTCATCGCTCCTAATTATCTTTTATCCATTCCTGACAGTTTTTTTCCAATCTAGGAAACAACCGAGGCTTTCATCCTCAATCCTTTCCAACCCTGTCATCTGTTGCCAAGCCTTTCTTTACATTTCTATTTGAAAAGTTAATTACTGATTTTTGAAAAGTGTTAACACAAAACGCATGCTATCCTAGAAATCCTGCTTCTCAGATGGGCTACCTGGATTCAGGCGAGGAGGGTGGAGGGAGATCTGGGGGTGGGGGCTCAGTTGCATTTTGACATTGTCCTTCAGAATTGCTCGGTGAAAGAAACTGATGTGCATAGAGATGATAAAGGCAGTTCAATGTGGCAGTTAAAGCATGAAAGCTGTGTGATTCCAGGGTAGTCAGCTAGAAAAAAGTAGATGGCACTTTGAAGACTAGAATTCCTTTCTCCTTTATTCTACATCTAAGGTGCCCTGCAAGAAACTGCTTTCGCGGTTGTGAAGAGTGCAGCCAGTTTCCCAGTGACACTTGAAACACCCAGATTTCATCAGCAAATCTACTTTACAAACAAGATGCTTAAGACTGTACTTATTCCCCTCCCTCATTGTTCATGGGATGGCCAACCTCCACAGAACCTTTCTGTTCCACATAGCTCTTCCTAATAGAGGAACTGTCCTCTTCTTTGTGAGTGAGAGCTCTCACACTTTGTTAACCTTGCAGAGTAGATTTTCGTTATGTTATTCTACATGGGACCCTGGGCTCATTGAAAACTCCATCAGTTTTACAAAACAATGTTAAGCCCACGCGAAGTCCAAGAACATTGAAAGCACTCACATTTCATGTACATAATGGATAAGAGCAATGTTTTTATTTTCTTGTTACTCCTGAATTGGGCAATTTCTAGCATTTCAACAAAATGTAATCATATCCTTGCCTCTGAGCAACATGTTTAATTTACTTTTGGTGTTTTTTTTCCTATTCATATATTAACTTATTTGAACAGCAGAGTCACAGAGAGAATACAGATGGAGATCTTAAAAAAAAAAGATTTATTTTTATTACAAAGTCAGATTTACAGAGAGAGAGAGAGAGAGAGAAACCTTCCACCCGCTGATTCACTCCCCAAGTGGCCCCAATGGCTGGAGCTGAGCCAACCCAAAGGCCCAGAGCTAGGAGCTTCTTCTGGGTCTCCCAAGTGGGTGCAGGGTCCCAAGGCTTTTGGCCGTCCTTGATTGCTTTCCCAGGCCACAGACAGGAGCTGGATGGGAAGCTGGGCAGCTGGGCCATGAACCAATGCCCATATGGGATCTTGGTGCATGTAAAATGAGGACTTTAGTCACTAGGGTACCATGCTGGGTCCAGATGGAGGTCTTCCATTGACTGATTCACTCCCTCAAAATACTGCAGCAGTCAGACCTGGACCAGGTCAAAGACAGGAGTCAGGAACCCCATCCTGATGTCACAAAGCAATGGCAGGGACACTAGTCCTTGAGTCATCATCAGCTGCCTTACCACACATATTACAGAACAACTGAAACTGTCACTCCACCCCCTTTTCTTTCAAAATTTATTTATTTTTATTGGAAAGGCAGATTTACAGAGAAAAGGACAGGCAGAGAGAAAGATCTTCCATTCACTGAATCAGTTCCCAAGTGACTGCAATAGCCAGAGCTGACCTGATCCGAACACAGAAGCCCAGAGCTTTTTCCAGGTTTCTCACTGGGATGCAGGAGCCTGAGGAGTTAGGTCACCCTCTGTTGCTTTTCCAGGCCATAAGCAGGGAGGTGGATGAGAAGTTGAGCTGCTGGGACTTGAACTGGCACCCATTTGGGATGCCGAGGCTACAGGCAGAGTATTAGTGCACCATACCGCAGCACAGACAGACCAACAGGTGGCTCTTTAAGCCATTTGTAGCACTGTGCTGCTACTCCCTCTTAGACTTTCTCTAAATTTCGCTTTTGCCTTCAAGTATATTTTCACGATGTTTTTATTTATGTATTATGAAATACTTGGTTCAGTTGTCTCCCAGTAGTGTTCTGTATGTGGATGACATTATCTGTAAATCACAGGTGCACACATATGTGCGATGGTACGTTTCAAGTCCTAGACTAGCATTCCACTGAGTGTGTTATTTGTGCATAAACACCTCGTGTCTTCATTGCAGTTTCCCCATAGCATACCTCTTCATATTTCACATCCAAGATACTCTTGGTCTTGCATGTGAAAGCTCTCAGCCCTCCTGTTTCTTTTGACTGCGCTTGCCTCCTCGTCAAGCGACACCTTCTCCTCTGACAGTATGTGTATCCTTGTCTGCTTTCAGATTACCTTTCTTAGAAGGCTGTCCCTCATTAATCCTGGATCTGTCTAAAAATGTTTGATTTTGTTTTCCCCCAGCACTTATTGCTGCTGTCTGTGGTATAAAATTTGCACAGATTACAGTGTTTTATTTAATTGCTCTTTAAATTGTTTAACACCCAACTTTCTTTCAGCTCTTGAATTCTACAAAGCTCTCAGGGCGTCTTTGTCCCCAGCTAGACACGAGCAGTTCTGCAGTTAAACCTTCCCTCTCTTGGTATTTGAAAATCAGACTCTGCACAGGTGTGCAATGAGTTCTTGTGAATCAACTGCATCTTTACAGGTGGGATGCCACAGAAGACGGGCTAAGCTTCAGCATGTGCAGTTTAGGTTGAACATAGGAGATAAATTCCCTGATAATAAAATTGATTGAAGGCGAGAACAAAATATTGAAGAACAACAAGGACTCTGTTCCCTGGAGATGTCTAAAGGGGAAAAATAATTTATCTTAGGTGGAGTTAGGGCCCTAGACTAGCAGATCTACTGAGATTTTTATCTGAATCAAGGCTTTTATTAAAATCCTCAATGGTAACACTAACACTGCTTTCATAACATGTCTCTGGTAAGGGGTTTCTGGCAAATATATATATGTGTGTGTGTGTATGTTTAATTTTTCTGTTAAAAACAATGAGCAAAAATAACATCAGAAAAGCTGAATTAGTGTTATAATGAAATACAGACTCTGAAAAATTAAAACATGGAGGAACTGTATGTTACTGATGATTTTCTTTGTCCGGTGATGCCGAATATATTTTGTTCTGTTTGCTTGCCTTCTTCAAAAATGCAAGGGAAAATATTTCTTGTGATGTTCCCTTTTCCTGCCTAGCTAATGATAATAATTCTATCAGAGATAGAGACTTTCTATTCTTACTCTATCACAAGAATTAATTTTCTCATTTTGTAGCAATGAGACAAGCTGAGAAGTGAATCCAATACTTTCCTTTTACAACTTATACCTTCTCCTTGTGGGTGTGGGCATTTGTGCCTGCTTCATATTTCTTCTGAGCTTTAATATTTTCCTTTCTACTTCATTTATTTTCAGTTGTTTTAATATGGTTTCCAATTATAAAAATGGGATTTCTGGGGAGAAAATAAAACTCTAAGTGCCAGTGAGATGAGACTCTGTAGCTTGGCTTTCTTAGATTGCTTTTATTTTTACGTAATTCTTGTTAGAGAAATGGTGTTAACAATTGTTCCTTCATACTTTTCAGGCAAGTATATGCAAGATGATATAATTAAAAATCCTATCTAGCCTAATTGATAGAGTTTTATAAAATTGTGAAGTATGAGTATTTTATCTTATGTCAGACTATGGAACATTGCCCCTGCTAGCTAGTAATATTAAATTCAGGTCCCTGGAAAATCCTCAAAATTCACTTATTTACAAAATAATGGCTTTAATCAATTGCTGTCAAAACTCCTATAACAGGGATTGTCACTTTACTGGTGGAAAATTAATATGAGCTAAAGCATATCCTCTAAAATATAACAGTAGTGCAAGGACTGTCTGATCCGACATGCACAAGCTAAGTGGGGGTCTTCAAAAAAAAAATTCATGAAAAAAATGCGATGAAAAAACTATGCATGGATTTTTTCTACAAAAATTTGATTATATTTTCATTCTTGATAACTTTTTGTAGTAGTTTGGTATTCCCTTCAGATTCAGTGCTGCTGATGCTTGGCACGGAGTGAGCTTATGCTCAATTTGCCAATCCAACTCTGATTATTTTCTAACTGGGAAAAATGGGTAACGGGTCAAAATAAAGTCACCTACTGAAGTGTTCAAAGGAGTCTGTTTGGATTCATATCAAATCTTTCCAGTTGTTACGAGAAATAAGTACACCAAGTCTTCTGCTTTGAACTGTGCTGCCACACTAGATGTCTCATATCCTCTGATGTCCTACATGGTCATTCATGCTGTCTTTATCTAAAACGTCATCTGCCTTATTCAAGAAAACTTTTGCAAGTTTTAAAGTAATCTGGTCATTGTGAGTGTCTTCCTGGGAGAAGAAAAAAATGAAGAAAGTTGAAACAAAAAGAACAGAAAGTGAAAAAGCAGCAAAAGTCCTATGTCATTGTGTGACTTAACTTGGCTGAAAATGCAAAACTGTCTAAAAACTTTTATTGGCAGAAGATTCACATGAATCTTCCATAGACTAATTTGCATGTTTGAGATGGTTTTAATGTTTCTGGAACTGTGTATATTTTTATGAATGCAAAAAGTTTCTAAAGAAATATAATTAAATATTAAAATATCAGTGAAAAAGCCACATGGAATTCATTTTTTTTTTTCTGGCTATACACCAGAATGAAGCTGAGAGGAATCCATGGAACTGATAACTTACCTGCAACGTGAATGCTTCCGTTCCTCAGGAACATCTTTTCCAGCTAATGCCCAGCTCGTTTTGATGCTTGGGTCTTGCATTACCTGTAAAGCAGCTGCCGTGTGTCCCCATTTTGCCCCAAATCTCCCAGGGAAAGAAATGATGAGCTGTGAGTTTATAAGCAAATCAGAAGTAGAAGGACTGAAGCTGAATAGCTTTTCACCTGGATCCATTTATTGGAAAGAATCCAGAGTTTGCCATAAAGAATAGTAATAGATGTTCTGGGAGCTTCCCAGGCGTGTATGTGCTGGTCGTAGACGGTGTATTAACAGTGGGCCAGAGCATTTCAACAGCAGCATTTCCTGAGGCTTTGAAAATAAGCTAATGTTTATTTTTAAAGGGGCAGTCAAATATTTTTTTAACAGACCTTTCCATGAAATCTTTGCCTCCCACCTCTGCATTCTTTTCTCGGAAAATATTTGTATTTCTCTGTTAGTGACTTTTCTGAGAATATGTTAATAGAGTTTTTTATTTATTTTTTTTCATTGTTTTGCAGAGATGCAGATGGAAGAGAAATGCTCAGGGAAAATCCTTTTGGAGTTGAGACACTTTCATTTGAATATTTCCGCAATCATTGATCTTCCATGCAGGGCTCCATTTATCACTTTAGACAGCCCTGCTCTTGGTTCTGTTTCTTAATATGTTACCAGAGGCTTGTCCTGCCATATGCAAATCAGTTATTTTAGCATAAACTCTCCTTTTGTTTATCTATTATCAGTTCTTTTACTGCCATCTACCATGGGCCAAATGTTCTGGAGTGTAAAGAACCACCCACAGGGTACTTACAGTCTATTTGAAAGACAAATCCTATACACACAGAGCGATTCATGATAGTGCCATATTAAGTGCTAGTTTGTGTTGATACTGTACAACACTTACATTATGCTTATGGGAAATGAAAATGAGACTCTAATAACAATCACTACCAAAAGAAAGACTGCACAATTAGTTCAAAAACAGCATCTCATGTGGACATGAGGGTAGATTGGGGATAACATCGGGGCATTTCAAAAAGTTGGTGGGAAAGTGGAATTCAAAGAACGTTTTATGATGGCACAAGAAGTTTGTGAATTGCATGCACAGCTTTTTCACAATGTACATTTTCCATGAATTTTTGAAGACACCTCCTATGGTTAAAGAATAAAGGAAAAATAATGAAGAAGTCTTTGGATTATGGTATAACATCAACTCAGTTTTTATGGTATAATACATGAGAATTATGTGACTTTTACACAGAGGAATTCTTTTATCCTCAAAGCCTTAAAAAGTGATTTTTGAGGGTGAAGGATATAGGAAGCCAGAGGAGACACCATTTTAGGAGGCACCTTGTTGCAGTTCTCTGTAAGCAACTCTTGAGAAGGTAATTCCTTATTTACTTGCATTTGTAGGAGTTGTTTCTTGGAAAGCATTTTTAGTCCTTTAGAGGAAAAAAAAAATACCTTGGTTAGTGACCATGAATGAGACTGGAGGACAAGATAATCTTTTCAGATAGGAAAATAAGAAGATAGAGATAAATTTATTTTTAGAGGGACATCTACTTTCTGGGTAATTAAAGTGTTTCTATCAGATAAGGAGCTGAGTGTAACAATTTCTGGATCTTACGATAATCTGATTTGTCCCATTTTCATGATGAGAAGAGGATGTAAGAGGAACTGATTGTTCAAAGTGTGAGACTCCATGTGGGAGACAAGTCTCAAGCATGAACAGCCATGGATACCCAAGTGACGCTGAGTTTCAGTGACAGACTAGACCAAGGGCTTGCAGGTGGATTTCCTGGAAAACACACTTTACAGGCTTATTTAAAAAAAAAAAAAACACTAGATACTTAACTTTCAAATGCAAGGTATTTGTCAACATTATCTGAAACACCGGGAGTGAAGGCAAATGTTCTAACATATTTGTTTTCTTACAATTAAAGCGAAGCTGACATGTTGAAGAGTTGTTCTTCAAAGATATTCCAAGGCTGCTAAATTTTTGTCAATAATTAGCCTTCTCTTGGCTGTGCAGACAAGGAACTCAGATTTTTTTTTTTTTTTTGCTCCTCACATTTGCCAAGTAAGGATTTTTCACTTTGAAATTTCCTCATCCTGGTGTTTGCATGTAAGCATTTCAAACAGAATCCTCGCCCTCAGCCACCATGTGTAGTATTGCGTTTATGCATTCAACTTCTTCCTCAAGTGATGCTATTTTTTTCTGCCTCAGCCTGACAGCCACTAATAATAACACATGAGGACAGTCAGACAAAATGAAGACAAATGCTGCTTGTCGCAGCAGAATCATAATGTCTTCAGACTCAGTAAAGACAGTCTAACTGTATGTGGATGTTCTTTATAGCTTACTTAGACCTGTGGTTTTTCCCTGTAGGTTGTTTTTTTTTTTTTTAAGCACAAACATTGTGCAGAAATACATTAAGGCAACATATGGGCCTGTTAGTTAGCCAAAACAATGTGGAACCATGGAGAATAGAGATTGCAAAGCACAGATGGATACTGTAAAAAATTCATGAGTGGCATAACAGATCTACAAGGTAAATTTTAGTCAAAATTCAAGTGGAAAGCATGGGAAATACTTAAGAATTTGGCTTTATGAGGTTTTTCAAATCACACAAGATGAAACATTGTGAATATTCTGCAGATTTGTTTACGCCATAATGTGAAAATCAGAGCTCATCATTCAGGAATAGTTATGTCTATATAGACTCATGCCATCAGAAGTGGATTGCTGATAAACAATAGCGCTTTGCTTCTATTTGATGTAAATGCTGCAGTGTTAAATATCCATATGATTTCCAGCTCAGTATTAGAAAGTGTCAGTCACAGTGACATGACAAGCAAGAGGAGCTCATCGAGCTGGTCTCTGAGTAGCCACAAGCTGTCCAATAACCAGGTATTCATGCTGTATTGCTTTGTTGTTAAAACAGAGATCTAAACAGTAAATTGGCAAACCATTTCCCCCTCGTTTGTGTTTGGTTTTCTTAACCACAGCTGAAGCCTCGAGGAGACACCACTAGATACCCAACTGAGATAGATACCCCTTTAATTTTACAAATGCTTGTTTGTTTGTTTGTTTTGGACATTACTGTAGCTCAACATGGATGTCTTTCCTTAGGGGACAAGTGGTTATTCTGCATGTCTTTGAAATGAGTCAAATAAATATGTACTTTTGATCTTCACTGTCTAGAACCAGTCCCATTCAGCAAACCTTCTTTTTTTTTAAAAGACTTATTTTTATTATTTTTTTATTGGAAAGGTGGATATACAGAGAGGAGAGACAGAGAGGAAGATCTTTCGTCCAATGATTCACTCCCCAAGTGAGCGCAATGGCTGATACTATGCCAATCCGAAGCCAGGAGCCTCTTCCGGGTCTCCCACACGGGTACAGGGTCCCAAAGCTTTGGGCCGTCCTCGACTGCCTTCCCGGGCCACAGGCAGGGAGCTGAATGGGAAGTGGGGCTGTCGGGATAGAACCGGCGCTCATATGGGATCCCGGGCGTGCAAGGCGAGGACCTTAACCACTGAGCCACCACACCGTGCCCTCAGCAAACCTTCTTAAGAATGATTCATGGACAAAGTAATTTGATCTGGTGAAATAATATGGTCTCCAAATTTTGCATGGAATAGGGTGAAAAAATCAGAGGAGATTGCTGCATATGTTGGAATTTCTGATTACCTTAAATGTACCTGTGAAGTTAAAGCAACTTTGTAAGTGACTGTTAAGTTCTAATGATGGAATAATTTCCCATTTGGAAGCTTCTTAATTTTGAGTTGAAAATGCTGTCATACAGAATTTAGGTTATGTGTTGTCATTTTCTTGCTAGAAAGACAAAACGTGGTAAGCTATTCTCTGCGTTAAGGCTTAGGTGACATTCAGAGTGATCTGCTAGATATGTTAACAGCCCAAACACTGGGTAGGCAGTTGTGATTAACTTACTTTTTTGTAATTAGGGAGACTATGCATGCAGACCTCTTCAGAGGTTTTGTTGTACCCTAAAAAGCTACTAGTTCATTATTTTGGTGCATTCAGAATACCATGTAATCAGAAGCTACGCAGTGAGATTAAAAGTAGGCACTGTGTACAGAAAGGAGCTGAGATCATTTCTTGAACTGGACCAGTTTTTAATTTTTGAATTGTTTTTTCTCTAGGTAACATAATACAGAAGTAGAGTTTGTAGTTGACTTTTCATTCTTGGCACTAATGCCACCGTCGGGACCTTGGGACAGCAAATTGAACTTTCTGATAGTTTTCCTAATAGCTCTTTCAGGCAGTTTGGGGTGTCCTTAGTGAATTAAAGTTTGCATTAGTGAACCCACTGAGCAGCGGCCAAGACTAATTCTCAACTCTGTATGACATTTCACACATTGTCAGATCTTAGCAAGTGTTACACGATAACATTTTGAGATCCTCATCTGAGAGTTGATGGGGAAATATCAGCTAGTATATATAAGCTCTGCCAGCTAAGTTGAGCACCATGTAAAAGTATGTCGCAGGAAAACAGGTAAGGAAGGCACTGTTTTATTTCCTCCAAATAAAAGGTAAATTTACTCCTAAAATTTAACAGTGATATAGGAAAATGAGTACTAGCAAGAAAAAGAAAAATAACAAGAAACATATAAGTAAAACTA
Organism: Ochotona curzoniae; assembly: GCF_017591425.1. Lineage (NCBI taxonomy): Eukaryota > Metazoa > Chordata > Mammalia > Lagomorpha > Ochotonidae > Ochotona > Ochotona curzoniae. The sequence continues at coordinate 32,075,131 of NW_024467122.1, read as the reverse complement.
ATAGGAATAAAGTTGGAACTACAAAGAGAAAACTGAATTGTGTTTCTTCCTTGCTGTCTATCTGTGTCTCATGTTCATACAGAAATTATTAGAAGGTTGTGGCAAATGTCAGCTAAATTAAAAATGTGTGCCCGACGTGATAGCCTTGTGGCTAAATCGTTGCCTTGCATGCGCTGGGATCGCATGTGAGCACCATTTCAAGTCCCAGCTGCTCCACTTCCCATCCAGCTCTGGGGTCTAAAAAAGCAGTAGAGCAAGACCCAATGCTTTGGAACCCTGCACCCATGGAGGAGATCCCAAGGAGGCTCTTGGCTTCAGATCTGCTCAGCTCTGGCCATTGGGGTCACTTGGGGAGTAAATCAGTGGATGGAAGATTTTTCTCTTTGTCTCCCCTTCTCCCTGTAATTCTGCCTTTTCAATAAAAATAAATAAATTAGAAAAACATGTGTACATATGCATGTGTGTATGTATATATATATATCATATAGCCTTATATACACACACATATGCAGACATTTCTAACACATATATATATCACAAATCCTTGTCTTATAACTTGATTTATTGGCAATTCTCTTCAAAAGTATCACTTTCTTTAATACTTTGTGAAAAGATTGTTGCAGAAGAGCACACTTGAACTGGCCATCCAGATTGGGTGAAGAGAAATGAAAGAGAAGGCTTTTTAAGTTAGGTGGGTGTATTCATCTTCCTGTGGTACACAGTCCCAAACTACTTGGGTCACTTGCTTGTGTTCCTAGTCACCTGCGTTTAGGTGAAGAGCAGGACCACTGGGCATTTGAACAATGAGCTGGAGTCCTACAGTAAGTAGGATTGGAAGTCCTGGGAATTATGAGGTTGCTTCAAAGTGTCCCATGTGCAATAAATTACTTCAGTTTTTTCCTTATTTCTCTGTCTGTTGTAGCACCTGGTACAAGAAAATGAGCCAGGATTTGGCTTTTATTTGGCTTACATTGACTGTTTTTTGGCCTGTTAGGTTTTTCTTCACTAATGAATAATACTTTTCACAGACATGATTTTATAGGCCTTACACAAATCTCGCTAAGTCATAGATGTAGTATTGCAAGCAAGACTACTTTGTATCCTGAAGGATTTATCATGTCCAGATTCTACTAGAAAAATAGCTGTGATGTCCTACTGTATTCTACAATTTAAAAGATATTAGCCTTTATCTTTGAAACTATTGAAGGGAAGTTGTTAGGAAAGATGGCTTTCTTCTTTATCTGCCTGGGTAGCAGCTCAGATGTCCACGTTGATGCTAGAGCCACTTTTCCTATGCCACCTGATGTGTTCTTCCTACAAGCTTCCTAAAAATAACTCCAGACCTTTATGGGAGACAGTATGGAGATGTATCAGCTATCTGAAAATAGACCTTTGATATGATCCAGCCATCCCACTCCTGGGAATTTATCCAAACAAAATGAAATCAGCACATGAAAAAGTTATGTGTAGCCTCATATTTATTTCAGCACGATTCCCAACTGCTATGATATGGACTCGATTCAGACTCCCGTAGACTGATGACTTGAAAAAGAAAGTGTGGTATATATACCTATAGAATACTACTCAGCCATAGAAAGAATGGAATTTTAGTCTTTTACACCTAAATGGATCCAGTGGAAACCATTTAGCTTAGTGAAATAAACCAGTCCGCAAAGCACAAATATGTTCTCTCTGATCTGTAAGAACTAGTACACAGAATACAAAAAAAATATAATCTGTAGGAGTAAGATTGATTTCCTGAGATCTGATTATTCCTTATAGATTTTGTCTACGATCCTGAGGAATGGTAGGTGGTGGTTGCTTATTTTTCTACTTGCTGTAGTTGATATCTTTACCTAATGAAGTATTAAGCTTATGATTGTGAAGTTAAATAAAAGTATACCATTGTTAAAATTAAGAAACAAGAATAAGGAAGAAAGGAGGCAGTTGGATGGGAGAGAATGCAGGATAGAAGGATGTATTCACTATACTTCTGAATGTGTATCATGAAACACATAAAATTTATTTCCTTTATATAAACAAAGAAAAAAATCAAGGCGATTTAACTCTAAGGTGATTGTTTAACCATGTGCTATCTGTTTGTCTGCAGTTGATGAGTGAGATGTCGAGGCCAAGTTCAAGGATTCATTGTTCTTTGGGAAATTTTCTTGTGTTTAATTACACAGCCATGCCTGGCACTTAATTCTTAGTCATTGCTTACACCAGGATAGAGAGCATATGGAGCTTTCACCATTAATAACAAAATAGTTCAAAGATATGTATTTCACTGTTAGTGATATCTTCTTAAACTTGAAATAAGTTGCGAAAACTTCCCCAGTAATCCAATTTATGGCTGCAGTTTGATCTGTACTTAAGATCATGAGCAATGAGGAAGTTCAGATGATTTTACTTAAATAAATTGAGCTAAAAGAAATCCTGAAATAACAACCAGAAAGAGATTCTCCAGAGATAACTGATGATATTGGGAATAAACAATAAGGTTGGAATATGAGTAATAAAATAAACCAGAGGGCATATAAAGGGAGCAAATGGACGATAGTTGAAAGCTGTGCAAAATGAGGAGGTTACATGACCTATTTTGACACAATTATCCATGCCTGTGAGGATCAGAAATAAAGCTGACATCAGTCCAAGGATGGACAAGGAGCTCCTCGGCAGAGGGGTTAGGGTTAGGGTTAGGGAAGGGAAAGGAAAGGAGGCTAGGGTTGTAGTGATCTTTATACAACACTGTGATTCTGGCAAAATCTTACTTTGTCTTATGTCCTATTACGAGACGTACATATGAGATTGCCTCTGGCCAAATAGACTTCTAGACTTTATTTATTTGTGCATTTACTTTGAGAAGAGGTTGACCCAACTGACTCCATTTTTATTTTGACCACTTTCCTGAGATGTACTGCCTGCCTTTCTCCTCCTCTAAGGAACTGGCTCCAAACTATTTGTTTCTCCATGCTTCTATGCAGAAAATTGCAAAGCTAGAATTTCTTCCTTATTGCAGAAGGCCTTAGGACCTGAAAAAAAGAGTGTGAGGGCAGAATGAGGGCAGTGTTCTCTGCTGAGTAACAGCTCATCTGGTCTGCACAGTGTGGGTGAGATGGCTGCGTCATTTAGACACACAGGGTGATTTCCAGCGTTGTTTATAGACTTTTGGCTTAGAAAATTGCAGAATCATCTTGGTGATATTTTGAAAACCCTGCATATAGATTTATCAAGGAGATGAGGCTCAATTAGGATTTTTGAAAAAGATTTTTTTTAATTGGGAAAGCAAATATACAGAGAGAGGGCAATACAGAGAGGAAGATCTGTCCGCTGGTTTACCCCTCAAGTGGCTGCAACAGCTAGAACTGAGCTGATCTTAAGCCAAGTGCTTGAAGCTTATTCCAGGTCCTCCACACCGGTGCATGATCCCAAGGCTTTGGGCCATCCTCTATTGCTTTCCCAGGCCGCAAGCAGAGAGCAGGATGGGAAGTGGAGCAGCTGGAACATGAACCGGCACCCATATGGGTCCCCAGTAGATGCAAGGTGAGGATTTAGCCTCTAGGTTCACACTAAGCCCTCAATTAGGAGAGATGGACATTTGGAAAGATCTTCATCCTGCTGGTTCGCTCTCCAATGAGCTGCAATGACCAGTGCTGGGTCAGGCCGAAGCCAGGAGCCTGGAGATCTGTTGGTCTGCCTAGAAGCCCAAATCCCTCAGGTTATCTTCTGTTGCCTTTCTAGGCACATTAGCAGGAAGTTGGATCTGAAGTGGAGCAGCCATGATTTGGACTAGGGCTCATATGAGACACTGGCATTTCAGGCTAGGCGGTAATGCTGGATCCCCAGTCCTTGCCCCCTCTCATTTGAAGGAAAGTGACATGATTCCTTGGAGAAAAGCATGAGTGGCCAATTCTCCTTGTCTGCGATTTGCTAGCAATCCCATGGAAAATTCCTTGAGTTCTGAGGTCTTTATTTTAAGGTGGTCTCCCTCTAGGATTTGTTGAACTGTTTGGATCAGGAGAGGTTCTCATAGAACATATGGTGTGGTGTGATTCCAGCAGTCTTCCTTCTCCCCTCTCCCAGCTGTGCTCACATTCCTGGGGGTCAGTACTGTAACAAGGATAACACTTTGATGTTATCCCGGAGACGTAAGTCAGGCAGTGGAATTGCCATCAGATTTTGGCAGTCACTAAGATGAGCACTCGGGGAAGGTTGTGGGTTTACATTTGATTTCCACATCCATCTCCTTCCTGCAAATTAAATTATTAATTTCCCCACATGCCTTCTTGTTTAACGAGAGGACTAGTGGCCTTTATCTGTGCATGTGTGCAAACAAAACATCACAGCAGGGGTTCCTGAACTGCCCAGACAAGCTGAGGGGGAAGCAGCCAGATACCACTGTCCTCTTGCAGTCTGTGGCGTTTACAAAGTCTGGCTGGCTGTTGGCATCATAAACATGGGAGGACACAGGCTCCACTGCACTTCCCCACATACAAATCCAAAGATGAAAGCTCCTTTTCTGAATACAAAGGAGAGATCAAAAGAGGAAGAAATAATGGCATTTAAAATGCACATGTGACATTCGAAATTATAATATGATTGTTTTTCCAGGTTCCATTACAGTGGTGCTATTTTCTTAGATGATACAGTGTTGCTTGATTACTTTTCCATATTTGAGATAATAAATGCTCACATCAACATCATTTTAGATTTCTTAACATATGAATTCTACCACATATGGCTTTTCTGGCTTTTCACAGCAACATCTTATGAGTTAAATATAAGTATTGGTTTTTCCCAGTCTCCAGTATTCCTAAACACCAGATCCTGGATCTTATTTGATGAAAGAATAGCATATATCCATGTATGTCTTTTTATTGTAAGAATTACTTAAATATGCAGATTTTAGATATTAGCTTTTCTTGTTACAGTCAATAAATGGATTTTTGTTTATTTCATACTAATTGAATATTGACACTACTGCCAGCTAAAGCAATTTGACTGAAATGTCTTGATTTTTTTTTTTTTAGAAAAGATTGGTTTATTTATCAGAAAGTGTTAGAGAGACCATCCAGTGGTTCCCATTATAGCTATACAATGGCCAGAACTGGATCAGGCCAAAACCCAGAGCCAGGAGCTTGATCAGGTCTCCACGTGGGATGACTGGGGCCCAAACATTGAGGCGTCTTCTGCTGGTGTTCTCAGGCAGTTAGCAGAGAGCTGGATCAGAAGCAGAGGAGCCAAGCCCAAGGACATACAGCTTAATTTTCAAATGTTGGGTTTCTGGCTTTATGATTTGATCAAATTCTACGTTATCAATTAAAGAGGATTTCAGATTATTTTAAAGACTTGTTGTCACTTGACCTTATTTTATGAAGGTCACATTCCTTGAGGATCTCAAGTTTACCTCTGCTCGGTAAGTGGCAGTGATATTATGCATTTATTGAAATTAAATTAGAAATTCAAAGTTAAGCTAAATGAAAAGTCAATTTTAGTGACTTATAATGTGAAAGCTATGGATAACTCACAGATCAAGTTCATATCTCTGTGGATATCTACTCCATCACCTACTTATTAATTATTCCAAAGGAAAAACATACAATTTTCTGAGTCACTGCACAATCAAAACACCCTCTATTTAAAAATAGTATCACTAAGTAATCCATGCAAATAGTATTAGTCTCTCTGATCGCTTTTTAATATCACATTCATAGTATGGCACACAGCATAGCTTATGTTTGGGAATGCATGAAATTATTTCTTTAAAAATTAAGAAAAACTGAAAATGACTTAGGAGAACCGTACTTGTTTAACTGCATGTAAGTCATTTATTAAGGAAAAGATACTCGAGGAACTCCCAGCTCTTCCTACCTCATTGGATTAAGGGGAGTAATCTTTCAATTACAGTGATAGTTTTTTTAAAACATTTATTTATTTTTATTACAAAGTCAGATATACAGAGAGGAGGAGAGATAGAGAGGAAGATTTTCTATCTGATGATTCACTCCCCAAGTGAACGCAACGGCTGGTGCTGTGCCAATCCAGAGCCGGGAGCCAGGAGTCTCCTCCAGGTCTCCCACACGGGTGCAGGGTCCCAAAGCTTTGGGCCGTCCTCGACTGCTTTCCCAAGCCACAAGCAGGGAGCTGGATGGGAAGTGGAGCTGCCAGAATTAGAACCGGTGTCCATATGGGAACCTGGCACGTTCAAGGCGAGGACTTTAGCCGCTAGGCCACGCCACCGGGCCCAATTACAATGATAGTTTTAAGGAAAGGAGGAAGTTTGTTACTGTATTTTTGTAATAAAATTCCTCAGGAAGAAAAAGTGGCTTCCCTTTAATAAACCATTTCTGTTCATTTGCTTTGTGATGCTACATAAATATAATTAAATGTACATCTATTTATGCAGCATGTGGGCACTTATTTTTGGTTCTGTGAACATTTCATGAGATTATCTGACCTTAATCATTTTGTATTTTCATAAGACAAATATCACAAAAATCTCATACTTGTAAATACACTCCTTTTGGATTGTAAAACCTTTAGTTGGTTTGGAATAACCTGTGCTAAGTCTTAGTTTATTGAAAGGACCATGTTGGCTCCACTTGGTGCTGCAGCCTCATTTTCCACGTTCTGTTTCAAAGGAGCCCTCTGCTGGACAGCTCTGCCCGGTGTGGCACGCATGCATGCGCGCGCACACACACACCCCACATTTATATATGATTTATAGGCTACAGTTAATATAACCCAAAAGCCATTTGTGATTGAAACTCTATCGCTGCAAATTGAATGCATCGCTGAAACTTGTTTTGTCATCACTTTTTCATATTTAATGAACACGCAATTGTCTAAAAATAAAATGTTCATCCTTAAAGTTTACTGTAAATCACTGTACATCAGCATATTCCCACACATGAGATAATCGTGGTAAATTAACATTCATTACCAATAATTTTAGTAATGAATTATTCAGCTGATATGCAATTATCACACATGTTTCTAGAGCAATTACTTTATTACATAGGTATTTCATGCCATTAATTCTACTTGTCTGTATTACATTTGTAAATGCATGGATTTTTTTCAGTGACCATAGTATAGCCAATGCAAGCTTTTTAAAAACTGTTTGTTTGTTCAGTGTCATCACGGTGTTAAGGTATACAGCTCCTAATAGCTACATTCAGAAAACTTGCAAATAGAAAATGGCTGTGTTAAATAAGACAAAAGGTAAAACTTCAAATAGCAAAAACACAAACAAAACCCTGTACTCTGTTCTATGAAGTTACAAAAATAGCATGTTGCTCGTAGTTGTATATCAGCAAGCACACATCATCTTAAATTGCGTTTCACACGTTATGACTGAAGGAAATGATAAACAATTGCTGTATAGTCCCATGCATAGTTAGCCCGGTAAAGGGAGATCGCATAGCATTGTAAAACTAGGAGCCTTTCAAGCTGAAGAGACTGAGTTCAAATCCTGCCTTTATGATTCTGATTTATTTGACCTCATCTTCAGACAGAAGGCAGTGAAGCAATTTGAGAATGCTGTGCTAAGTGTTCATATTGTGTGTCAGGAGCACATAATGAGGTTCCTGGGAAACATGCTGCTGGAGTGTGCTCCATACATTGGCAGGTAGATGCCTTGTTAGAATGGGTTGCTGTTGCTTATGTTAGCAAGGAGCTGCCATGATTTTGTTGTTTTTCAATTTTACCTCTGTGCAGCAAATTAAACATAGTGAAGTGTAAGTTGTCAAGACTATGTGAAGTTGTAGGCAGAGTTTAAAGTTAAACCATAATGATGAAAGCCTGGAAATGGCCATTTCTCTGAAATGATTGAAGTGAGGAGAACTATCGAAGATATTTTTTAAAAATTATGTTTGATGTAAAGAGTTATTATCTCAGAACATTTTAGCGCAACACAATATTCTTATTTTCACAGTTAAGATACAACGGAAAGGCTTTATCCTAAATGCAATAGATAGTTCAGTGGCTGAAGTCCTCACCTGCATGTGCCAGGATCCCATATGTGCATCGGTTCGTGTCCCAGTGGCCTGCTTCCCATCCATCTCCCTGATTGTGGCCTCGGAAAGCAGTAGACAATGGCCCAAAGCCTTGGGACCCTGTACCCACATGAGAGACCCAGAAGAAACTCCTGGCTCCGGCCTTCAGATCAGCTCAGCTCCAGCCTCGGTGACCACTTGTGGAGTGAACCAGTGGTTGAAAGATCTTTCAGTATCTCTTTCTCTCTGTATATCTGTCTTTCCAATAAAAATAAAAAAATACAAGTACAGTAGAAAGAGGAATGGCAAGGCTGAAAAAGTACTGTTAGGTCACTCACCACCAATTTTGTCTTGGGCTATGCACCTGTCACATTTCATATGGTTACCAGCTTGATTCTTTGAACATCTTTAGGAAAATTCTGTATCTTGGTAATAGCTTAAATATATGTATATAGGTTTTATTTTCCTAGATATGTTAATGAGGACCCAGCATGTAGTATGAGATGAATGAATCTTGTTTGCATGAGTAAAAGAATAAACACACAGACCCTTCTTTCCTCTAGTAGCAAATTCTGAAATACTCTTCAGGAGATGGTAAGTTGAGCCAGACTTTCCCTAGAAGGAAAACCCTCAGTACAAAGCCAATGATTCCAACAGCTTTATGAGATGGGTACCTGTATAAACATCAATAGCCAAAATGGTTTCAAGGTCAGAACACCTACTTGTAGACAATGTATTTTAAATATAATTTAATTATCTGAATATCTCAGATCCCTACAAGCATTGCTAGTCTGATAAGAACAGAAACATTCATTTATTTGAAGATGTTGATGAAATAAATATACAATAATGTATCCAGGGCTCTCTTGGATGCTCTAAAGGATATAAAAATAAACAAGACTCATTGTTTGCCTTTAAGGAACTTATAGTCCTTTTAGGGGAAAATATAATGCTGTGATTAATAAGTTCCAGGTGTTGTGGGTCAAAGCATTAAAGGATGGTGTCTGCCTGGGAGGCTACGTGAACGTGCAGATTTTTAGTTGGACCAAGAAATTTAAGCATTAGGCATCTAGATGGGTACGTTATACAAACAGTAACGCTTGTTGGAGCCACAAAGTGCTTATCCTGTATGAAATCCATCAATCAGAACACGTCGTCCATCATTGTTGGATTTGGTGTCAAATATGAGGGACTAGATGAAAGGGCAAAACCTGGTCAAGTGAAATGTGGTAACAAGCCTCAGGTTGGATGCACTTGATCAGCCTTACATCTAAGTGTTGGGATATGAAATTCTGAGATACACTATCTTATAAAAATGACAAAGTGTTTATATCATTTTAATTTTCTGTTTCTCGAATGTTCTTGCATCATCCTATGTTTAAGACCTGAGTTAAGAATTTAGGAATTTTAAAAAGTGTTATCTCTGATACGTTAAGAAACAATTGCTAATTTCTAAACACACTTTAATAATTTCCTATTTAAATATGTTAAATAGTACCATAACAGTTATTGGTTTATGAATCGAGGAATGCTTGAGTTCTTTTGCCATCATCTGCGTTTAGTGACCAGATACCAGATGAGACATCATGCATTTGCTTCCAACCTAGGCAGTGCTTTAGGTCAGCGACAACAGTAAGCAGTGCAGATTAGGTGATCAGGTGAATGCACATGGCTAAAAGTGGATGTGAATGATTTTATTAACAAACATATTCAAACTTAGCTGAGTCAGCACGTGTGCTCACTCCCTGTAGATGTGCCGTCACAGATGCCAGTGTGCAACCTGATGGTCATCTTCATCTTTGTCACTCATTTCCCTGGGTACAATGTAGAGAACAAGCCTTGTTCCTCCTCTATTCCACACAGACCGGTGTGCCCGAGGTCTCTCTAACATGGCAGCATGGCCTCAGCTGAATCCGCTGTGTCAGAGAAGCTGCTGGATCCGCACGCCTTATTACACAGTGGATCCAGCCAGTCTCATAAGGCGAGACCCGTATGTTTGCTCGCACCAGCTTCCCCTCTGCTCACTTCTCTGTAGCTGTACAATTTAGAGAAAGCAAGGAGTAGAAAGAAGAATGAAACATGGGTGCTTAATAAGAGCAACTTCCATGTGTGTGTGTGTGTGTACGTGCACAGGTTGTGTGCTGTTAGTGGACAGGTCTTCTGTTGGCTGTTTATAGGATTATGCCCCTATTACTCCTAAGTAGAATAAACTGATCATGAGCTTCAAGAAGGGCTTTAACAGATACACAGATATAAAAAGAAAAATTCATGCGTAAAGTAGATGAAGGAGCAAATGGGGCGCATTGAAGATGCTCTCCTGGACGTAGAATCTGCTTGCTTGAGCAACTGTGGTATGTGCACAGGTGCTGCATCACAGAGATATAAACCCAGGCCTGCCATGTTCCCTCTGGAAAATTCTCCCTGAAACCTCTCATCTTCATCATGTTTCATTGTACTTTAAAATCCTAGAAAAGAAACTGCTGTTTCTATAAATCAAAATTGCCATTGCCTCCTATCATTCTAAATGCATGTTCCTCAAAGGTCAGTGACTGTATTTACATTTTTTCCAAATAGTCAAGCTTTGCTGCATATTCTCACCCAATTTACAACCTATTTCATCAGTGTAAATAATTAGTTTTTTCCTGAATAAATATGTATATTTCATACCGATACCCTTGAGGCTTTCAGGGCACAATTCAGATGCAAACATGGAAGCTTCAGCTAACTTGAAACCAGTTAGGAATCCGAGAAACCAAGGATACTAACTTTGTTAATTAGGAAAAACAACAACCTTCCCTTCCCTTATTGAAATTCTAGCTTCCAAGCCTGATTTTCTATTCTGATGTTTTCATTTGAGACTGGTTCATATGCGCCTGGAGTATGCTAGAACCAGTCTATTTGTTTTTTCTTAGTAGTGGGCTTCTGAAAAACTTGTTTAGAGTCCTCCAGTGAGTACAAAAATATTTACTAATTTATAGCCTCCTGTAGCGATCCCCTTTCAGGAACCTGGGGTGCTGTAGTCCAGCAGTTCACAAAGGGAGCACAGGAGTTAGATGGTTGATGTTTATTGTCTTATTTCTATCATTCAAAGCTGTGTTAGTAATGTGACAAGTTTCTGTTTTGTTTTATGCCTTGTAATTATCTTATGCCTTATAATTAATTATCTATCAGAAGTCTAATGAGAGAATTATCAGCAGTCTAGATACTGTGGTTCTTGATAGAAATAATTAAGGCAATATGCGTGCAGTTTTTCCAAATTTTTTCTGCTTTGGGGGGCAAGAAAAAGAGAAGCAGTGCTGTGGAGTTACCTGATAGATCTGTGTCCATAGAGAAAGGCAGGTTAAGCAAGACGTGACTTATAATTGAAACCCTTGGTCCCTAAGCTTTTATCCACTTAATAGTTTTCTACATTCTGGACTCTACAGGACAGTATTCAAGGAATCCAATTGAGTGCCCCAAATAGAATGGCCTTTAATCTTCCCACAAGTTTGATAAAGAGCCCCTTACTGTATGGAATAAATAGCTGTTCGTTTTAAGAGGAGATTGAACTAGTTTGAGGAATGAAAGAGAAGGTGGCATAGTTTGACTTGCACTCTAACTATTCAATGATCCTTGTATTTTATATATCTCACACAGATGGTCAAGTTGCCATGAAGCACTAATATACGTTCTCAAAGTTTTTCAGAAGTACAGGCTGCAGCCATAGGCCTTGCTGTCACAGCAGTGGATATGGCAGCATGGAACTTGTGTTTATGGATCGGGAGAATGTGCAAGCTGCTGGCTGAATCTTCATGTGCTTGGATGATCCTACTTCTTCTCCTCTCTTATTGCCAAGGATATTTCCAGCAGCCTCTCTTTGTAGTAAGGAGGGCAATGTTTAAATTTTTCAGGAATTATATAAGCGAAGGTCTGGAGCTGGGGAGAATTAGGTAGAAAGGCATTAAAGTGCTGAGAATATGCTGTACCACATTTGGGAAAAAAAATATATATATATGTATATATTTATATGTATAATATATGTGAGGTAAATAAAGGAAAATATTTTCTTGATAGTTAAAATACTGATGGTATGACTGCTTATGGAATATATTAGTTACTCTGCATTAAAAAATTATGCCATTTTATGTGGAATTCCTGATGGTGATTAATGAACATCTGAAGAAACAACACCTGCTGTGGTGAGACGGATGATGTTCTCACCCGATTTGTATTTATTGAGTGGAATAACACGTTATATGTATACAGGTTTTCCACAGTGAAGAGGACCTTCCGAGTGTCAGGGAACTCCAGCCACCGGAGGAGCTGCTGTGCAGACTTTCCTGGTGGAAAGGAAATAGCACAGCAGGGGGAAAAAATGTATCTTAGCAAAACCTTGCAGTGTTAGATGGTAGTTTTGTGCCATGGAGGCTGGATTGTAAGGCAGAATCAGGGGCAGGAGACATATGAGAAGGACAGTCACAGAGCTTCTCAAGAAGAAAAATTCCCTGCCTGATGGCCAAATGTTTTGTGTGTAAAAATGTTGCTCATTGATTAGTAAAAGATAGACAATGAGAAGCACGGTCACACCTAAAAATAAATGTTACTGTTTTTAGTTCTGTTTTGCCATCCCCATCACCATCTCAGCATTTGCCTGCTTCCCAACCATGTAGGCTTGTGGAACTGAAGTTGGGTAAGTGAAATAAATGCAGGAATTAAGTTTCTGCAATTGTTCAACTTCCAAAATTATACCGATGAATAAACAAAGCAAGAGATAACATCTAGTGGAAATAGTACCTGTACTTAAAAAAAAAAAAAGCATATCCCAGAAATTGATTGTTTTTCCCCCTGACACTTTGTTGCTTCAATTTTTGTGACTTAAGTAGGGCATCTGTAGACAGTATTTGTTATACTATTGGATAAGCGTGCTGTGACAGAGAGAGACTAAGGCTTGCCCTGTGCAAGCTGCAGAAAGAAAGAGCATTCGCTTTTGTGTGTATTAAGACATTTGCCATTGCTCCTAGGGGGAAATGGGTTTTTTGTCCAGATAAAATAAACAGGTGCATGACTAGTTTTACTTACTTTCTTCATAGTGAGTGCACAAGAAAAAGGCTTGAGTCTGCTTCCACAGGCCTTGCCGTGGCCATGTTGTGATGTATTAAGCTCCCCTGGCTCCCCAAAGCTTGTTCGATAGTTGAAATTGGGATGCTCCCCATGCCCAGTGTATCTTAAAGGAGGAAGCTCTTTAATGAAAAATAAGAATTCTAATAAAATATTTTTAAGTGTCCATTGGAATAATAGATTAGATTAGGGAAAAAAAAAAAACTAAAGAGACCAGTGTTGTAGCACGTTGTGTTAACCTTCTAGTTGGAGTGCTGTTTGAAGTCCTAGATCTCTACCTCCCATTCACTTTCATGTTAATGTTTCTGGGGAGGCAACAAAAGATGGTCCCTGTACCAGAGCCACTGCCATTCCTACGTAAATCAGGATGGCCTTCTTAACTCTTAACTAGCAAGCATTTTCAAAGTGAGCCAGAGTATGGAAGATCTCTCTGTTACACTGTTACTTTTAAACAATATATACTTATTAAAATTAAAAAAAAAAACAACTGGCCTGGAATGCATGTTTAACCTATTGTTTAAGACTCCGACTCAGACACCTCTTTCAATAGGACAACCCCAGCCCCAGTTATTATGGGCATTTTGGGGAATGAACCAGCGGATAGAAATTCTGTTATTGTCTCTCAAATAAATTCATTTTTCAGATTATTTTTAAACAGGCTAACACATGCTTGATTCCTAAGCCATCTGTGACCAAAGACAAGAATTAGTCAGTCCTAGTGGAGGTGCAGTGCTTAGTTGGCTGTTTAGAAGAGGTTGTAAGCCAAGCCAAATCAGAAATGTCTTCAGTTTCTCAGTGTATAAAAGAAAGAATATTAATTTGGCGCTTACAGGAACAATTCCTGTGCTGAAAATCCTTGCCACACTGAACTCCTTCCCCAGGCTCGACAGCCATTTGTGTAAGTGCTAAAGACATTAGATGGTGAAGCAGGTGCCCATGCGAAGCCAGGCCCTTGAGATGACAGTGAATCCAGGTCACGACGGGAGCTGCTGAATGTGGGAGCCAGGGGAACCTGTGGAACAACCTGGCACTTGGTGTTGCAAATGAGAAGAGGCCTCCTGATTCAGCGTCCTTGTCCTTGACCCATGATGATACATAGAGGATGCCAAAAAGAGAGGCTGCTCGGGCCAGCTCAGGCTGACCCTTATGCACTCTTGGGTGAAGTTGCCATGAGTTCAAGTGCGCTGCCCCACAGTGCCTCCTCTGGAGAGTGCTAGCAGCTGGCAGAAGAGGGTTTCCTGCCTGGATGGTGTGGACCAGGTATGATTTAGGGTAATGCTGACTTTAAGAAGCTGACTTTATTCCTTCTAAAATTAACAGCTTTCTGTATTTGTTGCAATCCTAACTTAATGTCATCATGTGAAGCACATTACTCTTTTTTACCCCAAGGCATTATGAAAAATCTATTAAAAAAATCAGTAACCTTTCCTAATACTCTATCACCATTTCTGCTTTAAACTGTTCTTTGACATCAGAATATACATTAAATACTGATCCAAAGAAGTTGGTTTGACAAAAAATGTTGCAAAAATCTCTCCCTGTTTTGTTCTTAAGAAAATGATTTGTCATCCCCAGCTGATTACCTGTCATTTAATGTCAGTTGACTTTTTGTGTCTTGTAAACACAAGTACTCAGAAGAAACTCCAGAGACAAGTTGGAATCCTGATGCCTTTAGGTCTTATCTGAAACACTTTTCACCTTGGTATCATAATACCTTTATGAAGGCAAGGATTAAAATACAGGATGATTCGGGATAACTAGAGCGGAAAAGAGTAGACGGGACCTTTCCAGGACAGCCTGCTTCTATCATTTAATGTTGGAATTTAGCTCTTCAACTAGTTCCTACCCCTTATATATATATTTTTTGTCTACCAAGTCTTCTAAATTTCAAGTCCATCAAATTTGCTACTACAAACAACATTTTAGTTAGAGGAATTGTTTAAATGCAAATCTAGGATTCTGTTAAAAAGAAAAAATGGCAAATCAGTAAGACTTGTAGTACATGCTGGTCTCTTATAGATGCTCTTAAATCATCATCAATGACATGCTCTAAAATGACCAAGTTAGGAACCGGTTCTCTAGGTTATGAGTTTCCTACTATATCCAGGACCTTAGAAATAAATAAATGAGAATATTTAGATTTTTCCTATCCAAACAGAATAAATTTATATGAATAACACATGTATATCATGTATGCACACATATATATGAACCTAAAACAAATACTTAGAAATTTTATTTTTTTGTTAGGACATCTGGAATGAAGAATTGCAGTTTTCTCCTTTAGTCAGTGGTTAATCAGCAACTTCATAGTCTTGCCAGTTGCATACCCTTTCTGATTCATTTCATACCTGATACATGTGTATATTTGTAGTACGTGCATACTTAGCTCCCTGACTCTAGAAGTGTCCATAACTCCAGGGTCATTCCAGGCTCTAGCCTCTCTGACACTCATTGTTTAGCTCCTTGCCATTTTTAGGCTCAGCCTACTTATCGTGTGCCCTTCTATATCTTATATATTCTTGTCATATAGGCATGAATAAGCAGGCTTCCAACTTAGTCATTTTCATTTACTTTGACACGAGAAGGTATAGCAGTGAAGAGACAATCATTATAACAGTACTTCATCTTATAGAATCTCCAAAATACCTTGAAAATATTCCATTATAGGGTTTCTAGTCATGGGATTATGTCTACATGTACACTACATATTAAGAATCCAGATTCATGAAGCTCAGGGCATGGGACTGGGGCCACTTGACCTCTTTCTTGATGATAATAAGCTTAGTATAATGCTACAGCTTGTTTTCAAAAGTCTACATCTTATCAGTGTTCCTACCTCCATTTGTCCCTAAGGCACGACGTAGAGGCTAAATACTTGTGAAATGAGTTATGTGATCAGAAATGAAAAAGAAAGAAGGCTATTTAGCCTGGGAAAAAGAAACCTTAGAGGAACAACATACCAGTCTTCAAATATTTGGAAAAAACAACTTGGATAAGACTGCTCAGTCTAAGTTTGTACATTCAGGGAAATTAAAAATAAATTAAAACTCAAAATTATATTCAAATTAAAACTGCCCACTAGGCAAATTCTAATGTTGCTATAGCTACAACTCAGACTAAAATGGCTAGATGGTGTAGAGTTGAACTCAAGACATGTTGCTGGAGTGGTCAGGGACTGCTGAGGCCCCTGTTCTGTGCCTCGGTGGAGATGGGGCTCAGGGCCTGGCCTGGGTTGAGTCATCCATCATGCCTATAACTCTGAAATCACATGA
Organism: Ochotona curzoniae; assembly: GCF_017591425.1. Classification (NCBI taxonomy): domain Eukaryota; kingdom Metazoa; phylum Chordata; class Mammalia; order Lagomorpha; family Ochotonidae; genus Ochotona; species Ochotona curzoniae. The sequence goes on along the minus strand of NW_024467122.1, from coordinate 32,058,762 downwards.
TTCTTATACTCTGCTTTTTATATCATACTTTTAGAAGATTTAAGACAACTCTGTGAAAATCAATGCACATCTATTCATGTTTTCTTCTTGTTCTTTCTCCAAGTTGGAATTGCCTGTGAGGCAGGGGTTGATCAGATGCTCATATCTGATTTATGCAACTGATAGTTCTGACAGATACTACAAATTTGAGGTTCCCTCATTACCATGTTATCATTCCACTACCCCATTTGATAATCTGCTTTCAGAAATTATTCTCTTTATCCTCCCATCAGTCATCTATAATCTTCTCCCATAGCAACCTCCGTTTTTTTTTTTTGTTGTTGTTGTTACTTAATCCAAATATTCATTGTGTTCTCATCTTCCAGGGTTATTTTGTTTCTTAGATAACTTAACTCAGTTGTTTTAGTTGTGTTTATTTTGACCAATGCATGTCCCCTGTGAACATTACCCTTGCCCTACGTACAGCCTTCTGACCCGTGGTAGAGTTGTTACTGTTAAACATTTGTTTTAATTTTTGTGCTAATATTTCAAGTTCATTTTTATTTTACCTATTTATTAGAATATGTACTATGTAAGTGTTAGCAGTAAAACGCCTGTTGTTGTTTCTTCTTTATAAAAATCATTCTCTTCCACACCCTCCACCCCCCAGAATTTTACCTAAGCCTTTCCCCAGCTCTGCATGTGCCTCCAGCATCCCCTTAATCTCTTGATCAGCCTGATATATTTTCTGGTTTTCATAAGAATCCTTTCATCTTTAGCCACAGGAGTGAACTACAATTCTGATATGAAGTTTCGAAAATGCATTTTCTCTTAAAAATCTGTTGACATTGGTCTTCCAATTAGTTTTCTCATTCCTAGTTACAACCTCAGAGGTGAAAACATTGCCATAAGTTTCCACTTTCAAAACCAAAGCTTTAACGTTCCTGTGGACTATTTGTAATGCTTAAGTAATTACCATTTATTCTCATATGAATAGGCCATAGTGGTTTGGGTGTGCACATTTAGTAGAATGTCTTTTTCGGGAGCCATGACCTTTCTGATTCACCATGCTGAATCACTGCCCCAGCAGACCTGTCAGATCTTACTTCCCTAGAAAATATATATTCACATCTTGGCTGAGATTTCTACCTCTTTGAGTAAAGGGACTGCACTTTTTCAGAGGCTTATATTCTCCTGCAATGGGCATTGCCATTTGTAGGTTTTAAAGCTCAAGAGCAGAGCCTGCATGAAGGTTCAATAGTGAAACCCTCGCCTTGCATGTGCCAGGATTCCACATGGGCACCATTCCATATCCCAGCTACTTTACTTCCTGTCCAGTTCCCTGATGGTGGGCTGTGATAGCAGTTGAGGATATCCCAAAGCCTTGGAACTCTGCACCTATGTGGGAGACCTGGAAGAAATTCCTAACTCCTGGGTTTGGATTAGCTCAGCTCTGGCTGTTGCAACCACTTTGGGAGTGAACCAGTGGATGGAAAATCTTTCTCTCTGGCGTTCTTTCTCTCTGCAAATTACATTTTCAATAAAAATAAATAAACCAATAAAATAAAAGCTTGAGAGGAATCTAGTTTTCACTTCACTTTTGTCCTCCGAGATAGCTTCAGTTTTCTAATCTTCTCATGTTCCATTTCATTCAACATCAAGACCCTGAAATCTTTTTCTTCCATTTATTATCTTGTTATTTTTTTTCTCTTTTAGCTGAGTAATCCAAATTTATTACATAATTTCTTATATAATTTATTTTTCTAAGTTATTATTTTCTGTAACTTTATTAAGGAAAGCATTTAGTTTTGTGTACGTTTGGTTTGACTAGTGAAGAATGAGATACTACTGTTTCCCATGCTTTTTAATGATTTCTAATATTACATTGATTTGAACTGCAATACTAGAAGTTTATGGAAAACTCAGAACCTAATAGAATTGTATTCATTGCATTCATTACATACTGTGTCTTACACTAATTTGCAAAATAGCATTATGCACCAGGTGCTGTTCTGAATGTTAGATGCTCTTATGAACAAAGCAAGAGCCTTTGCTTAAAGGTTCTTATGGTCTTGTGAGAAGGGAGGTTGACCTGTAATAGCAACCAACTATGTGCTGTGTGGCTATCCTGTAGCCATATGCAAAGATCAGGTGGTACTCAGAAGACTACATAGGATGACAGAGTTTGTGAGAGTCTTTTATAGGTGAGAGGTATCAATGTGCTTTTTGATGGATATGTAAGATGTCACATAAATTAGAGAAAGCTACATGAAGGCACAGGAACACAACAGGATGTGCAATCCTTTTGTACAGTGTGGTTGAAGTTGTGTGTGTGTGTGTGTGTGTGTGTTGGAGGGTGGGATAGATAGAAGGATGTTGGTACAGCATGACATGATACTGAACTTCACATCTTTGATAGGGTACTTGAAAATCTCATTCAGCGTTCTGATTTTTTTTCAATGTGTAAGTGCAATTTTGATGCAAAAGAAGATTGGAGAGTACAAGTGGAGTGACTATATTAGAGGGAAGGTAACATAGTCAAGACCAGAAATAAAGGTAGCAAGCCTGAGAAAGAGATAAATTCTAGTGACATACAGAAAGTAGAAGAGACCAGACTTAGGAGATGAATAGCTATGTTTGTGTTGATAGAGAGTCTGACTCCACTAGGTCTCGCCAGGATAGCTGGGTCGATAATGGCAGTGATAAATATGGATCATGTAGGAGGATGGCATGATTTCAGGAGGAGTGAGAGATGATTAATTCTACTGGAGAGATAATAGTTTGAAGTTCTCTCAGGACATACTAACTAGGTTCTGAAACTTAGGAAACTGACAGATTCTGAGTTGAACATCATTTGAATTTAAGTAGAGGAGTCATGAACTTGGATGAAAGACAGTATCGGAAACCACAAAGTTTTGAAAGGAAAAACAAGCAATGATACAGACTCCTAAGAGAGTAACTAATTTAAAAGGACAGCAGCTATACTAGGAGACAGAACAAAGAAAGGCTAGGTATCTTAGAGAAGTGAAGCTTGGAATAACGACTCATGGAACCAATGAAAATGGTTAAAAGCAGTGGCACTGAGATGCCACATAGTTTTGATGACATGTCTGTATCTTCATGCAGTGAGCAATTCTCAAAATGTTATGCTGTAGATGTGCTTGCAAACTTCATTTTGTTTGTGACTGCCTGGTTGCTACTTGAAAAGATCATTTTATTTGCACCTAAACTCTACTTGCACTAAATTTTGGTGATCAGCAGTCATAATGAGGTGTGTCTGTGTGCCATCCTGTAGAGCCTTGGTAAAAATATTATACATCAGAGATCTGAGTTGCTGAAAAGTTCTCTCCTACTTCCTTTGGACTGATGTGCTTAGGAAAGTGGCAGCATCTCCGCACCTGGCCTGGCGTGGTCAGTAGGCTCCACGTGGGCAGATCAGTCTGTCAGCATTGGATGCTCCAATGAGAAAAAGGAAGCGCTGACACTTTTGTAGCCAAAATCCTTAATAATGGGAATAGGGAGCATTTAAAGAAGAGAAGGAAGGGACAGAAGGAAATTTTTTAAAAGGAAGATTCCCTGAATACTCTAAAAGAGAACCCAGACATAAAGGAGCAAGTTGAGATGATCCTGTCTGTTTTAATGTTACAAGAAAGAGAGGGCATCTGGGTGGGATTTTTCACCCAAAGAATTCACCCCAATAAGGCCAAGTCTGATAATGCTCAAATACGCCTCAGTCCTGCATGTCTTCCCCAATTCCTTTGTTTGGGGAGTGTCCTGGATAGATAGTATTTTAGTGAAAAATCAGACAACTACACCATATGGGCTAAATCCTTCCTCTGACTGCTTATATACTTACATCTTTGTTGGCACACAGCCACTCCCATGAGTTTACACATTGTCATGGCTGCCTTTATATTATATCAGCAAGATTAAGTAGTTGCATTAGAGAATGTATGACTTGCATCCTGGCCCTGGTGGAAGATGTTTTTTTGACCCTTGTCTTAGCATAAAGACACTGACTTTAAAAACAGCTGTGCCTCAATTCATCTTAAATGGATGAATCACTCTATAGCATAAATACACAGACACCCACACCGCTACCCATCCACACACAGAGAAACTGAGAATTTAAATGGCTAAAACATGCAATTTGCATTTTGACTCTGAATTTTTTTTTAAGTGTTGTATAGACCTTGTTTGGATTACCCTCCTTTTTTTTTTCCTCCCAGTCTCTGTCTTAATCTTCCCAAGTGAAATCTGTCCTTTGCTTCATGTTGTCTTGTAACCATATTTCAATAGCACTTAATCAGTGATAAAACTGCTTTGATTTATTCCCAGCTGTGGATATTATTGTTGAAATCTGTGTAAGTGTTCCGACGTGTTATGATTGGAGCAATAGCATTTAAGAGTCCAGAGGCAAGTCAGAAAATTAACAACTGAATTTTCTGATGCCTAAATTAACTGCACAGACAGTGCTGAGTACAATGAGAAAGTTCTAAGAAACTTACTTGGCAATATGTAAAGTGTAGAAATGGCTTACCCATTATAAGTATTACATTGCAATGACAAGTTTTTATTGGGCCTACTTCCTAAAGGCAGTGCCACAATTTTATGTAAAGGACAGCTGGCTGATCTTTTCTTCAGGAATTTTCTCCATGGCACATCTAGATGTTGATGATATGGCATGAATGTGATATATCTCAGTTATGCAGGAAGACATCTTCCGTCTGTGCCTCTAGAAGGACTCTGCTGATGCACCTGCAGAAAAGAAAAAAACAAAAACCATGATTGCAAAAGCAATCCCTGTGCATTGCAGGAAAGTTAGAGAAAGCCCAAAGAAGATCAAGTGACCTGTAATACTAGCACCTAGAAATAACAGCCTTCCTTCTGTTGTCTCCCAAACTTTTTGATTCCTTCAGTATTCATGAAATGAGCCAGACCTCAAGAAAGACATTGGTATCTACCTGATGTTTGGAATACTGTCCAAACTGTGTCCCCAGCTTTTCAGCTCAATTCCTGGCACTTTGTCTTAATGTAACCATTCTTTAAATGCTACCTTACTTTGCTAACAGTCAGGCTGCTAGTGCTTTGAGTGATACTGTAGAGTTGTCCATGGTATGTTATTGTGTACTGTGTTTCTAAATGTGATTTCAGTGCAAATTGAAGAGAGACGCTTTCAATACATATTTTAATTGTCTTTGGTTTCACTCAACAGTATTCATTTGTTCTTATGAATATTTCCAGTTATAAGGTGAATGTTAGATGCCGTGATTGAGTTCCCTATGTTTATTGAACTAGTCTGCTTTTTCTGTATATTAATGGCAAGTATTTTTCATGAGAAATATCTTTTTATGCTGATAAGAGCTCAGTATCGGTTATGCTTTTGTTAATGAAAGAGAGAAGGCATTCCTTTTAAGTTTAAAAACATCACTTATTTAAGGGACACACATAGATAGTGGGAGGAGAAAAACTATCCTCTCCTTTACCTCTCAAATGCTCCTTAACAGAGGCAGAAACTTAATCCAGATCTCCTGCACGTGTTGCGGGAGCTCCACTACTCGGGCCACTGCTGCTGCTCCCCACAACGTGCACCAGCAGGGAGCGGAGTCACAAACTGGATGTTGAAGCAGGCATTCCAGAATGTGAAGGTGCCTCATCTGCACCTTAACTGCTCCGCTGAAGACCTGCCCTTGCACGTCTGCTAAAACTCTGAAGTGATGGTGCTGCATCATCTCTACAAGGTCTGAAGGTCATCAGACCTTCTTAGTTGTTTAGTTTTTACTTCATTGTAGGAGTCAAATCATTTATCCCCTCCAACTAAATTATGAACAAGCATACGCATTTTCTCTGGGTTCCCAGTTCCTGTCTAATCTCTGGCACATGAAAACAAAGGCATACTTAATAAATATTTGGGGTAGGCACATGTTGAAGCAGTTAAGACACCTGCTTCCCATGTCAAAGAACTTAGCTTTGTTTCCAGTCCAGCTTCCTGTTAATCCATTCCCTGGGTAGATGTAGGGGAATGTTTAAGTGTGTAGGTCCCTGTCATCCACTTGGGAGACTAGATGGAGTTCCAGACCTCTGATTTCAACTTAGCTCAGCTATTGAGGGCATGTGGGGAATAAACCAGTGAAAACAGATCCATGTGTCTCTGCATGGACCTCCCTCCCTCTCTATGTGTCACTCTGGCTTTCAAAAAGTCATCACAATCTACTAATAAAGTATCAGAACTGTGCCACATTACTAACCCTAGGGCTAACCAGTACTGTATAGTGATCCAGAAAGTAGGTTCTTAAACTCGAAGTCAAAAGTTCAGGTTTGAATTTGTTAGCAGTATAGTCGTGGTGAAGGCTGAGGACCTCAGACCCACTGCATCCAAAATGTTGACAATGACAAAAACTATCATACCAAGATTGTTTTGCAGATTGAATTTGATCCTGAAGTGCCTTGACTACTGTAGGGTCCAGCAAATAGTAGCTTTTGTTTAACCTCTCTCTCAGCTGTGTAACAAATTGAAATAAGCTATAATTTATATATCAGTTTAAAAAGTGTTTAGCATAAATTACAAGTGTTAAAAATAAGCATCGTTGACTCACTATAATTTACATTCCTGGATTCAACCAGTTGTGTCTGTACTAAGTATATTCAGACTTTTTAATGTTGTCACTACTCCCTTAAGAATACACCAGAACGACTCATTAGATAACATTTACATTATAGTAATATTATAGGTAATTTGGACCTAAATTAAAGTGTATGGAAGATTGTGTGTTGGCTATATGCAAGTAAAAGGGACTTGACAATCTGAAGATTTTGCTTTTGGGTATGCCTGAAACGGACCTACCATGGATTCAGTGTGCTATGAAAATTTGATTCATTGTTATGGCTTCTTTTAGATCCATTTTATTTTTTAATTATACATTTATATGCTCTTGAATAGTTCCACGGGCTTATTAGTTATTTTCACACTTGCATGAATTTTCTAGAACAAGAAACTAAGAAATGAGAAAAGGATGTAAGTCTCCCTAAGGCAACTCAAAATTGCAGATCTTAAGAAAAAGAAGTTCTGCAACAAGGTTCTCTGATTGCAGAGTCATATCTTCCTCCTGAAGGTTCTGAAGTATGTAAGCATTTTATTTATAACCTCATATGTGATATAGATTTGCACAACAGGTGTTACATTTTGTTGACGCCCGTGATGGCTTAGATATTAAATTCCTAATGAGATTAAAATATCCTGAAGAATTGGGAATGTGTTGCCATTGCCCTTTTGTCTCAGCATATCAATGTTGGTATTGGTTTATCAGAGAATTTGGCTGAAGGTGGAGTCCAAATTTGTACTAGTTTTATTTTCAGGGGCTTTGCAAATGAATGCATTCAGACAATGACAGAACTGGAAAGGATCTTAGAACGCCTAAGCTCCTGCATGGTCTGTGGCCTGTCCGGCAGGTTGATGGTGGTCAGAGCAGATAGATTTTATGCACTTAGAGCTTCTGCAGAGGAAGAGCTGAAGTTGGAGGACAGAACCAGTTGCTTTTATTGTCATCATGGAGGCAATTGGATTTTTTAATGAGCATAATAGGATTAGGTGTTTTAAAAAAGGTCAAGGATTTTCTAATTGAATTTAAAAAGAGCTCTTCAAAACAACAGGCAAATGCTTTCCTTCTGCAATCATTTTGAAGATATGGCTTGGAGATACTGATAAGATAAAGAAGCTGCATGGTAATCCTTAGCTTGAAATATGGGTCCAAGTCATTAAGAAGCCATGATCACAAAGATAGGAAGCTCTTAAAGGAATAGACCCCAAGTTCCTGAGGAACATGTGCTTTGCCAAGAAGCACAACAAGAAAGGCCTCAAGATGTATGCCAAGACCATGAACGCACAAGCCAAGGCTGTCAAGGTTATGCTCAAAACCAAGGAACGAAGTCCACGATCCCTAAGGGAGTCAGATGCAAGCTCAATGGACTTGCTTGCTTTGCCCACTCCAAACTTGGGAAGTATGCTCATGTTTGCATTGCCAAGGCTGGTCCAGTCAAAGACCAAGGCAAAGGCCAAGATCATGCCTCAGACCAAGGCAAGACAAAGGCTCTGCTACACCTGTGCTTTCAGCTCCAGCTCAGCCTCCTCCCAGCCCAGCTCCATAGCAACAGCCCTTGCTGGCCACTGCAAAGACAGAGGGACTAGAGTGACCCCTGTGCTGCTGCCCTCCTGTGCCAATTGTACAGATAAACTTGAAATGGGGGGTTGGGGGGTGGGAATGAAAGAAATATGGGCCCAGCTGCAGCTGGTAGCACTGGTCATAAAAGTATGAATGTATATGTGCTGCTAGTCAAGTTTAAAGTCCCTCTTGGTTTCCAATAATGTTCTGACAGGCAAGGTTTCTCACCATTGAAAAGTAAGAGATGTGAGGCAACCAAGAATAACTTTTTCCTTTGCTGGAAGACCCTATCTAAGCAATATACTCATGGCAGCAATTGCTGATGCACTCTGTTGTGCCCATTGGACAGGTTCATACTGAATGATATGGCCAACTCAAACTCAAGCTCAGCCTCACTCACCTGTGCCTGCCTGGCCTGCCCCAGGCACTCAGAGAGATGAAGAGTGCTTGGTCTTCCCCCATGCCTGTCTCAGCCAGGGGTCTGTTGTTAAGACCTGCCTGAGAGCTGGCAAAATGTCTTTGCCTGGCGTGATTGAGTTTTAATGTAAGATTACAACCATACATCAAAGTGAGGAGGACATTTGGGCAAGGGGCTCTTAAGAATTTTAGAGCTGGAGCATAAAAAACATAATTATACTGCATGATTTAGGGTTGCTTCCAGAGGTCTCACTCAGGAGGAAAGCTTGTCCTCTGGTTTATAAAGGGCTTTGAATTTTCTTTTTTCTTTCTCGGTTTTCCTGTTATTTAGTATCTCTAGAAGACCTTTTAAGAAACAAGCACTGTTTCATACACGATTGTTCTTAATCATGATGATCAGCCTGTTACATGGAGAGTCTGTTTGACTTATTATCCACAATTTCAAGAATTAAAAAAAAAAAGAAATGGGGCCAGCAATCTAAGAGAATGGAAATTCTGTTTCTAATTTCATACCAATTCAGATTTTAATCCCAAGTACTACAACCCCAACTGGGCTATATGCCCTTGTGGTGTTGACCTATTTTTAAAAAATATTGCAATAACAAAATCATATGCCTTACTGGGAGATTTATATGGAAATTGCTCTTTTTTAGGGCCCTCCCCATGACAAGCTTTATGGCTGTTGTTAACTATGGTCACACTGTAACAAAGAAGGATTTCCCTTTTCACCAAAGCCGACAGGGATGAAATTCTAGGCCCAGTTAAGATGGCTTCCTATAACCTTGGTTTCAGGAAACACACTCTTTTCCATTTGTTGATTGACGTTGTTTTTACATTTTTGAATCTTTACTTGGGAAAGAATGAGAGAATGAGAGCAAGCATGCTCCCATCCACTGGTTTATACCCCATGTTCCCACAGACTGGGAGCCAAGAACTCAGTCCATGTCTTCCATATTGTTGCCAGAGAGCCAGCTGCCAGTGTTTCCAGCGTACACAGTAAGAGGAAACAGGCATCAAAGTAAGAGCCACACTTGAACCAAGGCAGCCCAGCGTGGTATATGGTGCAGTCCTAACTAACATCCAAACTACTGGGCCAAATGCCTACTGGGTACATTCTTACCTGTGTAACAGATCCGTGTTCTCAGCTTTCTGTATTTACTATGCCTTTGAGTGTATGATACATCAACTCATCTTTGGGAAATTTGTTTATAAATTAAATATCTTTTCATCATAGAAGGAATACATGATTATGATTTTCACAAACTAAACGATCTGGAAAAAAAGCAAGGTGATATGAAAATAGTTATAGTTGTGCTAGTCATGAAATAATTTACTTTTAACATATAACTCAACCATGGAATTAAGATAATGAACACCATTCCACCTGTAAGATAATGAACACAATTCCACCTGAGGTTGTTATGGATCCAAAGCATGTTACTCCCTGGGCAGAGCTTAGAACAGTAGAAGCGCATATAGTGAATGATGGAAAAGGGCCAGTGGGCGTTGTTATTTGTTGTTGGATATTTTGTTCCAAATCTGTTTGTCTTGCCAGGTGTACCAGATCATCTTTGGAAGTAAAGATGGTTAGGCACACAATGGAATCATGGTGCCTAAGAGGACTAACTGTTTAACCTAGCTTCTCTGCTAAGAATTCTAGAAAGCAGTTGGGGAACTGAGGCTGGGGAGGGACCTTTTCAAATGTACAGCAATTCCCAGTTCTACTTCAGTATCAGCAGAGTCAGAAACTCCAAGAATATATACTTGTGTCTTTGGGGTGTATGGGAAACAAAACTATTGTGGTACTTGTGACTCCTGCATCAATCCACTGAGCTGTAACTTGAATACATTAAACTGGAGAGGAAGGAAAGTACCCTGGAAGCTGAGTGGCCTCAGGACCCTGCCGGTGACTAGTCAGTGCGTGGGCAGAGCCTGTCTCCCTGCGTGGCACCAACCAGCAGCTGTCTCTACCAGGCAGAGTCTCTAGGCATGTTTCAAGAGATCGGTGCGTTTACTAGTGCAACAGGATCATAATCTGCAATACCCCAACTGTGGCTATGGGTAGCATTCCGTTTTAAGAGGCACCATTGTACTTACAAGCAGTTAATTCAGGCATTGGAGCCTGTAGTTGTTGTCAAAAGCAAAACAAAGGGAAAGGAAGCATGTGTTGTCATTTCAAAGCATTCATGTCTTGCTCATTGATTCTGATCTCTCCTCATCAGTGTGTTCATGAGATTTCACTGCCTGTTAATTCCTCAGTCTAGTTGATTTGGGGAGCAAGTAGAAGAAGTTCTTTGTAAATTCTAAGATCTTCAGTGGCTTGCTTGCAGTGAAATTCTCCTGGTCTTCGCTCGTTTCCCAGTATAGAGCTTTAGCATCTGAGGACACACTGTGCAAAAAGACAGTGTTCTAAAAAATAGTTATATTCTAAATATTTATTGTAAAAGAATTCTAAAAATAAAAATATTTTCAAAGCTACATGCTCTTAAGTTTGGGAAACTATTGGAAGAGGGCGTCAACTGCTTGAGAGCTGCGTGAACTGAACCCGTGTGTGTGTGTGTGTGTGTGTGTGTGTGTGTGTGTGTGTGTGTGTTGGAGGGCATGTTTTGTAAGATTTCTAAATATTAGGAGTGTAGTTACAATCTTGTGTGACATTGCCCTTGCCACTGCACATGACTGATTCTGTAAGGGTCTACATGTAGCTGTTTCAATGTTTCACTGTGTTGGCCTGACACAAACTAACGATGTAGTCTGCTAAATGTGGTGACATGATTAAGCAGGATGTTAATTAGTGGCTCCTCCAAGTCTTGATCCTTTCTTTAAGCAGCCTTTTGAGGTGCAGGTACCAAAGTTAAAGAGACAGAAGACAGAAATGGCTGTTCCTTGACTTAGCAGTGAGGATTGGAGGAAAATGCCTTTTAGCCACCTGCTAACACATCCCAGGTCCATCGTTGCGTCCCCAGGGGCCTTCTGCAGCTATGTCTTTGTGTGACAGAATATGGCAGTTTTTCTGCAGGCAGTAATCATTTGTACTATTACTTAGTTGTCATGTATTGATGATGCCATTTCAATCAAACATATCTCATTCAGAGTGCTTTTGATGGGAGGAATTTTTGGAAGGGTTTAGGAAGGTTAAATCTGTGAGACATGGCTTCCATCTGGAATGCATTAGCTACAAAGATTTATTAGTCAGAGTGTCTCTGCATAATGTTCCATGGAATGCAGGCCCTGCATCTAATTTCCAGTGTGATGTCTATATGAGGACTGATCTTTGAAATATCATAGGTGACAATCAAGTTTGTTATAAAAATAGTAAATGCCCAGGATTTTCATGGCGGCTATTTTAAATCCCTCATGAGGGCTGCTAAGCAGGTAGTTGATTTGTTGACAAATGATAAAACTATAGAAATAGCAGCATGCATGAAATTTTAAAATGGGACAGGCCTTTTAGGCAGGGAAAGATTATTAGGAAAATTACAAGCTTTTCATGTTATCCTTAAATCTTTGTTTATGTATTATAGCATAAGAAATGAATAAGTCCAGTACCCAACCATGCAAAGTACATCCCCCTTTTGATTAAAACCATTTTTAAGAGCTAGCGGTGTTGATCAATAAGTGAGGTCGGATAAGCTTTATAACATCTCATGTTAGATAGCCTGAGACTACACAGTGCTCAGTTGGGAATGTGATTGGTGTCCATTAGAAATTATAAGGGTGCCCACATCCCAGTTCTGCTGATCATTGTGTGGAAGGCAAGCAGAGCCGGAGCATGGATCAGATGTTCTGGTGTTGACGTACTTTGAAAACACAACAAACAGGAAGACAAAGGTGGGCTCAGGTTGACTTGCGCTGCGGAGATGAGAATCTGGGACAAGAAGTGTCTTGAGCTTCCTGCTGCAGAGGCTGCGCATGCCTTGTCGGGGGCTGTCCTCCTCCTCCTCACCTGTCTCGTCTCCCACTTGCCAACATGAAGGCAATGCCAGGAGGGCAGATGCAGTCCCATAAAAGCTTTCTGTCCCATCAGGAGGCTATAATGTTGCAAAGTGCCTTTGCTGGCTGTGTCGTGTCTTCCTGACACTGAAGGGCAGAGGATTAATGCCAGGTGAAAGGCATGTTTCCATCCAAATAATATCTGTGCGTTTAGGTCACATCACAATGCCCAGTTGTGTCATTCCCTCTCGATGTGCAAAGATGTATTCTGTATCCTGGATACAACTTCAGTCCTGAATTGTTCTCCAAGGATTGTGAATGAAAAGCTGCAGCTCAGTGATTTTCTTTTACCCTTGTGTGGGGCTTCTGTGCCGTTGGGTGGCTTTGTGCCTGACAACAGAATTCAGAGTGAAGTAGAGCCAGCCACAAAACACGGTGGTAGGTAAAAAGAGGTTTTACCACAAAGCCTCTAAGAATTGGGGTTGGGCTTTCCACTCCCTACGTGGACATTTGCAGAACCCTAAATGATAAAGGCTCATTTGCTTTCTGTATCTGTTATGCCTGATGAGAGGGGAACCGTTGGAGCAGAGTTGCCCACAAACACGCATCCAAAACCACACGTAGGTAGGATGCAGCTGATACTGTTCATTTCTCAACTGGCAAAGTGATACAGGGAATATAGCCACAACCCTATCTGATGCATATTCTCCCACGCCAAATGACAAGTTTGTCTGAAGCCCCTAGCACAACCTTGTACTCACCATGTGTTGAGTCCAACCTGCTTTCTGAGCTTACCTTGATGAGAACTGTAGGCTGGGGCAAGCTCTCTTCCTCGGGCGTTGCCTCCTTTGTCCAAGGCAGGACAGCATGGCCTGCTTCTTGGATGTCCTTGTTTGCAGGATCATGTTCATCAAGAGCTCACTGTAGTCTGATGTCTCTGCTTATGATTTTGCATGAATCAAATAAAGCAGTAATGCAAACCATGAGAGATTACCAAAGCCATGGCAGTTGAGCTTTTTCTACTTTGGTCATATGATTGAAAATATATTGGAGGACCAGCTTTTGAGGGACTCAAGTTAGTAATTTATTTAGTTTAAATGTATAGTGATATTAACCTGGCCTGTCCAGTGGAATAGGGTAACAACATGTTTAAACAGATGGAGAAAGATTACCCAGTGTAAAGCAGAGAGGGCACATTCCAGGAAATAGGAGAAGACAGAACAACAGCACAGGGGTACCTGGAGACTGACAGACACAGGAAAGCAGTGGACACAACAGTGTGGCATTGCCATGACTGATACCCCAGCGACGTTCACCGAGTGGCGATCTGGATTGCAGTGGTAGCGGAACTCCACCAGCAACAAGGTGGGAAGGGACTTTCACTGGGAGCTCAGGAGGTGAACCCAGACAAAGAACTGCCCGTCCTGCTGGTCTGTTTGATTTGACCAGGAGCAGAGACAGAGCGGCAGATCCCAGAAGGGCAGTGTGGGAACAAGGTGGATTTCATAGCCCAGTTGTCTCAATTCACTATTCTTGATATTTATGCATTATGCATTCTAACATGCTCACTCCAAAGTAATACTTTATTTTTTCACTATTCATTAAATTTTAGGTAAATAAAGTCCTTGAGAATTGTCAACTGTGCTTAAGCCCCTCCTTTTGAAACAATTTTAATGTTTATATGAGATTGGCTTATGAATATATTACCTTAATGTAGACTTGCAAATATGGAGATACCCAGGAAAAAACTCCAGAAATATTTTAACAGGTTTTCTTTGTTACTTCACCATCTAAGCTATGTTTGACATTTTGTGTCACCTTTCCCTTCAGATCTTATTTAGTTACTCTAAAAAAAGAAGTTCCATAAAGTTATTTGAGTAAAGTTCCATGTATAAAGGTTAATTTCTTTTTTCATTGTTGCATTTTTAGTGCATTAATGTGTAGGGAACAAATTACATGAATTTCATGGATACAGTTAAAAATACAACAATATAATCTCCTTCTCCCTTCGATCTTTTTGCCTCCATGTCCCTTTTTTAACAAAGTTTTTTTTTTTTAAGTAAAAGAAGGCTTTTACAGAGGGTTATAGATAGGGTTATAGACACACTCAAATCACAACACATAACTCAGTACACATTAAGATGTATTTTGGGTACTGTTGTAGCTACAGCCTGTCAGAACAATAGTAGTTTTTGTCTCTTACATTCTGGCTTATTTCACTAAGAATAATGATCTCTAGTTGCATTCATTTTGTTGCAAAAGATAAGATCTAATTCCTCCTAATGGCTAAATATTATTCCAGTGTGTATATGTACCACTTTCTTTTTATGTAGTTATCAGCTGACAGACACTGAGTTGATTCCATGTTGCAGCTATTGTGAATTGAGCTTCTGTGTACATGGTAGTAAATCAAGCACCAATTATTTCTGTTAATTTTTTAAAAAGATTTATTTATTTTTTTTATTGGAAAGTCAGATACACAGAGGAGGAAAGATGAAGAGAAAGATCTTCCATTCACTGATTCACTCCACACGTGACCATAACAGCCGGAGCCGAGCGGATCCAAAGCCAGGAGCCAGGAATTTCTTCCGGGTCTCCCATGCAGGTGCAGGGTCCCAAGGCTTTGGGCCATCCTCTACTGCTTTCCCAGGCCACAAGCAGGGAGCTGGATGGAAAGTGGGGCTGCCAGGATTAGAACTGGCATGCATATAGGATCCAGGCAGGTGCAGGTCATGGACTTTCTCCCATTAGGCTACCGCACTGAGCCCTTCTGTCAGGTTGATTGTCTTATCGAAACACAAGTTTCACAGCTTTGAAGTGAGATTTAACTAAAAAAAGAACCTACTGTCTACCCTTTTCCAGTACAAGGTTTTAACTGGATATTTTGTGATAAATGAAAGAAATCTTACCAATCATTTCAGTCAGTTCCTTAATAGTAAGAAATTAAGTAAAAGAAACAAACAACAACAAAAAACCAAGATTAACCTGCTAGATTAAATTGTTTTGACTTCACATTTACCACTAAGATAAGAAAACTGTAAGATATACAAATGCGAGGTTTTGTCAATAACCCATTTAACCTATGAGGAATTTGCAAAAAAATAGCTAATGGAGGATCATAATTCTAAAAAGAAGCAATAGAGGTAATCGATAGTATCATGACATTAACACTTAAAACCAGTGTCATCTCAAGGTCATGTAGTCAGTCCAAAGGAAGCTGCTTTGTGACTCATGTCTAAAATGGAAACAATTGCACGTCCGTATGTTGCTGGTAAGATCAAAGGGGTATCCTTGTAAAGGTGATGCATACAAAAGTTAATTATTTTCTGTTTTGGAAACTTACTCCACCTCTCTTCTGGCAGCCCATGATATTCCTGAAGAAAACCATTTTACAGCTCTCCCTTTTAAATATCACTGATTCCATTAGCCTCTGTGGCCAACTCGGGCTCCTTCCCTTTTTCCGTGATTGTTGTCCAGGACCCCGCTTTCTTCTACCTACCGCTCATCGTAATGACCCATCAGCTGTCTGTCCTTTCCGGACCATAGACTTCAAGAGGCGGAGACTGCTTCTGTCAGTGCCTGGCACACGGCAGTCATTCAGTAGTTATATGCTGATTGGAGGAAGAAATGTGTAAAAATGGCACTAATGTGACTGCTAGATTCTTCCTTCTGGGATTTCCTAGCAGCATCCGTGATCTTCCGCAAAATTTAGGTTTATTACAAGGTGCATGTTGTGCACGAGGCAGCAGTTGGCTGGGATTCATTGGGCAGAACCATTGTTGTGTTTGTATTAACTGACAAAAGCACTCGTACCCAGTGATGAGGTTGTGAGAGTAGGAGTATGCAGTGGCAACAGCCCCAGGAGGAAGCACAGCATAGTCCAGACCGAGACTCCAGGCTTTGGTTCAGACCGCTGTTCTGCCATTTCCTCTGGAGCAAGGGAATTGGCCTGTCTGGGCCTCAATTTCCCCATCTGTAAAATGGATACAGGGCTAGTCTCAAGTCCATGAGGAAATTGAGAAAATAGTGATTTCAGTGGAGCCCAAGGACTGTAAGTATGTCCTAAACCTTTCTAAAGGATAGGCTGTTTGGGAGGAAATTCTTCCTGCCCTTCAATCCCAGATAATACTGACTGCTAGTAGATTGGGTTCTTTTTTTTTTTTTAATTTTCATTTTGAATTTTTAAATTTTATGATACAATTTTGTAGAGTCTGGGATTCCACCCCCTCCCCAAAATCCCATCCTCGACTTCTTTTCCACACATTGTTACAATAATAGAATCCTTCACAGTCAGATCCATTTTTATCTTTTTTTTTAAATTTTTAATTTATTTCCAATGACAAAGCAAATTTACTGAGAGGAAACACAGTATGATCTTCCATCTGCTGGTTCACGCTCCACATGGCTGTAAGGGCGAGAATTGAGCCAACCCAAAGCCATGAAACAGGAGCTTCCTTTGGGTCTCCCTCATGGGTGCAGGGTACAAAGGATTTGGGCCATCCGCCACTTCCTTCCCAAGAACAAGCAGGAAACTGAAATAGAATTTGAGCAGCCATGACACGAACCAGCACCCATGTAGAATGCCAGCACCTAGAGAGGAAGACCAGCCAGTTGAGGCTCTGTGCCAGCCCCTCCATGGCTGGTAAAACAAGAAGGTAAATGGGAGGTCATCATCTCAGGACAGTAGTGTTCACATGGGAACGTGTTAGAAAAGTTAGCGAACTAGGGCTCAGCGCACTTGCCAGGTGGCTAAAGTCCTCGCCTTGAACGTGCTGGGATCTCATATGGGTGCCAGTTCTAATCCTGGCAGCCCATCTTCCCATCCAGCTCCCTGCTTGTGGCCTGGGAAAGTAGTGGAGGATGGCCAAAAGACTTGGGACCCTGCACCTGCATGGGAGACCCAGAAGAGCTCCTGGCCCCTGACTCTGGATAGGCGCAGCTCCAGCTGTTGTGGTCACTTGGGGAGTGGATCATCAGATGGAAGATCTTCCTCTTTGTCTCTCTCCTCTTGGTAGATCTGACTTTGAAATAAAAGATAAATAAGACTTACAAAACAAAAGGAAAAGTTAGCCAACTAGAGAAATCTCATGTGACACCATCTTTCTGGTCTCAGAAGACGTAGGACTAAATATTCCCCCACACTGCCAGGGCTGCATGTCGACCTGCAGTTGTCCCCTTCATCTGACCACAAGAAGGCTGAACCCTCTGCTTCTGTGCAGCTTGGTGGCATCATAGCACTACTTTGGCCAGTGAGCTGTGAATTGTGGTGACAGATTTCATTCAAGCTGACACCTTCAAGACATGGTCCTCTGGAGATCTCTTCCATGGCTGAACTGATGGCTACTTTGCAGCTTCAGCATCAACAGAAGTTAGGAGGGTGCACACTGGCCCATGATACATCATGTGTAAGAAATAAGCTATCGTTGTTTAAACATCTTATAAAGGCGCTGTGGTTTGTTACCTAGCCTAGTACACCTGTGCCAAACCATTGCAGAGCATTTGAGCAGTTATAATTATATTCTCTGAATTCAAACATCAGCCCCATGTGCAACACAACAAAGTGGTCAACTAAGCTAGTTACTTAGTTGAAATTCCATGTCTGTGTAAATAATACTGGAATAATGGCATTGTTGATTTTATTGAACTGGTATATCGATAAAATGAGATGTTGCATGTGACCTTTCCTAGAAAACACCTGACAGAAAGTAGAACACATATGTAATAAATTTTAACTTATTCTATTTTTAACATTTAATGGAACTATTCTGTTTTAATTGTAACCCAATAATTCTATCATCTTTCCCTATCTCTATCTCACTGTTTCTAAGAATTATGAACAATGGACAATGGCTTGGAAAGAAAGGAAGGGGGTAGTGCCTTAGTCTCTTGAAGCAGGCAGATTGTAATGGAAATCAGAGAGCTCTCTATTGCTCTGAATGTATTTCAGCTTAGCCAACCCCTTTCCAAAAATAGGCGTCAGAGCCACTAAACCCATCTGTAGTAATCCCTTCTAAGTAAGCACCATGCACCCGTGATATCTTCCTATAAAACTTCTTGGGGAAAAGAGATTATGTATTTGTCTCACCTTGGATCTTGCAAATTTCTTTCACATTTTGTGTCTTTAAAGCTTTCGAACAAACATTACATTGATTATACAATAAAGGCAATAGCTCATTTGGAATATTTACAAGAAAACCCTCATAGAATGAGCATAATGAGAAAAATAATGAAGCAGTAATTATAATTCTCAAGGCTAATAATTTTAATAATAATTTATACTTAAACAGCTCTACACATAAGAAGATTTCAAAGGCTTATAAATATTAAGTAAGCCGTGGGTACTGAACAGTTCCTAAAACAATGCCTTAAACCTGGAATTCCATACATCCCTAATACCAGTATTATTAATCTTATTCTATAATTGGATAAACTGAGGCAAGGAAATATGCCTAGAATGAGGAATCCACAAATGTAAATTCTGTCTCACGTGGCTGTACCCCAAATCAACTGGATTAGAATGTCAGAATGCAGTAGTTTGCACTTCAATCTCTCTAGGAGGTAAATTGTGGTGTTTTAACTGCCATGCTTGGTTTGTATGGCATTAACCCATAGGTTTTATTTAGAAGAATGGTATCTGTATTAATACAGTTGCCACAAGAATGCTAGGTTTTCATGATCTGTGGCCTGTCCGCCTCCAAGTGCAAGGCAAGTTTCGTGTTGGATTCCTTAGCTAACATATCCACAGTGTGGGCTTTGGCCAGGGGTCACCACTGGTGTGCCCTCCTCTTCTCCAGAGGGGAAGCAGAGCCCAGAAGGAGCTGCAGCTGCCGTGCAGTTTGCATAGCCTTTCCCCCACTATTCCATTGTGCTCATTCACACTTGATATCCCAAAACAGTTAAGTAAAATGAGGGATATTATATCTGTCACACATGAGAAAACTGCAGTTATGGATTCACTTAATGCATTCATTGCTTTTTGGACTCTGGAATCCCTGGGGGATGTGCCACAGATCCCCACACTGGCCCCCCAGTCCTGTATTCTGTGTGGGACTCTCCTTGAAGCCAGCATGTGTTTCAAAGGGTCATTGTTATTGTTGTTAGTTTTTTTCAAATTATTATTTTTATAGTGCAAATGAATTGGCCTTAACTCATGGAAACAGTAGGAGTCTGTCCTGAGCAAACCGATTTGTCGTCTGTGGTTGAAATACCTGGTTCCTGGCTGCAGGATGGGCACTGAGGCCCTGTTTTCTGAATTAATAGCAGAGCATCATCAAGACCATAACCAACCTGTAGCAGAGAGCATGAAACAACAGCTTGTATGTGAAGTTTTAGGAGAACTCCACTCCTCCTGCTTTGCAAATTATGGTTTAAAAACGTATTGTCTGGTTTTTAAAACCCCAACTCATTCCCAGGGTAATGTAATGGTGAAAATGAAGCTGGCAGTCACTTCCTCCTGTACCAGTTGCTGGCTGTGGCCTTGGCTCTGACACAGGTTGCACAGAGCATGCTCTGCTATCCCCCAGGCTCTGCATGAGGATTGTTCTTTGAGTTACAGACCTGGGCTCTACTTGGAGGAGCGGAGGCTATTGGTACCTTCCTGTGAGATCCTAAGAGAACTGTCTGGTTGAGGGCAAGAGCAGACTCGCCCAGCAGCTGCTCTGCCCCCTAGTAAACCACTGTTAGCTGCTGTTACTTACATTGTCACTTTGATCATCATCACTGTCACCATGCCATCATCATTATTACTTTTATCCTTCCATTCACTGTAGAGATAGTAAACCGGAAGGTGAGTATTTGGCAGAGCAGTATAAAAACCACTCAGAGACCTGTGTTCCATATTACTGTGTTTGGGGTCAGGTCCTGGCTCCACTGTCAGCTCTAGCTTCCTGCTGATGTGCACCCTGGGACAGTTCCTGTTAAAGGCTCAAGTGCTGGGATCCCTGCCACCCATCACGGAAACCTCAGATGAGTTGTAAAGCTCTGGCTTAGGCATGGCCTCGCTGAGCACTGGCTGTGGCAAGTGTTTGGGTAAAAAGATGTCTTTCTATCTTTCTCTCTGCCTTTCTAACAAATAAGGGTTAATCAGCACTTAAAAAAAATATTAGGGGCATGGCCTGGTAGCCTAGTAGCTAAAGTCCTCACTTTGCACATGCCAAGATCCCATATGGGCACCAGTTTGTGTCCTGGCTGCTATACTTTCTTTCCAGCTCCCTGCCTGTGGCCTGGGAGAGCAGTCGAGAACAGCCCAAAACCTTAGGACCCTTCAGCTGTGTGGGAGACCTGGAAGAATCTCCTGGCTTCTGGCTTCTGATTGGCTCAGTTCTGGCTATTGCAGCCACTTGAGGAGTGAACCAGCTGATGGAAGATCTTTCTCTCTGTCTCTCTTCTCTGTAACTCTGCCTTCCCAATAAATAAATATATTTTTTTTTTAAAAAAAAAGCAGTTAATAGGGGTCCTGCCTGAGTGTATTTGATGTGTGTTGCCTTTAAATCACGCAAAGATGGTTTTCACTCCTTGCTGGCATTTTCAGCTGTGAACTCTTGGTGACAAGGACACATGCTTTGGGTTTTCTGAGGTGGAGTTTTCTTGCTGTGTATATCATTGATGCTCAATGCATATTGCTGAACAGATGAAAGCTTTGATTCTGCCAATGCACCAAATAAGATTATTTTATGATACTAACCTTCACATTTAAAGGCTCGCTATACCCTCCCTAACATAAAACAGTTTAAAATATGTCTACTGTTTGAGGCAGTCCAAGAGAGATAAGGTTGGTCATATATACACAATTGAAAACAAGCTGATACATGAAATTTGCGAAAATATTCCTATGGAAATTAGGCAATCATTTCAATTTTTTTCACTGAAATTGTTTAATTTTAGGCCCACAGATTCTTTGATATGCCCACATACAGTGTATCATTCAAACACGATGGCTGGCATTCTTGTTTTTGGGGGGTTTTGTTTGTCTGTTTTAACTAGCTTTTGTTGAACACCTATTACATTACAGCCAATTTCTAGAGAACTTTGTATTATTTAATTCTGATGGTAAATCTGATGTTTTTATCCTCTCTGTTTTGTGGATGGAGAAAATGGAAGCTTAGGAAAGTTACATGGCTTATCCAAAGTCATGTAGCTTATAAATGGTAGAACTGTAGGATATTATATGCATAAACCCTATATGCTAAATAAAATAATTATGTAATTTCATTATTTTTATGAGATGGGATTTTTACATTTCTTTCATTTATGTGTGTTTGTCTTCAGTTTTACAGTGTATATTTTCATATTGCACATATACATGGCATACATAAATTCTATTAGTATTGACTCTTATGTGTTTTTAATTTAACTACCACACACACATAAACATTATGTCATCACATAAGATCCAGTATATATACAAGAGATAATAAGTAGCTAAATTAGAGGCTATCTACAGTAAGTAACTGGTTTTAAAAAGGAGTCTGAGTGGTAGAATGTTGAGCTTACTAGAAGGAATGGGTCAGATTAAAAAAATTACCCAGCACTGGGAGAGGAGATTGCCCAGGAGCAGAAACGTGGCAGCTTGATATGTGTGGCCAGAGAAGTAGAAAGAGGGGAAGGGACCTGGGTGATGAGCATCCACAGAAGAAGAGCTGTTAGGAGAGGCAGGAGGTGGGACGTGGGCCAAACTTCAAGGGTTTAAAACACAGGGTGGGATTAGAAACCACATCCATTTGAACACCAGAACCAAGCTTATTCTTCTCCAGAGCCCTATCTTCCCTAGCTGTAGCTTCAAGGTCTAGATTTTACCACTGAACAAACACGATGATGGTTAGCATTATGGTTTAACACATCTTAACAGATACTGACATCCTTGAAGCAGTTATCACCAAGTGGGTATTATTAGCATTGGGTTACAAGTCAGCCAGCTGCATGCCTTTTGTCAAGATGTGAGACGGTTCAAGGATTTGTTCTTTTTGCAAATTTTTAAATTTATAGAGATGAATACATTTTCTTTCTTTCATGTACACAGATTCAGGAGCATAATGATACTTGTCACTCTACCCTTTCTGCCTGTGCGCCTTTCTTTAAATTTTCTTTTAATTTTTGCAGTGATCATACATTCAATTAATTTTTTTAAAGATTTATTTTTATTATTTTTTTTATTGGAAAGGCAGATATACAGAGAGGAGAGACAGAGAGGAAGATCTTCCGTCCCATGATTCACTCCCCAAGTGAGCGCAATGGACCGATGCTATGCCAATCCGAAGCCAGGAGCCTCTTCCGGGTCTCCCACACAGGTGCAGGTTCCCAAAGCTTTGGGCCGTCCTCTACTGCTTTCCCGGGCCACAGACAGGGAGCTGGAAGGGAAGTGGGGCTGCCGGGATAGAACCGGCACCCATATGGGATCCCAGGTGTGCAAGGCGAGGACCTTAACCACTGCGCCACTGCGCCGGGCCCCATTCAATTAATTTTATAATCACGGGTTAGCTCTGTAGCAAGTGAAGTCAGCAGAGAGGAAGTAGAAAAATCCACCATTCCTCAAAAATATAGACAAGGATTATAAACAGTAATCAAATTGCAGAATCAATTTTACTCATACGTATTATACTTTGCATATGTTAATTACCACAAATCAGAGAAAATATGTTATTTGCCTTCATGGGAATAGATTATTTCACTAAGTGTAATGTTTCCCAGATGCATCCGTTTTATTGTAAATCATGCATTTTATTTATTTATGTATTTATTTATTTATTTATTGCAATTTTTTTCAATAGCTGAATAGTATTCTGAAGTCCACTTACTACATTTTCTTTACCCGGTTATCGTTTGTGAGTTGAGCCGATGTGGGTAACTTTAGTGTGCTGGTTCCATTTCCTTTGTGTAAATTCCCAGGAGTAGGATGTCTTGGTCTTAGGTTAATATATTTTCAGACTTCTGAAGAGTCTCTGTACTGGCTCCCATAATGATTGCATTTGCTAACACTGCCACCAGCACTGCACTAGGGTGCCTCTTCTCCATACATCCTCACCAGCACTGGTTGTGTTTTGATTTCTGTATAATATCCGTTCTGACTGAGGTGAGTTGAAACCTCATTGTGGTTTTTATTTGCATTTCTCTGATGGCTAATGACAAGAATTTGTTTTCTTGGCAAGTATAATAAAAGAAAGGTGAAGCTAAAAGTTTCGTATCTCGAATATATGTGCTGATTGAAGCACTGATTTGTAGATTCTCTTTTTCTAAATCTGTCAGTTAAAGTAATCCTAGAATTCACAAAATTTTGCTTGGCTGGAATTGAGCCTCACACCTCAAATTACTTTAGCTACTGTGAATTTGGGCTCCCTACTGGGCGTGTGTTCATGGCTGTTGCTGTGTACACTCAGTAGCCTAATCTCCTAAAATGTAATGTAAGGAAGACTTGTGGGTTTGGGTGCTCAAGTTCTGCTTTTAGACCCAACATATGTACCAAGTCAAATATGTCTCACTTTAATGCATGTATACCTAAGGTCCTAGTTATGGTAAAGAGTAAATTGAAAATAGAGTAGACTTTCTTTAAAGAGAGAGAGAAATAAATGGGAAATAATTCAACTGTAGTTGAGACCCAAAGGATAATCTTTAAATATTAAGCTACTGTACTTTTGAGAAAACCGTGTGATACATTTTTTAAAATATTTATTTATTTGAAAGGGAAAGTGATACAGTAGGAAGGAGAAAGTAAGGAATTTGGGACACCTACTGGTTCATCCCCCATATCCCCTCAATCACCAGGACTGGGCCAAGCCATCACCAGGAACCGTGTTAGTCTCTCACTTGGGTGACATGAGCCCAAGAACCTGAGCCATCATCGAGTACCTCCTAAGGCGCATTAGGGAGATTGACCAACAAGAGTAGCTTGGACTCCAACTCGCGTTATGATGTGGGCCGTGGGCCTGCCAAGTAGTGGTCCAACTTACTGCCCCACGGTGACCTCCTGAGATGGAACTGAGCTTTTACTGAAGCTTGTAGAACTCCCTTTAGCTTTGGTGTTCTGTGCAGTTGGCTTGAGACAGCAGAAAGAAAAATACAGAAGCATCCATATAGTTGCTTTGTTCTTAGAGGAGCTCCACACTAGACATGTAACTGGTGTTTTTATTCTCCTGCGCCTTGGGTGCTGTCTGGACAGAGGCCCTGTGCCCTTTGTAGGCAACAGTGGTGGTTTCATTAATGTAATCAACGTGGAGCAGGTGCGGATGGCTGTGAGGCCTCAGAATCAATAAGGAACCTTTACATTTAAAACTAATGATTTTCTGTGTTCAGCAAAAAGTCAAATATCTCTCAAAGTTGCCATTGTTGGCTCTGATTTTCCCTCAGAGAATGGGAAACGGTGTGATAAATCATTGTGCCTGCAACAGAAATAAAATGCATGTCAGGAGAGACTTGAACCAGCCTAGAGATGGATAATGGGCCTTAAAGATTTTAATTATTTCAGTCTCAATCAGAAGTCCTAAAGAAGAACTGCAGGAACAGTGCTTGCAACAGCAGAAGGCAGACCATGCGATAGGGCCATCTGGCCCTCCGTAGTGCACCTGTGACCCACTGGGGAGTTCAGGTGCGAACGTGCCCTCCCAGAAGCATTTGA
Source organism: Ochotona curzoniae (assembly GCF_017591425.1). NCBI lineage: Eukaryota > Metazoa > Chordata > Mammalia > Lagomorpha > Ochotonidae > Ochotona > Ochotona curzoniae. The sequence continues at coordinate 32,033,670 of NW_024467122.1, read as the reverse complement.
AGCAATTGAATGGGTGACGTCAAAGTCTTATGAATGTTTCTATGAACTGCTGCTGAATGTACATAAAATTTCACCAGACTATCTGATTTAAAGCCCTAGAGAAGGCCACCAGGCTAGTATGGAAATTAGTTAAGCATAATTTATTCATGAAAGGCAGAATAGCTGAATTAATAAATACATGAGTATGTAAACTTAGAACTGCATGAAGATCTGTAGAAAATATGAAAGCCATGCTCTGTGTGCTGACAGGGGCCTTAAGGTGTGGCCACTTAGTCCTGCCTTGCAAACAGTTCTGTCTTGTGTTTGAAAATCAGTGTGCAGAATCAGAACAAGGGAAAGCAGTGTGTTGATATTTGAAAGGATATCTTTTTTTTTTCCCCTCTAAAAATGTGAACCTGCCTTGTGGATTCTGCTATATAAGAATCAATCTAAGAGAATTATTTCTTTTTAAATATTAATGAAAGCACTAATTCCAGAGATTTCAGAAACCGCTTCTCAGCAGGTTTAGCTCATCCTCTCTCTGCCTGGGCCGTATTCCGAGAGCGTTTGCAGCACGTGCAGACGGGAGGACAAGGTCTTTTGTTATGACAAGCGTGGTCATCTGTGTTCCTCTCAGCCCCATGTGCTCCATGATATCAGAGTCTTATGACCAGCCGGAGCCGCCTCCGCCCTTGATGCAGCAGAGCAGTTTTTATGCAGAAGAATCAGAGGGAAATATACACAGTCACACTTTGAAAACTTTCAATGGAGCCTTGCCTTGTATTGAATGTATTATTATGAAACTTTCCTCTTGTTGAGTTCCCAAGTCTCCTGCTCCTAATTATGAGCTGGCTGAGGACTGGAATGTGCAGAGGTGTTTCCAGGGTTTGATGATCAAGAAATGAAACTCTCACTTTCCTACAGTCCTTAGAATTTGTTCAGACCTTTCAAGGGAAGCAATGGTTCCATCCATCTTCATTACCAGCATATCCTTTTACTAATTAGAAACATTCCCTGAATGTCTGTTTTTGGAAAGAAGCAGTCCACGTGAAGCTTAGTCTCTAATAAAGGCATGAGGACAGAACAAATGCATGAGCTTTTAAAAATGAACCCAAGGTGAGAGTGGGGATTGGAGTTGTGGCATTGTGCATTAAGCTGCTGCCTGTAACACCAGCATTCCATATGAGCACCAGTTGAAGTTTTGGTGTCTCTTCTGATCCAACCCTGTTTTAATGGCCTAGAAAAGCAATGGGAGGTGCTCATGTACCTTTAGGTCCCTGCCACCCACATAGAAGACCATACTTGGGACTAGCCCTGGTTGATACAGTCACACAGCGAACCAACAAATCTAAAACTCTGACTTTCAAATAAATTTGTTTTTCAAAAATAGGTCATGATGGAGAATTGGATGCATGCAGGTCAAGGGTGAACAAGCAAATGCTTTTCAATCCATAGCCGTGCCAATCATAAAGTACCTTATAAATATTAACTTGTTAAAAATATATGGCAACTCTATGAAGTAGGCACTTTTTAGATCCGTTTTACAGATGAAGTCAGTGCGGCACAAAGGGGTATGTAACTGACTCAGGATCTCACAATTAGCATGTGAAGATGAGAAATCAACCTTAACCGTGGAGATGGGCATTTAAAACAAACACTGCCTTCTCAAGGCGTTGTGAATGGAGTCTGCAGACTTTGCAGTGTGTGGTAGGGGAGGTTCTTTTTCACAGCACAGGTACATCCAATTACCTGGGCTGAGAATTTGTAAAAGAGGGTACTGACAACTATTGGCTTTTTAATTTCCATTCCTGCTCTTAAGCTTTCTCATCACTCATTTGGTTGCTGTCTGATAGGCAGGCTCTTGCCTTCTAACTGACCAGTGGGAATGTGTGGGTGTGAAACTTGGAAGCTATATGTTCTGATTATCTATCATTGTGTGGAGAGAAAAAAAAAGGATTCCTGAAACTCAGTAGCTGGAAACACTGACACAATTATTTTGTATATGAATCTACACTTTGTGCATACCTAGACAGGGATATCTCTGCTCTACTCTGCTTAGCGTCATCTGGGTAGCACAGTGGCTTGGGATCAGAGTCCTTGCAGCTAGCCCTGGTGGTGGGTACCACCTGCTGCCTAGATCTCATCCTGAAAGCCAACTGGAACACCTCCTATGTGACTGCCTGGTTACCATAGAGCATGGTAACTAAATTTCTAGGATCATGGTCCCGAGAGAGAGAGAGACAGAGTAGTCGTCTACCCCCATGGTCCTATAGTGTTAGGGTTCTATAGTATCTGTCAAGAGTTTTTGACTGTGACTGTCAAAATGTTCTGCCCAGGCTCAAAAGAAAGGAATGTGGATCTACAGCTTAGCCAAGGAGTGTCACTATCACTTTGTAGTCAGTGTGTGGGAGTGATTCAACCATCTTTGGAAACCCTGTCCCCACAGTTTATGATATTGAGCATTGAAGGATGATTAACATGAAGAGATATTTGACTTTAATAAATCTTGCTGTAAGAATAGGGACCTTATTGAATCATAGGCTTAAATAAAATAACTATCGAAGGCATTAGGAAAACAGCCCTCACATCAGCTTGCTGTGGTCATGGAACCGACAGGAACTCCAAACTTAATACTAGACTTGTTCTGACTTCATAGTAAAAATCTTCAGAGGGGAAATTCCCCAAACATCTTCAAGATGGTCCATTTGGCTGATCCCATCTTAAACAGCTGCCAAAGGATCTTATGCCAGATGTTAACATTCAAGTTTCTATCAAAGAATTATGCTGGATTTTTTTTCATTACTAAATATAAGAATGTAAGTGAACTCTATGAATTTCCTTCCCAACTCCAAGTGAAGTTATCCAGACATATTTTCAGAAAGATGGTGACCAATTTACAGGTGTTCTATTCACTGAGCTTCCAACCAGTGGACAGGATGGACCCCTGCATGGAGAAATGTAGAAGCTGATGCAGGATGTGTGGAATGCATTTCAAGCTTAAACAGAATGATGCTTTTCTTATGAAGGGGATGCAGTGAACCACATGGCTTTGAGCTATCGCTCAGTTGGATAATACATTTGCACTAAGCCAATTATATTATTGCCCAGTGCCCTTTTTTTAAAGGTTTATTACTCTTATTGGAAAGGCAAATTTACAGAAGAAGAGACGAAGAGTTTCCATATGCTGTTTCAGTCCCCAAATGGCCATAACATCCCAAGATGAGCCAATCCAAAGCCAGAAATTAGGAGCTTCTTCCAGGTTTCCCATATGGATTCAGGGTCCCAAGGCTTTGGGTCATCCTTAGCTTATTTCCCAGACCTCAAACAGGGGGCTGGATGGGAAGTAGAGCAGCTGGGATACGAACCAGCACCTATATGGGATTCTGGCACTTGGAGTGGAAGGTTTAGCCAATTGAGCCATCACACTGCCCGCCCCTCATACCCCACCCCTCACCACATACACTTGAGTATTTTTAACAGCAGAAAGACTGTGTATGGTAGATAACTGTACAAAGTCCATAACAAAACATATTTGTACAGTGCTCTGCAAATTCCACAGTGCTTTCATATCCATTCGCATGTGATGTTCACGCAACATCTGTAAGACGGCCAGAGTTAGGATTATCTCTGTTTTTCACACGGGGGCCATGAAAGTCAAATCAGGCTACATGAAGTAATAAGAGCAGTAATTCTATGATCATACCTTTCTTTTTTGCCTGCCATGTCATTTTAGGTGCTATACAAAATGTCGCAAGCAGTTCATGAGTTGCAAACAAGGCGATCCTTCTCCTAGGTTACAGCATCCAGAAACACTTGACTGTGTTTAGATTGTGTCTAGGATGACTGTGATGAGACTGCACTGTATGGATCAATGTGTGCGGAGGAATAACTTTGAAATGGGAATTCTTGTCCTAACACTGCCCTGCATTGTCACCAATTGATATGGAACATAAAAAGGGAGGACAAGATGATTTTCTAAAATTACTTTTACTTCTACATATCTATGATATCCTATTAAATGAGAGAAAAGAGGGCATGATAACAACATCTTCAAGGAAATCAGGTAGACATGTAGGAATTAAGTTGTAAAATGACTTTTTTTTAGGTGAAGAGGGAGTTGCCTGTGGAAAATTCAAGTACGCTTATAAGAAACATGAGAAGAAATTTTTTTCTTAATTTTTAATTTTAAAAGTTTTGAGTTTTTGATAGTTATGCATGTTTGTGGGATACATCTGTAGTGTGATGATGTATTGATAAATGTGTGTGTTACATAACAAACTAGAGTGATTAGAATATCCACCACTTCAAACACTTATTATTTGTGATAAAAGCATTAAAAATCCTGTCCCCCTAAATATTCCTAAAATATGCATTTTTGTTGACTACAGTCATCCTACTGTGCCAGTGAACACATGTCTAGCTATAGTGTGCCTCCACTGGCTGGCCTCTCCCCATGCACCTCACCCTCTGATAAGCACTAATCTGCTCTTAGCTTCTATGAGAGTTTGTTTTTTTTTTCCCAGATTTCATCAACAAGTGGGATTATCCAATATTTGCTTTTCTATGCCTGGCTTATTTCAACTAAAATAATGTTCTCTAGGTTCATCCATATTGTCGTAAATAGGTAACTTTTTAATGACTAAGTAATATTTCATTATTTATAAATTCTGCATTTTCTTTATGTATTCATTGATGGATATATGGAGGTTGAGCCCATGTCTTCTCTATTTGAAGTATTACTGCAAGAAACATTGGTGTGCAGATAGCTCTTCCACAGATGGACTTTGTTGTCTTTGGATAGATACACTCAACAGTGGAATTGCAGGGCCCTAGGACAGCTCTATTTTAAAATTGTTTAAAGGATACTTTAAACAATGTTTAAACAAGTTTATGGTAAAAATCTTGGCCATTCACTTCAGATGCACATAGTTCTTTAAAAACATGAATTCAGAAAGCTGACATAGAAACAAGACAAAAATTGTGAGTAGACCCTTGTTTTAGAAATTAAAATTCATTGTAAAATCTTAACTCCAGTGGTAGTTTAAAGCCTACATTTTTTCACTGGTGAATTTGAATAAACATTTAAAGAAGATTTAATAGCACAACTGTGTTTTCTTTGAGAAAATATAAAAGGGTCAACCTTTCACAACTCATTTTGAGATGAGAATAACCCAGTTGTCATAATCTAATGAGTAAATAAAATTACAGAATTAATATCCTATTATACAGATGACAAAACATTGAGTACATATATAGCAAATAATATCTGTAAAAAAGTAAGATACATATTAATCGTTTTTTTCTCCTTTTTGTGTGTCCAGTTGAGATTTGCACTTGATCATAATTTTGTGATGGTAATAATTTTGCTTCTGTTGTATTTTGTGTAAGACATATCTTGTAGCCATGACTTTTTAAAATTAAAATTTATTGATTTAAATTCAGAGTTACAGAGGGAGGAAGGGAATGTGGGAAGGAGACACACACACACACACACACACACACACACACACACACACAAAGGTATCTTTCATCCACTGATTCACTCCCTAAACGACCACAACCACCATAGCTGGGCCAGCTGAAGCTAGGAGCTTTTTCCAGGCCTCCCACTGTGGATGGCAGAGGCCCAAGCACCTAGGTCATCTTCTACTGCTTTCCCCAAGCTAATAACAGGGAGCTGGATTGGAAGAGGAATAGCTGGAATTTGAATTAGTGCCCATAGGAGATGCCAGCACCACAGGTGACAATTTGCATATGACACTACAACGCTGGCCCCTGTGATGACTTCTTTTAGATTGCATTTGTTGTCATCCATGAAAGAAGTCTGTTGTAGTATAGTACTATTGGCTAGCAGGATCTTTTTTCTTTTTTAGTACTTTGAGTGTTTTATACTATTCCATGCTATTTCTTGGCCTCGCTCACCATATGCTATTTGTCTTTTCTCTTAAATATCTTCCAGGTTTTTACATTATTCTCTCTCTGTTTCTCTCTCTCTCTCTCTCTCTCTCTCTCTTTTTTTTTTTACATTATTCTGAAGTCTTGGTTGATTTCCAGTTCTTTGGGATTTGTTGCTGCAGAGTTACTATTTTGTATTAGAAATTCCATATTGACTTACTTCTTATGCTTCTAGGATCCTTATATTGGTTGTCAACAGCTGATGGGTCAGTCGCTTTACCAGTTTTATTAAGTGGGTTTTGTTGTAACAACTTACTTTTGGCAATGTGCCCTAGGGTGTTAGATATGCCATAATGACTTTGGTTCCAGATGAACACTTTAAGTGCAATATTCATACAATGTTTTAGATGTGATCAGTCCTGGTGTTGCCCACAGGTGTCCCTGTGGCCTAGGCGAGGGCATGGGAGTGCCTTGCCTGTAGGAGGGGCAGGTTTGTTAGCAACTCTGTATACCATGTGTCCAGCTGTGCATGTGAGAATGGGTCCACGTAGGCACAGTATAACATTTTGGTAGCAGAGTGAGGTGCCTGTCTCTGAAGGCCACACGAAAGCTAGGTTGAGTCATTGGGTTCTCACAGGTCACCAAGCAGTGCCCAACAGTGGCACGGATAGCTTCCAAAAGCATCTGGGCACAGATTCCCCCAGGGGAGTCATTCCAGCTGGTTCTGGGGACCACAGCTGGGCAGGTGAGACTGAGTGTCTCCATCTCAGGTGGACTGAGTGCATGAGAATGGATGGCATCCCTACTTCCTGGGACCATAAAAAGCACAGAGGATTTTAACGCCTGCCATCCATCTTGCTCTGCTATCTCTGGTACAAGGAAAGTTAAAGTTTGTTTGTATTTAGCAATTATTTATTGCGTTCCTGCTGTGTTCACTCATTTTCTTTACAGAAGGAAACTGTAAAATCCATGCATGTTAAATGGTAACTGGTGCTCCAGAGGGCAAGGCTAAGAAGCACTGGGCTAGAGGTGAATATAATTATGAGTTGTCTCAGGTAGGCTTTGCTAAGAAAGTAATGTTTGAATAAAGACCTGAAAAAGAGAACAAGGCAGTCGGCCAGATTCCTGAGAGAAGCACTATTCAGGAAGTGTGCACCAGATGCCAAAGAAGAAGTCATATTGGAGAGCCAAGAGTGTTTTTAAAGGATCCAGGTTGCCTTGAAAGCTTTTTGTAAGGAATTTAATTTTTTTTTATTCTGAATGTCTTAAAACATCAGGGGCAGTGTGTTGTTTGACCAAAGGAATGCTAAGATTTGAACAGATTTTAGAATCTCTTTAATGTGCATTGTAGCACAATAAAGCTGTGAATTAAAACAAAACAAGCAAGAAAAAAAGCCAGATAAGGGCAAGTATTTGGTTTGCTGGTTGAGATGCTGGCAAAGACCCCTATGTCCAACTTTAGAATGCCTGGGTTCAGCTCTCGGCTCTGCATTCAACTCCAGTATCTTGTTCTGCATACCTTGTAAGGCAGTGGTGCTAGCTCAAGTATTTTTGTGTTCCTGCCACCCACCTGGGAACCTGGATTGGGTCTCCAGCTCCTAGTTTTGAACTGGCTAAACCTGGGCTATTGTGGGCATTTGCAGAGTGAATAATGGATGGGAGCATTCTCTCTCCCCATCTCACCTTCTTGCCCCTTTCCTCCTCTGCTCCCTCCCTTTTTCCTTTCCTTTTTCTCTCTCCCCTCCCCTCCCCCTTTCTCCTTTCCTTCCCCTCTCCCTGTCTCCCTTCTTCTCCCTCCATCTTTCCCTAGCCTTCTTCCTCCTTCCCTCCTTTCCCTCCCGCCTTCCTCGCTGACACCCCCTCTCCCTTCTTCTCCCTTCATTCCCTCCCTCCTTCACCTTCTCCCACCTTCTCTCTCCCTTTCCTGCTTCCTCCACTCTGGACTTTCCTCCCTCCTTCCTTCCTTTCTCTGCCTCTCAAAAATGCCCCCCACACCTCTGACTGTTATTTTGATAATAGACTTGTTGAGAATGATTTGGAAGCAGACAGACCAGGGACCCACTAGCTATTACAGCCTTCTAGGCTAGAGGCAGTAGTTATCTGGGTTCGTTGGTAGCAGTGGAAGTGGCAGGAAATAGTCAGATTTTGTATAAATGAATTCCAACCCTTTTAGAGCTGCTGTCTGATTAGGATTGAGGATGACTCCAAGATTTTTACCTACAGAATTGGAGGCATGATGTTACCTTTTTTTGCAGACAGGAATGTGTGTATGTGTATTTGGGCGGGAGGAAGAGGTGTTAGAAGTCAAAAAAAATGCAAATAGAAACATTTATTATTAATATGATTATATTATTTTACTTTAGAGGGGATTTGACAGTGCTTATAAAATGTATGGATGGAAACATTGCAATAGAGAAAGCTTTAAACTTAATCAAATGGTGGTGGACCTAAATTAAAATATCCTTTAGGGAGCAGTAAGTATGCCTGCTTGATTTTTGCAGAGTATTTGTTGCCAGGAATAAAAATAGGAAGACAAAGTGGAAGATAAAAATTATTATAACCCACAAGGACACTGCAGAGAAGCATCAGCTAGCCTGGCCCACTCTAGCAGGGGGACCAAAAGTTGATGGAAACTCAACAACTGAAAGGATGACAATAGCTTTCCACCAGTATCATGGCTGTGATTTGGATCAAATCGCCAACAGGCTATTAAAACCTTCCCTAGACCCAGACTATCTGAATCCAAATCTGACAGACAGAAGATGGGGTGCTGTCCATTTTTGAAACCTTCCAGATGAGTGTCGTGCAGCTCCTGCTCCAGATATGCTGGGGGAAAGGGGTGGATGGACCCCGTTAGCCTTTAAATCATATAAATTGCCTATGAGCTGTTTGCAGAAAAGAGAAATCATCAATAATTTGTGTCCACAAATAGTTTTAAAGATATTTGAGTGTTCACTGAGTAGTTATTAAGTGTCCTGCAGGTAAATGCTGGAGACAAAAATGGAAACATCTTCCTGCCCTTAAGAGGCTAAGAGTCTGTTGAGAAAATCAAGCATAGCCATCATGCATTTTGTAAGTACACATGTGAGTAACATGAATGTAGTTAGAACATCGGTGGAGATAAAAATATTAGGAATGTTTTCTTTTTTTCATGTTTTTTTAAAATTTTTATTGTAAAGGCAGATTTACAGAGAGAAGGAGAAACAGAAAGATCTTCTATCTGCTGTTTCACTCCCCAAATGGTCACAATGACTGGAGTCGAGTTAATCTGAATCCAGGAGCTTCTAGGTCTCCCATGCGCGTGCAGGTTCCCAAGGCTTTGGACCATCCTCTGCTGCTTTTCTAGGTCACAAGCAGGGAGCTGGAAGGGGGAATGCAGCCACCAGAACATTAACTGGCACCCATATGGAGTCCCAGCAGATACAAGGCAAGGGCTTTAACCACTGAGCTACTATGCCAACCCCAGGAAGGTTTTTAGAAGGAGTGTTGTTAGAGTTGAAAATTAGAAAAATTTGAAGCAAATGACTCAAATGACACATGGAAAACCCAGCTTGTTGTCTGTCTCAAGCTGTGCTGGAAAACCAGCCAGATTTCTTTATTTCCTCGCTGACTGTGGAAGCATTAGTACCACGATAACCAAGTTAGAGAGCTGAGGCAGGGACCATGTGGCCCAAATATTTACTACCTGGCCAAGTACTCAGAGGTTCTCAGTGTGTGCATTTTAGAAAATGGAGATGACATGACAGGTAATACTACCAGCCAGAAACGACCAGCCAAAGAACCTGGCAAGGAGAGGCAGGGCGTGAAGCTGGTCAAGTAGGGAGCCGCTGGACACTTAAGATGACACCTGGACACCTCAGGTCAGGGAACTTGAATTTTTGTGGAGTGTTGGTGAGTCTGTGAAGGATTTTAAGCAATAACATGGTAGATTTAAATCTGAGCTTCAGCTAGAGCATGGTGTTTGTTTCATAGAAACATAGTTTGGGGAACAAAAAAAGACACTGCTGTGCAGGTTATAGAAGTAACTGGTGCAAGGATTAATGAACTGATGAGAAGTCTGATCATAAATTTCTAAAAATGAGATACTACATAATCATTATAATATGGTATATCTCAATTAGACTGGCAAGAAATGGTAACTTCAACATATTGTATAAAAATAATTGATAAAAGTGCATATACAAATGTGTTACAATTATTATAAAATGGCAGAAAACGTATGGAAAACTGTCAAGTCTTTTGCAGGGAGAGGAGAGGGATAGTTGTAGAAGGCAGTTGTTTTTATTTCTCTGTTTGTGTTCTTCAATTTCTAACAATCAAAATGTATTGCATTTTCATCATACCAAAAAACTTTAACATTTTAGACTTATGTGTAGAGAGAAACCTCGTTTTACAGCTCCAGACAAGGAAAGAGAGATTGACAAGAGGAACATACATTTGAGGATGACTTTGGAAATCAGTCAGCAAGGCTTAGCAACGTACAAGTAACATGGGAAGTGGGGAACAGAAAGGAAAAAGTGTGCTGAGAGTTTTGGGAACTTGTGCATGGTGGGGTCAGTAATATGTCAGTGAACTTAGAAGACCTGTATTACTCATTTATATTAAACAAATGCTTGCGCTAACTTTATGCCTGTTTAGCACAGTACAACTGTCCAGAAATGAAGGAGAAACTTTATAAAAAAGAAACTGGGCGATGATGGCATTTGCCCTGGGTAATTAATTTGTGAGTGATTGGCTAAGAATTGATTGCAGTTCTAATTGATTCCCCAAATTAGAGGCATTTCTGTTCACACTGACTTAAATGAATTTTAGATAAAAATATCAGATTGGTTGAGAAAATGCTTAGTCATCACGTCAAGTCTAGATCCGATAGAGTAAACTCTGAATAAGTGAAACAAAAAGTAGAATGTCTCTGAAAACACAGTTTTACAAAACAGTCTAAGAATAATACTACTAAATATTTTAGAAGAATTTCTCCTTTACTTGTGTTGGGAGATTGGAAACACTTGTTGATACAGTAAATAATGCACATTTTGAAAGGATGAGAATACATTTGGATGCATTTTTTTTCTTTGCATCAAAGGATCATAGTTCTGAATTTTTCAGATTAACTCAGGGATCAGTTGTTGCAAATCTAGTATGTGCCTGGCATATTAAAGCTGTAATAATGCCTATTCTAACTGCTTATGAACCTAAAGTTTCAGGTAAGTTAGAGCCAAAAGATGCATACTTTTCTGATGAATCTTTGACTTCAGGTTTGAGAAATGTCCAGAGTCCCTAGGTGCCTCTGTTTTCCGTCAGATCATTCCTGGGTGTTGAGTTGAGGAATACCTTCTTGGAGAAAAGATTTTGGTTGGGGAGGGAGAGGGAGTTGGGTTAAACATAAACTGAACTGCCTGAGTGGCTTTGCTGTGCCTTTGTGAGGAGCCAGGAGAGGCTCAGAGCTCCCACTGCGAGGGAAGCAATTTCTCAAAGTGTCACTTCACCCTGGCATTCAGCCACCAGAGGGGGCACGAACCAGAGGGAAATAAATTCCATTTGCCAGGCTTCTCTGCTCTCCGGAGAGGGACCACAGTCATCCTCATTTTGTTGTGGGAGCACAGCTTCACTTCCCATTTGATGAGAAATTGGGAGGTTTTACTAGGAGCTGTGGCTATCCTTTTCCCAGGGAAGGCTGAGACATGCCTTACAAACGTTCTGAAAGGATCGGAAGAATGTTGAATCGACTTGAAAACATAATGATGGTTTTCTTTAGTGCCCTGGCCCCTGTACACTATACTTCCTTTCTAATATGTTATTGATTTTTATCCAAATGAAGATGTGGACTTTCAGAAAAAGAAGTCATGTTGTTGAGATTGACCATTCAACATCAAGTTTGTACATTGCATAAAAATGTGTTTTTGACACAGTAAAATGCATTCCCTTTATGCTCATTGTAATTCACTTTATAGTGACTTGCTTAATAGCAAAACATATATCATTTATACTGCTATCCTTCATGCTTTTAAACTGTAATATCCTTTCCTCAATGACTACTTGTCAATTTCACTGATCTAGATTTGATTTCATAAATTAACTAGGCCAATTAAGTAGAGAGTTATCATTAGAATAAGAAGTAGAAGCAAATAAATATTAATCTTCCATCTCTGGATGTCAGTATTCCAACACAGGTCTGATCATATGTGAACACAACCCAGTGAAAAAAAATATACGCCTTCATTGTCCATCTAGTTTCACGCAATTTAAGCATTTATGAGTGGGTTTCATTCATTTTCTCACTCCAAATCTATCCTACTTAGGGGCAGCTGTTTCTCTAATTCATCAAAGTAAGGTATGGGGAAATAAATGCGTATCAGAACTTCATTATTTAAGGATTCTGATGGTCATGATTTGCTCAACTTTATACTTGACTCCCCTGCCTCTGGGTCATTTCTTCTGAGGCACAGACCCTTTGTCACAGACAGGTAGGCTGCTTGTGTCCTGTACATTTCTTTGTATTTCCTTACATATTTTTCAACCCTCAGTTTTTTGGGAACTACCTGGAAAAGATGATGTTTGACAGAGAATACCATTTTTATGTGCAGAGTCTCTCTATTCTAAAGCCTTTCAGTCTGGAATTTCTTCCTTATCTCTCATTAAAACATTTTTTTCTTAAGTATCAATAGGAATCGTCCCTTATCTGCTTTGGATAAGAATTTGTCATCATCCTTTTAATAAAAAATATTTCATGGACACAAATGCAATAAAAACCACTGTAGCTTTTTGTTTTCCTTTAGATTGAACGATGTCAGTTTCTTTTGTTTTTCTTCGAGATCCTTCCTAATCTTCTGTCTTGGAAGAGGGGAATTGGGAGAATTTGCTTCTCTTGAAACCCTTTCAATTTCTCCCACCTACATTATAGAAACATTAGATTGCCGTGGTTAGGGAACCTTGTCCTGGATTTTCAGTGACAGCAGGCTCAGCACAGAGTATAACACAGAGATCGGTGGGAAAACATCAGTTGGAGTCCTCTGTTTTGATGTTAGCTGTGGTTTTGCTGTCCACCCCTAACTCTGAGTAGCATCCCTTAATCATGCAGTACAGAAACACACAACTCATCGTAACACATGCTCACTTATACAACTCAAGCATATAAATGGCTCCTGGAACAGCCCACGATGGAGGATAACGCCAGGCTTCAGTTTTCCCCTTTGTTCTGATGAACACTTTGCTATAGAAGCAAACAAATCAAGCTTCTTAGTCACTCCAAGTTCACTTACCCCTTGCAGCCCTTCAAGCCTCAGTAGTTTTACCATAGTAATACTTTTCCACTAAGAATTTTAAACAAGACTTCGCCATTGGGCAACCTTTGAAAGAGTTAGCTTTGCTTTGCGATTTTTTGTGATTTGCCAAAAATCACAAATAAAAGGGACTATGTCCTCTCATGCTTCTTCTCTGGTCATTATCTTGGAAAATATGCAGAGTCTGGTCCAAGTAGAGTGCTCCCCAAACCTTGCTGTTACTTTGAGAATAGTTTTAATGAGGCTTGCAGCTGAGCCAAGCGCTCCCGTTGTGTTATTATTTGGGCATGTGGAAGCCATGGTGATTGATCAGTGTGGGGAACTGGCAACACTCACATGCCCTCTGGGTAGAGGCAGAGCCTCCAGCAGGAAAAATTAGGAAAAGAGAAAAAAAAAAGAGAGGAAATGTTTATCACCCATCTTCTAGCATTTTATGGCTGTGTTATGGTGAACTGGGAGATGGATGTGTATATTCATGGATTTTGCACCACTTTAAGCACTAATAACATTAAATCAACCTTAATACTTCATGCCAAATGTGCTCTAAAAGAGGGAATAATGGAAATTTTTGTTGACTTTAGTAAAGCATCAAAACTTACACTGGAAACACATAAAATGCTACAATGCAGAGGTCACAATTATGCTAATAGCATGATAATATAAAAAATTAAGTCACCAAAATGACAGGATTTACAGCCAGCTATCCTCAGTCCCCAGAAACCTTAGCAGTGAGCGCATGGCAAACAGGCGTGCCTGTTCTCCCTGGAAGTCTGGTTACAGATTTGAATATGTGTACGATTAAAACTCTGCCAATCTCTCACCCCTGGAGACCCAGGAGGGAAAATTTAATTTATGACATACCTGGAAGTCTGTTCTGTTGGATTCACTGTTTTGCAGTCTTGCTACTGGGTTTGATGAATTTTGTATGTTTAGCAAAGTTGCTTTTGGGAAAAACATGGACTACAAATAATGATTTTGAATAGCCCTTGTAATCTCTTCAACCGACACTTAAACATTGATACAGATTAGTCAAGTATTTGGAAATGGAATCCTGGCAAAGGAAAAACTATTTTTGTGTTATTTTTTTTTTCCACCTTGGTTTTCTTGCTGAGGTTTTGGCTTTGAAAGCCTTTTATCCAGACACAACCTTAATCTCCTGGCCTTTAACTTGCCTTTAACTATCTGCCTCGCAATCACATCAAACCTCTGCTTCTATAGAGTTCTTTGAATACAAAACGAACTTTATCGTTGTTCATACCTATCAAGGAAGATAAAAAACATTGTGGCTTTGTAGCCTTCCTAATTATTTTTGATTCTGACAAAAGATTGCTGACATCTATTTAACTTTACCAGTGTCAGTGATGAAAAAAAAAAAAAGGCAAAGGAACATAAACACTAAATTAAAATACACATATCTGTATTTTTGTGCCAAGGTGATTGCTTTAGCTGGCTTTTTTTATTTTTACTTATTTGTTTGAAAGTCAGAATCAGGATGGAGACGGAGGAGAGCTCCTATAAATTGGTTCATCCCCAAATGACAACACTGGCCAGAGTTGAACTACGCAGTTGTCAGGAGCCTCTAACTCATTTTGATTCTTACACAGAGATGCCGAGGACCCAAGATGTACCTATGCTGGAAGCTAGTTCAGAAGCAGAGCTGGGATACAGGCTTTCCAGATCGTGTGATAACCATTGCCCAACACTCCTTGTTTTAGCTTCTTGGAAAGACCAACTAAAGTCAGAAAATACATGTTTTATGCCCAGTGTTAAAGTGTAGCCATGTGTGTTGCCTACACTTGCAGCTCACTAGCAAGAGTATAAATACCTGTAAATGCATATGCTTTCTGCTACAGGTATAGTATTGGCACCAGCATTACTAATTAGTCTCTTCTAACACAGATGGACCAGCTCCCAGTAGTTTGTTAATCTCCCAACCATGAAAATGGGCATATTCACTTGGAAACTTCTCTGGGCTACCCTTTACCCACCTGTCACAATGTCATGTGATCTCTGGTAACCACATGGATGACAGTAGAATAAAACAAGTGTATCCCTATTCCTATGCTGTTAAGAAAAGTTCTAGAGCCATGTTTTAAAGTTCAGCTTGCAATCCCTAGAGATTAGAGCAAGTTCTTACAGGAGTTGGCAGCATCAGAAGAACTGAAACTCCACGAACACTTTTTCTCGGTCAGTCCCTCCATCTTACCAAGAGCCAATCAATACTGCTCGATCTCCAATTTTGTGCAAAACTCTGCTTTAGCTTAACCCTTCTGGCAATCCCCTCTTTGCCAGCTCCCTCTCTCCCCCCCCCCGTGTTTTTTTTTTCTGGGACAAAAGGCATGAGTATGTCCTTTTAACAGGATGAGGCTTGTGAACACATTTAGCTTCTTCAGTACTTGAAGAAATGGTTGGAGTCTGAGGATTTCTATAACCTTTTGTATGAATGAAAGGATAAAAATAGGGGAAAGCCATTTCCAATGTTAGCAAAATTATATTTGTTTCTAAATAAACGAAATTGTTTCACTCCTTTTCTCAGGAGGTCTGAGTTGGCTTCCTTCCCAAATGCAACCTTTTGGATAATAAATTCTCTTTGAAAAGAAGCACGAAGCCCTTTTGATGTTGTAAATAGTATATAGAGTGGAAGGGAAAAGATCATGTAATTGCAGCACAGAGCCCAAGAGATGTTTATGAGATAAAATAGGCTTTATTCTTTACTCAACTATATATTAGAAGATATATTTTAATAAGGGCTTTAATAAGCATTGACAGTTTTCCTGCCTGTTTGCTTATAATGCAGCCTGAGTGATTCACTGATCTATAGATAGTCCTCTACAGCCACAGCTCCAAAAGAAATTCCACGAGGATTCAGCCATACACCGCTATCGTGGAGCTTCAGACAATCTCCATAAGGCAAATTACAGTCCGAGATTAGTGCAGAAAAGGCAGCAGACTTTGCTGTTCCAAGGAATTCCTATAGCAATCCCAAGGCAGATACTTCATCCTCTTTCCCCCCATCTCTGTCTCTCCTCCATCCTTCTCTCGTTTCCTTCTCAGCCATGCCAGTGTGCATCCAAATTCACACCCTACAGACCTCACTCCTCAAGATAGCCTGTAGTCTTCCCCGCTGTGACCCCTATACCCTGGAGTTGAACGCTGTGTTTTTGGCAAGCGTTTAAAACCCTGAAGACATAAACCTTACTTTGTCAATGTGGCAGTGAGGCCCTACACATCAGTGCATGTCACCAAGGTGTCAGTCCTTTGCATCCTAACTGCAGTTCATTTCTCGGCATTGACAGTGATGCTGCTTCTCAGTAAGGATTAGAATGGGCATATTTCCAGATCTTAATTACATCAGGCATAAGGATGAGCAACTGCATTTTTCTTTGGTGGGGGGAGGAAGACGGGGCGGGAGACAGGGAGGGGGAGAGTAATGCTGAATTTGGCCATCTAGAGCCTGGTGCGTCCCCGTTTATCAAGAGATAATAGGATTAAGCTAAGCTATGGGACTTCTCTGGCTAATGCTGCCTTCAGCAGGGGTCTAATAAGGATAGATATAATTGGGTAAATGGTGAATAAGAATGAAAAAGTACAGAGTATAAGCACAATGCTTAGGAATAAATAATGACAAATTGGATTTTGTCCAATCTCTGCAGACTTGGTTAAAATCTGGCATCTTAACACTGAATTATAAGGGGTAACATCTATCTTTCTGCCTGCCTGACTTGTACTCTGTTCCTTGTAAATATCAGGAAGTATCCTTTCAAGTTCAACTAGGGTCTGTCAGTACTGCTCATATGAAATCATGTAAGAAGCATTAAGGAACATTCAAATAGGGTTAAAGAAACAGAGTAAATGAAGTGTCTAGAAACAAATGTGTTACAAATTAGAGTTTGTTTCTTTGACCCTTCTCCATTTACAGAGTTTACCCCATTAACAGCTGGAAATTTATTTTCACTTTCTTCACCTCTCTAAGAGGAAAGCAAACATATAACATAGCCCCAAAGGAGTAATTAATTAGATCATTTACTGACATGGATTTGAATAGTTATTTAAATACCATTCTGTTATTTATTTATTTTACAACATTATGCAAGAGGTTGGAACTCCTGTTCTAATTTGCACTTAGCAAGAATCTCTGAAAAAAAAAATCACAGTGAAGAAAATAAACAAAGCAGCAGTGATCAAAGGGCCACATTCAGAAATGCATAAAAGAATTTTACCAGATGAATTTTTCAGTGATGAAAAGATGGGGAGTGGGATGGGGTCGAGTAAAAGAGTGAGGCAAAGGACAGGACTGTTTATTTTATATCCTCATAGGCATGTTTTAACAAACATAATGAGTTGATTGATAAGATGTAGTACTTGTGTAAGGCAAGGCATGGGATTTTTAAAAAAATATTTATTTATTTTTATTGCAAAGTCAGACAGGAAGATCTTCTGTATCATGATTCATTCCCCAAGTGGCTGCAATGGCTGAAGCTGTGCCGAACCAAAGCCAGGAGCCTAGAGCCTTTTGGGTCTCCCATGTGGGTGCAGGGTCCCAAGACTTTGGGCTGTCCTCAACTGCTTTCCCAGGCCACAAGCAGGGAGCTGGATGGGAAGTGGGCTGCCGGGATTACAACCGACACCCATATGGGATCTTGGACGTGCAAGGCAAGGACTTTAGCCACTAGGCTACCACGCCCAACCCAAGGCATGGGATTTTTTAAAGGGATGTCGGCATAGGGAAGAAAAATATAATACACACGCAGATTATTGTGACAAAACGAAGACTGCTTCATAGGCAATGGGGAATTTCTGACCTCAGATGTAAGTTTTTTTTTTCTAAAACAAGTTACTGCAACCTGTGACAAAAATTAAAAATTCTTCCCAGCAAACAAAGGTTGTTCAAGTGTGTTTTCAAAAGCTGTCAGTAAGAAATTAGTTCACCAGTGGTGATGATGGAATTTCCTCTGGAATTAAGTAGTGTGACCCTTCTTTGTTGAAAAGTAAGTTATGGAACATCCGGGTAATGCTCATCTTCATTAAATGACCTTATAAACACATCAGTATGTCATTTTCAAATATTTTCATCCAGTGGACTTGTAGGTCTTGGCTCTGTGTGTGTGTGTGTGTGTGTGTGTGTGTGTGTGTGTGTACACATATACATATATACACACATATACATATACGCACATACACACACATAGAGCCAAGATTTCCCTCTAAGTCCACACATCTGCTTTATTCCTCTAGCCCATTATTACTGCTCAGTCACTATACTTTCAGAGCACAAAATTTTTCCCTAGAGCCGCTATCCTGTAGAAAGTTTAAAAGAAAGAGCAATTGAAGAGCTATGGAGCTACACCCTGGCCTTTTGAAAGGAGTGCATAGTAGCCTGTACTTGGAAATCCTGACTTTCAGAGTTTCAAGAAGAATGCACTCGGGGAAACCTCACCTGAAAGACTCCTTCGTCTCCTTGCTCTTCCTCCTCACCAGTCTCCTTCCCTCAGTGTCGCCTTCTGACAAAATGGAATACAGAGACATCATCTCCTGTTTTGTCTTTTCCATCTCCACTTTTTCAGCCATTTTTTCCTTCTCCTGCCTCTTTCTTCTACTCAACTAGAATTAAAGGATGAATTTGATAATAGATGCAAAAAGCTTAAAGTCTGCCAACCACCTAGGGTGGTTAAAATTTTGACACCTCTTCAAACCATTAATAGGTATTCAACCATTCTGTTTAAACACAGAATGTAGTTGCAGATGGCAAAGGAAGACCCAAGGCACAGAATTTTGTCCCAAGGGAGTGTAGCATGCAGAGTGCCCTTGACATAGAAGGGACCAAACTGATCATCAATGATGAGAAATCATGGTATCAAGTAAACATTCATGTCATAGGGTATTAAGTTACTCATCCATTAGAAAAGTAACCACAGAACTGTAAGTCTGCTAATAGAAGTCGTCCCCTCCCACCTTCTGCTTGAACCCTGAACAACTTTCCTCCCTCAGTAAAATGTGTTCCTATTATCAAAAGTCAGCTTCTGACCTACACCATCCTGTGAATGGTGACAGCTTTCCAGAAACTCCCCCTCCCCTCCCCTCCAATAGCTAGCTTTATAGCAAGGATTCAAGTTTCTGTAGCTTGGATTTCAATTCCAGCAGGAAATCCCATGGTAAGTGTCCATTCAACACACATTTATCAAGTGCCTACTCCAGGCCAGGCTTTATGTCTAGGTTGAAGAGTAGAATAATGAAGATAACAGACCAGAAGTTTGACCTTCATGGAACTTAGACTTTAATAAAGGATGTTAGATGTTACAAAAAAAAAAGTAAGGGGATAATGTGGTATATTGGAATGCAATAGATTCTGTGGACAAAGACCAGGGAAGGGATATGGGCAGGATCAGAGTTGACAGGGCTATCACAATGAGTCATATGGCCAAGGAGACCTCATGGAAAGTGACCATTTGGTGCAGGAAATGGCTGTAGGCAGAAAGAACTGAGGGACTGGTTAATGAACACTGTGAAGATGTGGGTTCAACCGTCTGTTCTCAAAACTGGACAGGTATCTGGCCCATAGTGATTGCCTAAAGGTTGATGAGTTAATGGTCATCTTTGTTGTACAATACTTTCTCTTCCTTTGCAGCATACTCATGAAAGGAGGAGGTTCTGATCCCATTCTTCCTATTATTGTTGTGCTTTATGAAGTCTCTGATAGGAAGTGCTCAGTAATTGCAAAATGGCTGACTTAAAACTTGCCAGAATTGATAATGACTGACTCAGGAGTCACTAGTTCCTCACACACATTTGTGACAAGTGAAGTCCACACATCTGTGAATGTGTGTGAGGGAAAGGGAGTCTCGGTGGAGTTTGTGTTTCAGAGTAACTGCCTAGATCATTTCCAAGCGTTCCCTGTGTTGAAGTATATGGTCAATAAGCAACTGTCAGCAGAAGGGTACATTGTTAGGAAAACAGTTCAGTAAAGAGTCTTGCTCCTGAGGTCCCCACTACACTATGAATGTGGCTACCTGTAGAAGGTATGTGATTGAGAGAAATATAGTGAGTTTTAAATTGCAGGGCAAGACACACATCAAGTGGAGAGGGATGGTGGCCCTGGTTTCTCCTGATGCCTGGGCTCCTTTGGGGACTAGACAGAGTCTTTTTTAAAAAAGATTTATTTATTTTATTGGAAAGGCAGATGTACAGAGAGGAGGAGAGAGAGAGAGGGGAGGATCTCCCATCCAATGATTCACTCCCCAAGTGGCCGCAATGAAGCCAGGAGCCAGGGACTTTTTTCCAGGTCTCCCACACAGGTGCAGGGTCCCAAGGCTCTGGGCCGTCCTTGACTACTTTCCCAGGCCATAAGCAGGGAGCTGGATGGGAAGCAGAGCTGCCGGGATTAGAACCAGCGCCCATATGGAGTCCTGACGCACTCAAGGGGGGGACCTTAACCATTACGCCATCGTGCCGTGTCCTGGACAGAGTCTTTTAATATGAGGATGGAAACTCCTGTTTTTGGTGGATAGAACTGATTCAGTTAGAGGGTTAGTAAATAATGTCCTTGATGTAACATAGGTAACAATTCAGAGCTAGAAAATAAAAAGCCCAGAGAGTCCCCTTCTCTGAGGTGTGGACCATTTTTCTTCTCGGGTCTGTGATGAGAATCCCTGATGGATTCTTCCTGTGCTGAGCTTCATCTTGGTGTAACATCCCATAGCATTCCAAATGATCACCAAGAATCCATCTTCCTCAAGGTGAGACACCAGGAGCCATGGAGATTGGTAAAACATGAGGCGCTTTGAATGAAATGCGTGGTTTAATCACACTCTACTTTCAGAAAACTACTTCATTTAAGTTGGTGTTTGCCTGGGCTAATAATTTATACTCCACACTTGAGTAATCACGAGAAAGATTGCTCAGAACCAATCCCATGAAAAATAAAGCCACAAATATTCACAGGCAAAAGTCAAATCTGGAAAACTTGGAATATACATATTTTCAGCAAAATCCAGGCCTCTGGAATTAGTCGGTTCTGCCTCCCCACCATCATGTAACAGCATTTCATCTCTCATTATTTGTGTTAACATTTGGAAATAAACCTTATTACCCTTTCTCACAATCAACAAGTATAAAAGGCTAATATTTTAAGCGTGAAAAATGCTCTGATTATATCGTGTCTCATAAAAGTCGAAATCTATAAAATGTTAACAAATGGCATATATTTTTGAATTTGTTTTTTCACAAGATCTTGTTAAAATCTCTCTTCCTTTTGCAATTTATCCAAATCCTTAAAGCAAACTTGAATCTGCATTTCTTTACCACTCTGTTCTTTCTGCCTGAAGGACCAGAGGTGATGCACCTAAGGAGTCAAGCTCCCTCATGGGTGTGGCTCTCTGTAGATGTCCTGTTCTGTAGTTTATATAAGCAAGAGACTGCAGGACAGGTAAATGGGCAGGGACGACCTCATCAAGCTCAGAAGGCAATTCCACACATGCAACCAGGGTTGCATCAACAGTTACAAGGCAGATCCTAAGTCACAGAGCAAGAATGAAACTAAAGGCCACTCAGAGTAGCATTTTCAAGGTGTCCCAAAATTCTTGCTTTATAAAAGTATTGGGTGTTGCAGTTACAATGCCATCTGGGTCACCTGCATCCAATATTGGAGTGCCTGAGTTCCAGTCCTGGCTATGCTGCTCATTACAGCATCCTATCAGTGCAGCAGGTGAAGGAAAGCAACACATGATCCCTGCGGACTCTACTACACATTACAGAGAACCATATCTAGTTCCCAGCTCCTGACTTCTGCCTAACCAAACTCTGGCTGTTGGGAGTTAAACTAACAGTTTCAAGCTCTGTCTCTGTGTGTCTATGTTTCTCTGTCTCTGCCTTTCAAGTAAAGGTTTTAATAATTTTTGCAAGCATTCTTTCCTCTCAGTAATCCCAGCAGTATTAAACAAATGATTTATTTATTTGAAAGGTGAAATGACCGAGAGAGAAAGAACACTTTCATTTACTGGTTCATTCCCAAACACTTGCAATAGCCAAGGCTTGGTCAGGACCTAGGAACTCCAGCCAGGTCCCTCAAGGGGTGACAGAGATCCTCTATCAACCTCTGTTGGTTACCAAGCACATTTAACTGGAAACTGGATTAGAAGTAGGGGAAATCAGGACTCAAACCAGGTACTGCAACAGAGGTTGTGTGCATCCCTAACATCGGCTTCACTCATTGCATCACTCTGCCTTCTTCCTCAACAGTCTTCTGAGTTTTCTTCAGCTAAGCCTCAGCTCTTATCATGCCTCCCTTTTCCAGTTATCCTGAAGACTTACAGAGGGACCATGTTGATAAACCACCACTTAAGTTGTCAATGTTTAGTCAAGTAATCAGTTACATTCCTTACCTAGCCAATGCAACTGTGGACTAAGAGGAAGGAGGTGAGTGGTCCATAGATGTTCTGTTGTGAAGAAGCCAGGTTGTGTGACTATGTTAACAGCCCTGAGCTATCTATCAGGAAAAGGGAAGATAATGGTCTCCCAAGCCCTCAGTTCTGAATCTCGCAAGCAGTCTTGCTTGACTTGGTCTTTAAGTTGGCTAGTCAACCTAGAACATCCTGGCAGCCTACCAGCTGTGCTGCAGTGTGTTCAGGAGCCCACTGTATTCTGACAGAACGCACCCCTCCTCAGGCCATGTGACCCCCACTGTTAGCAGTGTGAGTTTTGCTCCCCTAACCTTTACATTTTCAAGGTGTTACCTCATCAATCCAGCCCAAACTCAGAATTTCACTACAAAGAATAGAGACAAAGAAGATCACTTTTCTGAGCGTGTACACCAGTTTTCAAGCCGCCTTGGCCTCCTATTGGGAGCCTTCATGCTTGGTTTGTTTATGCTCTTGGATGAATCTGTTTTGAGGTGTTTATTCCAGTGGTTAAATTTGAAGAGGTGAAGAAAAGTCAAACTTCCTACAATATTGCCTGGAAGGAGTCTGAAATAATTGGTACATGCTACAAAAACTCCTTACATCTGAGGAAAGGAGAAAAGGTTCCATTTCTTCATAATAGAAGAATTTCCCAGAATTCTGGGTCATGGAAATGAAAGGGGGAAAAAAATCTTTTTCTCCCAAAGTAAGAGTGTTAATTATTTTTCTTAACATGTATGGAAGATATTGTTTTATAATGTAATTGCCCACTTAAATTTTTGTTTCATATTTCTTCATTCCCTTACCCAAGTCCCAGACATAATTCTTAAAATTAGTGGATCATCTTTCTAAAATTATGCACTTTAATTATGATTATTTGATAAGCATTTCAGACACGCTCACCATATATCACATGAAATCAGAAATAAGTGTGTATATCAATAGCAGTTTAATCCCAAATGGAGGCTTTATTTAAACTACCAAGGACTTGATTACAGGAGCTTTGAGATTAGAAATGAGATTTACAATTGGCTAGAGGGAAATATTTAAATATCTTTGCTAGAGCAAATTATAGTCATTTTTTAAAAAGGCTTAAAATATGAATGTACTGAGAATTTCCTCTAAGAGATCCCATTATTGAATTAGGCCTTTTTTGTAGTCACCTCTTCAGCTATTTAGAAAACAGTTGGCCCACAAGCAAGAAACATGTTTTTTTCTGGTTTTGTTTTGTTTGTAACATACAGGTCACAAAGTGGAAACCATGAGTGTTAGATAATTTACCATTTGATATTTCCCCTAAAACTGTATGAGAGGACTCATTGATTTCTTTCTGCTCTGTACCTAAAAGCCCTAATCCCCAGGAGAGTTGAATTTGTCTTTCAGATTTAAAGTTGCACTTAATTCGCTACCCACTGTCCATTCTATGTCCTCAAACTCCCAAGCATGCTGCCAACTCCAGGTCATTGACTTGGCTGACTCCCAGAATTTTATCTTCTGGAAAGCTGCTCCCGAACTCCCATTTGACATGAGTCTCTGTTCAAGTGGCCCTTCCCAGCCTCCTGGAACTCTTAGGCATTAAATTGCTTGTGTTTACAATTTAGACATTCACTGTATATGAGATGCTGTGATGTTGCAAAAGTTAGGAAAGTAACTTTCAGACTGCTTTGGATAAAGAATAATAATTCACATATTAGGGGAAAAAAGACAGTCCTTAAGAAGGGACAAAGTACCATGTGCATTGTAGAAGGGTGAACTTACATCTGCATGAACTGGCCAGAAACGCTGATAGATGGTTTTAGCGTTTTGAGGACTGAAGATTGAACAGGGAACTGTTTTCTATTGAAAGAAGATATTTCAGAGATTAAAACCTTTGACCAAAATAAATACATGGGAGTATTTTTTTGTGTTAGCAGAATCACATCTAGACTATGTATGGAATAATAATACAGATGAAACAGAAATATTGGATGTCATCCTGGGAAGTATGAAATTTTAGGCTTCAGGAAGGCAATGTTTCTGAGGAGCAGTGCAATATAAAGGCTGGGCTCTAGGAAAGCTAACCCAGTCGATCAGGGAAAGGTACTGGAGTCCAGTTGCAAGTCCTTTGCTATTCCTTCTAGGTCGTAGGCTATGGGCTAGGATGGAGGCTGTGGAGACACTCACAGGATCTTAACTCTGGAAAGTAATGCATAAAGAAGGGATGGCTAAGAAGACACTGATGATTCTGTTGAGCATGTTTGGGGAAAGTTGCCTTGTCATTCTGCAAACAGAAAGGGAAGAAGCAATACCTGCCTTGAAAACGAGGATGGTGAGTTAGTAAAGGGACATTGAGATGAAGGGAGCGTAGGGTATCTAGATTGATCTACCAAAACTTCTTAAAATGTGAAGCAGGCTCTGAAGAGAGCAGGGGCTGCTGGGAGTTGGAGACAAAAGCCTAGACATCAAGTCCATGGAAGAGGTGGCCAATGGACTAATTTACTTGTCAAAGAGAAAGCAAGAAGGGAGTCAACCAGATCCCCATGTGGAGGATAGGGTGGGAAAAGAACAAACTCCAGGAACAGGCCCAGCTCCACAGAATCCCAGGAGGGCTGTCTGTAGTGAAACTGTGCATGATCAAGAGAGGTAATCCTGTTGAAATAGCATGGAAGATAAAAAGGGAGAAAAGTAATCTTACTATTATTTTTTGTTAGTCACCAGTTTCAGAAAAGGGATTATCTTGAATGGTGGAGATAAATCCAAATTATAAGTAGTTAAGCAGAAAATGAATTAAAGCAAGTGGAAAAACAAAATGCCAGGCATTTTCAGGCTTCTTTTACCTGTTACAGTGAGGAAGAAAAATAAAATGACATCAGAATGGTAAATGTTTTGTAAATAAAGGAAAGTAGCATAACGTTGAGTAGATGGAAAAGAATCATGAATCTATTATCTGTTACAAAATACTCTTCTACGTGTTTTTGTGAGCAAACCTGGAGCTTTATCTGCCTTTGATGGATGAAAATGAAAACCCTTGAGGAGGAGTTCTTGATTAACAAACATCCATTCACATACCCTTTCTTATGCATTGTTACCTGAGTTCCAGACATGCTGGGGGGGCTTGGGTTTCAATGATACACAGGATGTACACCATTCCTGTTTTCACCAGAATTGCATCCTCTGAGAATTAGAGAACTCACACACACAGGTGTATCCATACATTCACATCAGATGGATGGATTCTGTCAGTAGTAATACAGGGCCTGGATGGGGATTCAAGCAAGGGAGCTGTTTATAGAAGTAATCTCACACATCTAGGATAGCAGCATTTATGCACAACCCTAAAACGGATAAGAAAAACTTAGAAAGGGGCAAGTGAATTGTAAGAGAGAATATAACCTCAGTAATAGTCTCAGATGAAGAGATGCTTGGGGCTGTGGAAAGCTCAAAGTAAATAGGTGTAGGCTTAGTGAATAAGCCAGGAGGTAGCATGGGATGTATTGGAGAAAGAAATGAGTTCTGAAAGGTCTGACAAGGTAGGTGAACCTTTGGTTTCTATTGTGGAAATTCATGGCACTGTTTTGAAGCAGGCTAGTGATACCTCGTCAGGTTTTCAGAAGACAAGTTTTGAGTGCCTAAAGAACAGGCAGTAGACGGAAGGCGAGAAGACATCCCCAGGCATCCGCAGGGCTGACAAGCTGACAAAGGTAGGTTGTACACACTGTCACAGTGGTTCAAGATTCACTTTACACATAGAGATCATTTGAGTTATTGGTCGCTTCCACATCTCAGATAAGCACTGATCCAATTCCCAGCTGCTCCATTTCTGATCCAGGTCCCTGCTAATGCACCTGGGAAAGCAGTGGAAGATGACTCAATTATCTGGGTCCATGCTATGCACATGGGAGACATAGAGTTAGTTCATGGTTCTTGTCTTTGGCCTGGCACATCCCAGCCCGTTGCTGGGGAGCTAACCATTGAATGGAAGATAGGTGACTGTCACTCTCACTCTGTCTTCCCCTTTCATAAAAATAAATCACTGCTTCTTTTAGAAAAAAGCTTTTAATTTTATAGTACCGAGAGTGAACCTTTATGTAAACTATGAGCTTTGGGTGGAATGATGTGTCAGTGTATGTTCATGGACAAATGCCCTGTGTTGGTGGGAGAAGTTGATAGTGGAGCAAGGTGTGTATTGTGTATGTGTGTGTGTTTAGGGGTCAGGAGAAGTGGTGGTGGGCAGCACACAAGAACTGAACTTTGTACCTTCTGTTCACAATCATTGTGAATATAAAATGTTGCAAAAAAAAAAAAAAGAATGAAGTCTATATCACTATTTGGGATATACCAAATTTGAGATGACTGAGGACTCCAGTGGGAGGTTTCAGATTTCATCATAGCCTGTCGGAAAACCTGTGTTGAGTGTTCAGTGTACAGGTTGCCGTGTCTTCCTCTCCGTGCCTCTCTCATCCCACCCTCTGTTCCCAGCATCCACCACATCATGCAATCTCTAATTCCACACAAAACATAAAAGAGCGCTCTCTAGTGGTGTCAACAGATTAGCCAGAGAGGAAGGCTGAGTCCCAGGAAGGTCCCTAATACATGGCTTTAGGGAATCTAAAATGCTGAGAAAATAGCATTACTCACTGGTACATTTCAAAAGAACTGATAAAGAGAATTCTGAATTTCTTACCGACATAATAGTAAATGTTTGAAGTAATGGATCTTCTCAGTATCTTGCTTTGGTCATTCTATGGCATCTACAAGGATCAAAACATCACACTGTATCCCATAAAACAGGTAAATTATGTGTCCATTGAAAATAAAATAAAATTTCAGGATGGATAAATATTAACATGAAGAGAATATGTGCTCTGAGTAGACTCAGCACATTTCTAGCACTGGCTAAGGACATTCAGGGATTTGTCTACACAGGGCTGTTAGTTCTACAGATGGGAATATTTGTCATGTGTGTTCCCTTTTATGTCTGTGAATTGGACATCATCCTGAAGTGGAAAGCCAAGTGAAGAGCCTCCCTGGCATCACAACTGGCACCATTTTAGGTGTGCCCAGAGCTGGCACAGCTGGATGAATGTGCCCCAGTGCCTGTTTCCATTCTTACCCACTGGCACTGTGGTCTGAAGATGTACTTTCCCTAGTGAGGCACGGCATCAAAGTGTAAACCACCAGCCAAGACAGGACAGGGGGACGTGGCTGGCAATTTCACTATTCTTTGTCAAGATGTGCATGTTACAATGACGACAAGCTACAAATTGCACCCATTCTGCCTGATTGCTGTAGCAGTAAACCCACAATCTGCTTTGAAGGTGACAATAAGTCAGCAAAACTCAACTTGGAAGGGTCTTATGGCATCTAGTGCCTGAGTGGGTTTTTTTTTTCTTTCATAGTGTCTCATGCATTGCAGAAGTAGACTCGGATTAATTTTTATTTGTTTTTAGTGGAACTGAACTTAAGCAAATTGACTGGCTCAATACGAATAATCCATGTGTAGTTTACACACTGTTGGATTGACTCTTTCATATGGCTTTTGTTTCCATGACATCAAACTTCATACAAGCTCATGACAAATAATAACTATGATATTAAATATAGCCATATGCCTGTATCAGGAAGGATTTTGATAGAATCCTGGAACTGAAATTGGCTTCATTGAAAGCAAGAAACTATGTCAATCTAGAAAACGTTATATCTTTTATTTAAAAAAAAAAAGACAGGAAGAAGTTATTCAACAAAAGCCATCTATTCCCCTAATGAAGAAAGAAAATGCATCAGCTAAAGCTAGGCTGGTAAGGTGCACTGTCCACTTCATTTTAAAAGAATGCAAAGTTACATTTGAATAGTTAGCCAGTTAGATTGTGGTGACTTAAATTGGATGTGCTTTAATAAAATCTTTCATAACTTCTTACTGGTTTTTTTTTTTCTTTTTGCTGCAACACAATATTTTGTGCTGCGTTTTGTCAGATGTGAATGCTGCTGTTTCAAGTGCGAGAAGAGTAACCTCCAGAACATATTATAAATTGGCTGGCCTCGGAATAGGGGAGGTGATTAGATTGTCGAGTTTCCTGCTGAGTGGTACATGCTTGTTTTGTAATACTGTTTTATGAGTCAGAGATTCATACAGCACATGTAGGTCCAATTCGATACCTCAGCATTGCTGATCTGCTTTTTATTGATTTTTTCATCTGCTCAAATCTGGAATTCTTGGTAGATTTCAGGAACACCACTGCTGAAGGGGGGCAGTGCAAGTGTTTTAATTACAAATGCATTGTTTTCACTGAAATATTGTGAACTGTTACGTTGCTTTTTGACATTTCTTTTACAGTATTCACCAAGCAGAATCTTTTTAATCAAGAAAAAAAAGTTTTCTTTGTGCAAGGCAAAGTTAAAGTAATAAGAGATTATAGATTTTGTGTCTGAGCATCACGGAAGACACTGATTTTCCCTGTATATATTTGTTTCACGGACAGGTAAACAACCTCATATTAAATAGGGAGACGTGGTGCCTATCAATTTTGAACCTGTTATTTGCCTGACCCATTTTTCATAGCATTTCTGTCTTATATTACTAAATAATGACCTTACTACACTTGCAGAAAAATTGGTGTGCATTTTTATGTTATTTTGAAAGTAATGTCTAAACCCTTGTTATATTGCCTTTTTTCCTTTCTTTATCATTGTCTCTTAATTTTTCTTCAGGATTCGTTGTGCAGTCACAGTGACATTCTAAGTGGGTTGTACTTCCTCACATCAGTGCCTTGTTAATGCCATTCATTAATCTAGAACCTTGATCTTGTTCAAAGATGGTTAGATAGTCCATATTTCCATGGAGTTTTGGGAAAGGGTGACAGCTTACTTAAAGCTTCTGCAACCAGACCTCATTGGTTGTCATGTCAATTTTAATACTGATAAAGTGGAAGGGCATGCACTTGAACTTGAAGCTTTTGAAGGCAAGAAGAAGGGCTCTATGATACACACATGTAACATTACACACATGTAACATCTGCAGGCAGTCCATCACTTTTTGCTGTGCTGGAAAAAATCAAGTCCTTCTGTATTTTTGTTTACCTCCTTATTTGCTCTCTTTGCCCAGTGAAAATGAATTCACGTTCAGGAACAAGCTCTTCTGGAAACCTCAGATGCCACTGCCAGAAACAACAATAGGTCCCGAGGCCTGAATGTGTGTTTATTCTAGAAGACTGGTCAGAGCTGACCCCAAGAACTGAACTGCCAGCCCACAGAGCGTCAGTACAGTTCCTCACTGCAGTGAATCCCCTAATGGGTCTTGCCTGGCTTGTGACCTCCATGCAAATGCCTTACGCCCACTGTGATTTCAAGGTTAAGATGTCAGCAATATCATGGCAACAGATTTGGGGACCCGGGGATAAGTTGTTGTACACACACTCTCCAAAATTAAAGGGAAACTGGCTACAAACAGAAAAACCATTTATTTGATATATTCAAAGCCACTTCTCTGAATACATTTGTTGAAAGAGAAAACACTAAACAATGGTTTTGGTGTCTAGTAGGTGATTATTGAGAAGAGATTTAATTGACTTGGCATTGTGTTAGGAACTAGAGGCAAAGCCAAGGTTCAGATGCAGGTTTCTAGGTCCCAGAAAAAGCCATCCTGGTCCTTGATGGGTGAAACCTGTGCAAGGTCTCTAGTTGGCATTGTCCATTGTCCATTGAAACTTGCTGTGACGGAATCATTTTCTTTTGCACATGCATTGCGCAAGTCGTCATGAACAAAAACACGTGGCTGTTTAGGACTAGCATATGTAGGTAGGGCCGTTGAGGAAGTGAATTTTGGATTTTCCTTTTGCCTTAAATACTTTCAATAGTCAGTCAGGACTAAGCGCTTCCAGATTAGACAATATAATGCTAGCATCTCAACCGTCACAATTTTAACCTTTGAATAGAATTGCTTAGTTTTCTGATTCACCTTCAGAGGGCAAGTATGATAAAAATATTTTTGTTAGTAAGAGCAATAAAATGTTATTCTTTGCTGTAATACTTTATTCTTCTTAAGCCCTTAAGCATTGCTTGTGGGAAGAAATGGTGAAGCATATTAATTTTTAAGACAAAAGCA
Organism: Ochotona curzoniae; assembly: GCF_017591425.1. Taxonomy (NCBI): domain Eukaryota; kingdom Metazoa; phylum Chordata; class Mammalia; order Lagomorpha; family Ochotonidae; genus Ochotona; species Ochotona curzoniae. The sequence goes on along the minus strand of NW_024467122.1, from coordinate 32,003,044 downwards.
TTGGCAGTATTCATATAACATTATACCTGCCTGACAGTGACAGTGAGTGTCTGTGTTAATTATCTCTAGAAGATGTGCAGAGATTCAAGTTATTTGTAGACCAAATATCTAATTTGATGACCCAATTTTTTCATTCAGATTTATTGAAACTATGTGAGATAATTTTTTTTCCCCTTGCTCAGTCTACCACAATTGGTCAGCTGCACTAAAATTTAAGTTTTTCTTGGGATGTAGTCAAGAAAGGCCTATAATCAAAGTGTTGTACAAACACTCTGAGACGTTCACTGGGAAGGCGATAATCACGCTCACTTAGGAATCTATGCTGCCTTCGATACAGACGTGTAACCCCATTAACATTAATAGGACTTGTGCTTACATATCGATGGAGAGTAAATCCCTAATTAGCAGTGAGAACTGTTAACACCCCCACTGTGATAATACTGCAGAGATTTTAATGTCGCTGTGATAATAGGTGCATCTTTAAAAAAAAAAGTTTTTTTTTAAACAATGCCAAAGTTGGCATACATTCAAGCAGGAGATTTAAGTACCTGTAGCCGTCACAGGCGGCGTAAGGGGGTCGGCTTCTCAATCTGCTAAGAGCAGGTGGAGGAAGGGGCTCTGCTGTTTACTTAGGGGGCCATGGATGTTACTCTCATGCAAATACAGAGCTGATGGTTTTTGTTTTTGTTTTTTTTAACTAGCTGTGATGACGATGGTTCTGCCAAGATTTGTAGATTTCAGCGAAGGACAAATCTTTAGAACGGTTGCATTTCATACCTTTTAGAATGGTATATGTAAATAGGGTGTTACTGGGCCCTGGTTTGGCTCCTCTTGGTAATGGAAGGGACATGGATTGAAGTGAGGAGCTTCCTGTCCACAGCGCTGTGTTATTGATGAGCTGGCATTTGCCCTGTGGCCCTCCCAGAGGATTGCTTACATCTATTACTCACACACATCGATTGGTTAATTTGATAATTCTATCACCAATCGGCTGGTGTCTGACCTTTCGCCATGGCAATGATGGCAGGCTCTTCATTTTTACATTGCAGACCAGTTAGATTGACCTTTCTGAGGAGAATGTCAAGGCATCCCTTGATCTTAACCTGTCACTATATTTGTTGGAACTACACTGTCCCTTAACCTTGATTTATGGGATTTCAGCACTCAGGATATGCATTTTGTTTGTCTTTAAAATACCCTGAAAGGTGTGTTGATCTGTGTTGGCTGGGGGAGCTGTGTAATGACAATGACATTCCTGCCGCCCGCACTCTGTACTCAACGCTCGCCGGGCCGCTGGGGGTCTGTCCACATGGAGAAGTGAGCTGACACCTCCCAGGAAGCTTCTCAGCATCAATTTGATGGGAAACTGAAACACGAGACTGTTGTGGCAGTGCGCGTTCTCTGATCCACGCGTCCTCGCCACTCACTCCTTGCACAGACGAGTGAAATGCATGAGACCTCTCATGCCTGTGGAAATTGGGGGAAGGTGTTTTGGCAAAGTTGAGCTATTTTTTAATTCTTTTTTTTCACCCTCTTGTTTTACACTCTTGCCAGAAGGAAGAAATAGTCTTGTCTACATGTGGCTCTTTACGGAGCAATATAAGGACCTTGCTTTGTGGCCCTGAAGTGTAGATCTGCTCTGAACAGTGCAGCTGAGGCCCAATGAGAGGGAGCTTCACGTGGCTCTGTGTGTGTGTGTGTGGTATGCACGTGTGCGTATATGCCAGCACGTATGCAGGGACTCAGCCCTGGGAAGTGGCATACAATGAAGCCCCTGTCTCCGTCTCAGGAAGTAGAGGGAGGAGCTAGCCCCCTTTGCTTCCCTGTGACTAAAGAGCAGCCAAACCAATTTCACTAAAATTTAGTAAAATAAAAACTGTGCTCCCAGGATGGGAAGTTGCATGCCAAATTTCAGCCTGAAGCGAATTTAAATGGCTGAGTTATAAACCTTTCATAAAGGGTGTTTTGTCACTCACTGAAGATAAAAAGGCTCCTTTTCTGAAAAGGAAATTATCCAGGCACATAGTCTTTAGTGGGGATTGTTGCCATTTATTTAAAGAAAACACAATTTTAAATGACTGGGTTTTTGAGGACTGAAAGCAGCAACTGTGTCTGAGCAGTAATTATGTTTCATAATTTTGTTTAGCAAGTATTACATATTATATGAATAGCATCGTCGTAAAAATGATTAGCATTCATACTATGCAAAATTCTGCATATTAAGAGCTCTGCCGAAGTGTCTCACATACAATATGTCGTAATGGCTCCAAATTATATTGTGTGGTCGGGAGCTCTGTTCCCTGGGCTCCTGGGCTGCCCTGGAGAGTGAGTCCTTTCACAACACACTGGCAGAAATATGCAGAGTTGCAACCACTTGGTCAGTGGGGTTTGGGTCGTGCATGTATACTCTGCCAGTGTGTGTGCAGTGTTGATGTGTGAGATGAAGGAGGGGTACAGGTCTTCCACATATAACCCCCGGAGGACAGAGGGGGACCTGCTTACTGCTGGGTAAGAGAGGGAGGGAGGGTTCTTGTATCTGAAGCCTCTTGTATCTGAAGTCTCAACGCTAGTTGCTTCCTGACATGGGGAAGTGGCTGTGATGCTAGGAGAGACCCACAGAGCCTGGGAATGCACTTGAGGTAGACATGAGCCTAAATAGATGCATGCAGCACATGAGGATGGCTTCTGCACAGAGGCGTGATGCTTCTAAATTCAGAAGCATGTTTATGAGGCCAGCCTGGTGGCATAGCCAGGTAAGAGTTCTGGCTGTACCACTTCAGAACCAGCTCATTGCTAGTGCACCTTGGAAGGCAATAGAAGAGGGACCAAGTACTTGGGCCACTGCTACCTAAATGGCAGACCTGTGTTGCTGCCTCCTGGCTTCACCTGCCCACTCCTGGGAGCTGTAGGCAGTTGGGAGAGGGAGTTGTGAATCAACAGATGGAAAGTACTCTGTGTGTGTGTGTGTGTGTGTGTGTGTGTGTGTGTGTGTGTGTGTGTACATGCACACCTGTGTTTCCTCTGTGTACCTACCTGTGTGTCCCACTCACATAAATAATAAATTTCAAGCAAATCAATAAAATCTGTTTATGAATAAACCCTGAAATAAACACATTAGAATTTACTTAGAAATATATCTTTCCTGAAAAATATTATCGGACAGATCATTGCACCCAGGCTAGATTCTTTTCCCCCAAGAGTATAAAAACTTTTCTGCTTTTACTCTATAAATGGGGCCCTACAAAAAATAGAAATTTCAATTTTCTTTCATAAATTCTCTGCCAATCCTTGAACAATTGAAAAAAAAAAAAAACAAGCCAAAAAGAAGAGGAAAACCAATCTGGGTCTCTTTATCCCCAAATCCTTAATGGTGCAGTATCTTTGCTTCTTAAGACTTATTTATTTGAAGGGCATAGTGAGGGTAGCCAGGGCTTGACTCCCTGATTTTTAAGGGATCCTGGCATCAGGGGTGGCAGCTTGTTTCATTGAGCAACAACATTGTCCCTCTACCCTGTTTTTAAAAATAATTCCTCCCCCTTACTTGAAAAGTAGAGAGAAGATAAGACTACGAGAGAGAGTCTTTCTGCTGGGTTGCTCCCCCAGAAATGCTGGGCCAGGATAAAGCCAGGACCCAGGAACTCCATGTGGATCTCTCATTTGGATGTAATGGGTCATTTGCTTCTGTTTTTCCTGGTAGTTTGTCAAAGAGTGGGATGAAAGTAGAGCGTGGTGACTCAAGCCGACACTTGACTGTTTCATACCAGTGTTATAAGCTTTGCCATAACCCTCCAGTCCACAACACTGGCCCCAGTACAACTTCTTCGTACCACCTCAACCCTCTGAAGACAGGGAGTAAAATGGTTGAAAGCTGTAGCACACCTTATGCTCTGGTCATCCTGCTTAGGATAAGTGATCTAACTGCCTCTTGCTTTAACTCAGACATCTGCCTGTGGACAGAGTTTTAACCAATAACAACAGAAAGCTTATTTATTCATTAAAAATGTTGAGTTACAGAGTGGTAGAGGAAGAGCCAAAGAGGGGGATGGAAGATTCATTGATTTACTCCCCAAATGGTCATAACTGTCAGGACTGAACCAAGCTGAATCCTGGAGCCAGGAGCTTCATCTGGTTTTCAAAAGGGTGAAGGAGCCCAAAGATTTGGGCCATCCTCCACGTCTTTCCCAGACACAGCAGCAGGAAACAGAATTAGAAAAAGAGCAGCTAAGGTTTGAACTGGCACCCATATGGGATACTAGCGTTGTCAACAACAGCTTGGGTAGCTAAGCCACAGCACTGAGGCTCACAAGAGATCTTTGAAGCAGTCATCATTGATGTACGTCCCTCCATTAGTGGTCACAGTGTTTCGCAGACTAAACAGTGCCCTGCACTTTCAAGCTAGTCTGCGTTCTTTCTCCTTTACAAATGCCTTGTCTTTTTTCTCGCCCACCCACTACTTCCATGATTTGTCCCTGGCAGCCCTCTTCAGCTCCTGAAGAACAGAGAGAATGCCTTTTCTGTACTTCTGTTTCTGCTTGTTCAACTCCACTCTCTGCTCTGCTCCTCCCTTGTGGAATCAGATTGGAGAGAAAAAATGGAGCCAAAACTTCATGGCGCTTCTCTTTCTTTTTTTTTTTTTCCTTTGATGCTTTCCTTCTCAAAGATCTCTTCTGAAACACATAGCTTTAAAGCCCAAATCAAAAGGGGGGTTTGAAAAGGTACCTACACACTAGGTAGCCAGCAGTCCCTGGGCCATACCTAGCCAATTGAATTCATAGAGTTCAAGTTGAGTTTGTTTGCTTGCTTGTTTGTTTGAAAGAAATGCATTAACACACACGAGACATTTCTTTCTAAAAATTCCAGGAAGTGGGTGGGAAAAAAAAAGCTGCAAGAATCTCAAGTCATGTTCAAGATTGGAGCCTGAGTATCTCTGAATGAAAAACCATATGAATTTCCCTTTGGAGTGTTTCTCCAAGTCTGTTTCCGTGCTCTCTCTATATATAATAAAATACACATATATTTATTTATTATATATTATATGAAATATACAAATACATATATATATTAAAATACAAAGAATCAGGACAGTCTGATAGTCTAGTTTCCCAACTCTGATCCTCACTACCAAATCAGCTGCAGAAAAAGCAGGTGCAGTTTTGAAGTAATGTGAAAATGAGCCAAGATGTTGTTGCTGATTTGGTTATGTTTGTTGTTTTCACTTTGGTAGAGTAGGAGGGAGCATGGCTTCCTTCCCAGAAGCCGCGTACAAAGGCTTGTCTGACCTGGATGTCTATGCTGCCAAGTCTTTCAGCTCTCCTGTAGTGGGCTGTAGAGGCAAACGGGAGAAGCAGAGGTAGGATTTGTTGTTCAGGAAAGAGTATGATCTTCACGTGTGCATCACTTGCAGCTTATGTCCCATTGAAAAGCAGACTGTGAGAAGGAATAGGCTAGCTGGCCAATAGGCAATGGGCCACCCTGGGACCCCTGACCCAACAACTAGTCAATACATGACTAAAGTGGCTTGAATTATTTCATAGGCTTGGAGTAGACTTCCTGCATAGTAAGGAACAATTTGTAAAACAAGCATCCTAGAAAATGCATATTTTAACAAATACAGACTTGATAGATGTTGATACTTAAAATGTTGCCTTTGATTTACCTCAAGAGAAACTATTAGATTCTAAGATTTAATGCTAGCTACTACATATAAATTTAAAATAAATGCAAACATTTAAAAAGCACACCTTTGAACATGTTTATTTATTTGAAAGACAGAGACAAAGATCATTCCTCCACTAGTTACTCTTCCTATCCCCTCAGCAGCCAGCCAATGGCCACACTGAAGCTGAGAGCCTGGGATTCAAACCAAGTCTTTCACAAGGGTAATTGAGCCTTAACCTGGTGCCTGCCAGGAAGTGCATTAGCTGAAAGCTGCAACCAGAAGTCTAGTAGCTGACAAAGCCTCTACTGCAACTCTGGGATCCCATATGGGCTCTAGTTCATGTCCCAGTTCTTCCACTTTCAGTCTAGCTACCAGTTCCAATGACTTGGGGAAAACAATGAAGGATGATCAAAAGCATTCTTTGTTTTTTCTGTAATGAAAGTGTGTTTCCCGCCCACCCCTCCCAACTGCCTTTTTAAAAAATGCTTCATCTTGCTTAGTGGAGAAGGATCCCGCTGTTAGCAGGAGCCCTGGCTTCTAAATCTGGGCTTCCCATCCTGATATTCTCCCAAGTGCTTATCAGGGCTCAAGCAGTGGAGCCATCATCTGCTACCTTCCCAGACCATAATCATGGAGCTGGATCAGAAGTGGAGCAGGCAAGACTCAAGCCAGCACTCATATGGGATGCTGGTCTGCAGGCAGAAGATTGCCTTGCTCCACCACTACACACCCATCAACCCCTGCCCCCAATTGAATCTTCAACTTTTCAAATTGTCTTTGTCTTCTTAAAGAGGTAAATTGATTAGACTATAAAACCATTACAGTAACAACTGCTAATGCACACTATATAAAGGTATGATGTTTGCCATGTACATTATAAATGGCTTGAGCTTCTACTCCAATGGAATCACTTATTGACTTGGAGATAAATATAGTTAGTCTCATAACTATAATCGTTATCATTCTAGAACCACCCTAGGGATTAGAGATACTATATTGAAAGACACCTTGTACTTATGAAAATTGCTTAATAAATGATCAGAAAAGAAAATGAAGAAACCCATATGATAGGAGGGAATGATATCATTGGATTCCCAAAGCTCTGATGGATTTCGCATAACCTGTTGACAAGATGCAAGCAACCATAGGCAGTATGGGGCATTGGTAATACATTTAGCCTTATTACAAATCTGAGTCTTAAAATGTTAAATGTTCCAGAGAGCTTGATGAGAAATGACATGACACCTGGGAGAAGGAGACTCCTTCCAGAATTAGTGAATTGAAGGAAAAGCCGAAGCAAGAAAGTTATTCCCAAAAGAATCCTTTTTCCTCTTGTGCTTTGTTCACTTTTCCTTTATCTTTCTTTTTCTTCCAGTAGAGGGAGGATGGACGTTAATGTTCGGGGAAACATTCATAACTCACTGGTAACTTATAAATGCTCTGCTAAAAGCCATTTGGTATGAAGGCTACTTGATCAGGTCTGTGTAAGGTCTTACCGAGACAGTATTTAATACTATGTAGAAACTATTCACAGGTTCAAAAATCAGTATCAGTCCAAAATGCCAGTAACTGTCACTTACCACATTGAACCCCAGGAATTGCTTCCAAAATTTTCATGAAGAAAATCTGGAAAAGCTTAGTAAATCTTTATACTTCGTATCTTTTTTTTTTTTTTTGTGGGAGGAGAGAGCTGTCAGTGAATCTTGAGTTTCAGGCTAATCATAAATGAGAGCTCAGTTATGCATAGCTTGAATTGTTCAGGCTGCCATCTTGAATTCCTCCCTGAGCTGACTTAATGATGCCAGGCCTTTTTATCTTAGGTTGTGTATTACTGTGCTTGGCAGATGGTTTTTATAGTACATGTGTTTTGAGGACTTCACAAATACCATAGAATATGTAATGCATTTACAAAACTACCAATAATAAAATCTGGCACAAGCTTTAAGAAATGTGATTCCCAAGACTTTTATACTTCTAATCATGTGCAGAGCAAACTGGTTTTCTTAGCTTCCTTGGCATATGGGGTGGAAATTCTCTAACAGTCCCTATGCAGCATTTTAATGGGCTGGCCCTTTTAAAGGCTAATAGCCCTTTTGCAGTAGAATTAAATGAATTAAATTGTTAAACTTAAGTAGCAGAGTCTGTGAAATCACATATTTTTCTTCAGTTTTCTGTTCAGAATTATATCTGTATTGATTGAAACAGATTCAGCTCTTACTATGAGTTAGGTGTTGTTCTAATCATCAGGGAAATAATTTAACCTAAGCCATATCACATTGGCTTCCAACCTTTACAGGAGTTACTAGGAACAATCAATTACACCTGATACATGATAGTGGAAGACCAACATTGCTGTGGTTATGTGGAAATGTAATAGTTGAGAATTGGGAGAGAGATGGGAGTTATGGCAACCGATTGGAAAAGCACAAAAGAAGCAAGGAAGGAAAAATATTTCAAGGTGGAGGTAGAGGGTATGATGTTGAGGCACGGAAAGTTAAGCAAGCACTTGGGATGCCAGCGTTTCCAAGTTGTAGACTCTATTTGAGTCCCAGCTACTCCACTTTTCTGTTCGTGTATCTTGAGAAGGTATAGAAGATGAGGAAGATCATGTTGAAATTCCTGCCTCCTGGTTTCAGCTCAGCCCAGTTCTGGATGTTACAGCTACTTGGGGAAATAACCAACAGTTGGAAGATCTTTTTCTATTCTTCTCTGTATTAGTGCTTATCAAATAATTAACTCCTTAGAATAAAAGAAAATAGGGCAAAATGTGGAAAAAGAATCCAATAATTTGTGTTGCTCCCAAGTAAGTTAAATAATTGCTTGAGACAGCTATCTACTTTCACTATTTTATGTAAAAATTTCAAAAGTTTGGCAAGGATGTCAAATGATTGTGCATATAAGTTATAGAGAGATCAAAGTCAGATCATTTCCAATATTTTTGGTAAAAGTTTCCTGGTGGCAGAATTGTATATCATCTAGTAAAAAATTGATTCTACAGATGCAGTGCTTATTAACGTCTTAGAACTGTTAATTCAGTATAGATATTGCAGCCACACAGTAGGCCCACAGTATCAGAGAGAAAGGAAAGAAATGTCATATACCCTGTATGAAAGAAAAAAGTTTCTTCATTCCAACTTTGGCAATTTCTGTTGTGTTGCCCTACAGACATGTTCCCCAGAAAGTTTTGAAGAAAGCCCACTTGCTAGAAATTCACATAAGGTAAAATAATATATGAGTTATTAAAAGGTCTTGCAGCAGAACTGGGATTAATTTCCATATCCCTCAGGAGCCCATCTGCACTCCCTTATCACACAAATGGAATTCTGGTGTATGGGTTAAAAATTAGTTTCCAAAAATTAAATTAAAAATAACTGAGCCATGCTCAAATCAGCAACATGCATTTGTCCTATTTGTTTATTCAAAAGAGGGAAGAACAGATTTTTCCAAAACAAGGAATTTGCTCCCTAACACCTGCATGTCAGTGACTGACAGCTGGACACAAAAATGTAGTTGGATTCAGTTGGCTGATGTGCTCTGGCTCTGAGATAAATTCATGATCAGTCTCTACTTTCCTTCTTCCCAGGTTGATACACATCAGGTGTTGTCCAAAATACAAGTATAGAATGTAAGTGTTTGCTTACTGGAGAAAAGTTAGTAGAGAACAAATTACTTATTCCAGAATTTTCTGCAGTTGATTTTACTTTACATTGGCTAATATCTATTCATGATCAAACAGAAATGTATACCACAAGTGTCCATATACTGTGGGAATTCAGAGAACTGGACATTGGAGTAAGTGTTGAAAATATTCTGCTTAGTTACTGTAGCCGGTGAAATCCACTTAAAATACCCAATATTTTGTATTATAAAACACTCTTCTCCCTAGTCTGTGGTCTGCAATGTTGCTTCTCCCCAAGCATAGTTGGGGTTCATTTTTCTTTATTATTATTATCTAACTGATGGTAAAATACTTTATCCTCAAATGGAATTCCACTGCAGTTCAACCCACTCCCATTGATCTGGAACATGTCACAACCGTGGATTTTCTTTTCACTCTTACAGAATTTCAGTTACTTGAATCTACTTTGCAAAAATTTCTGGCTTAACCTTCTTGGTCTTGAAAACATCAAGATTTACTCCCAGATAACTGTTTTTTTTTTCTTTTCCTGTGACTCGGCTGTTATTTGTTGCATACATGTTGAAGTGGATTGGTATGTTCGTGTGCTTTCTTTTTACTTATCATGCACATGTATACACGGAGGCATATACAAGCATATGCACACTTTTCTGGTTTTTATAGTTAGTTTCTATCATGGCAACCTCCTTCATCAATTTGTAAGACTAAGCCTCTCCTCTCCTCGTCCCTGTACTCCCATCGAAAGTCTGCAAGGCTGCGGTAGCTGCGATCATGCTTAGCTTGCATGAAAAAATTCGTTAAGATTTCAGCCAACCTCATAACGCCGCCGTTGTCTCTCCAGGAGGAAGCAATCTGCTCTCAGCTCTCCCGTGTTCCCCGTGTAAGGCAAAGGCAGCAGAGGGACCTTCACAGTCAAAGCAATAGAATAAAATTTTAGGCAGTTTGCTTGGGTTAAGGAGCCAACTGTGTGTGCATACACACACGCGCGCGCACACACACACACACACACACACACACACACACACACACACACACACACCATACTATTTAGATGTTGAGGTCTGTATTGCCCCCAGAGCTAGGAGAGGAGCAGGGAGTGGCCTACTGAAAAAGGACCATGAGGTTATGTTAAGTACAAAGCCGTCAGTTTGGGGAGACACGTGCTTGTTGAATATGATGTTCTACACCCAGTCAATGCAAAGGTCCCTTCTTCCCTATCACTGAAAGTACAGGTCTCTCTCAGGCAGAGCTCAGTATTCCAGAAGCCAACAGACACCCGTTCTGCAGAACAAACTGATAGTGGCCCTTCAGGCTCCTGGATGCTGAGAAGGAGAGAGTGATGTAGTTAGTACCTTAACCGCCTGCGTGAGAGCATGGTGGGCTCCGTGAAGTGCTGCCTGTTAGTTCTCATGACCCTCACAGGTTCGTGGGCCTCCCTTCATCCAGGCAGAGTGGAAAAACAAACAAACAAAAAAAAAGCATTCTCATCCAGGTTAGGTCAGAGGACTAAGAGGCTCTGCAGCCACTTTTCTGAGCACGTGTGGACTGCACTCCGGCACGTGCACATTTGTCCCTTGCCAGACAGGGCAGCAGGAGCCCTGTAGTGTCTGTGAGGAGACTTCTGCTGATAGAAAGATGGGATGCCAGGCATGGCGAGAGCTGAGAGGGGTGACTCCTTTATCTTCAGGGACAACGCGGTTTGGCTCTGCTAATTCTTAAAATGCTTCTTGATCTGTGTGTGTGTGAGTGAGGGTTGTGTTGTTGGTGTTACTGACAGTTATTTTTATTCTTACCATTAACTCTTAATTATAGATTTCTGTGTTTTCTCTTGGTAAGTCTGAACATCGGTGACTTTTCTTGTTGTATTTTCCCATCTGATTTCTCCATACAAAGAATAAATTCTTCAAGACTAGGAAGAGAAGAGAATCTAAGACCACTAAGGGACCTCAGCAAATATTTAGTCTACTCCTTCCCTGCCTCACACATCCCACTTTGCAAATTAAAAGCAAACAAACAAAACTGAATAGCCAGAGACAATAAATGACTTGCCCTGGCCTGATAGTGCGTTCCTAGCGAATGGGAGGAAAGACACAGGTTTTAGTTTTAACTTCCCTGTCATCTGCAGCTCCCTCTCCTAGTTCCTCGATGCCCAAAATGACAAGATGATTTGGTGCTTCATTATGTGGCTTTCCTGACCTGGAGCTTTGGGCTGGGGTGACTGTGGGGATAGATTAGCTTCAGTGAGGGAGACAAGGATGAGGAGGGGATGGGATTTTATCTGGCCCTCTGTAATTGAATAGGTACATGCAAAGAAGCAGTAATAAGTCCACCTCAGTAGTCTTCAATGTTCCCAGATCATCAAACTAATGTCAAGAGACTTACCTTGACCGTAAGACGAGGGCATGACTTCTGTAAGACCCTTGCTGCTCTTGAATCTACCAGGTAGACTTCGCGTGCATAGTCTCTCTCAATCTATCGCTGTGACAGTGTCAAATTCAACTGAAAGAAAGAGTTGTGATTCTTTAGCCGGCCAGTACATGTGTTTTTACGTGGGGAACCTAACATTGAATCTATCCTCAGCTCTCCGTGGCTTTGATATCCTGAGCCTTATGTGTGCACACACTTTGCCTCTCTCCTCCCCTAGCACACCCCAGGATAATAAAAATCCGAAGGATCTGACCAAGAACGAGAGCTCTCTGGACATGCTCCTCCATAAGAGTCCTGCAATTTCCAGCACGAGCTGGCACGGCACGGTGTGGTGTGCGGTTGGAAAAGCAGTTTGTTCCCTGCTAATGATGGCTGTGGATTCTGAAATGAGGCACAGCAGGTGGGACAGTGGGACTCAATTTTCAAAATCTGTGCCCTAAAACATGTTTGCTTAAACCTTGTCTTCACCACTCTTTAGGGGCCTCCGCAGCCATCAAAACCAGACCCCAGGAAAGGAATTCAAGGCTTCTATTTTTCAACAACACCTCCACAATCGCCACTGTGATTCGGAGGTTGTCGGAGAAGTTCAGCCGCCCTAGGTCTCTCCTCCCCAGAGTGATGAATTAAATCACTTGCAGTTCCCAGGGGTGGGAGAGAGAACCCGGCCTGCCCAGGTACCAATAGTAACTTTAGAAAAGACATGTGGTGTCTCTTAGCATGACTAACAGCGTTATGACATGAAGAATTCGTTTCTCACAATAATGTCCAAATAAGGCGTTAACAATGCTGTTGTCTGCCTCTGGAACCTGTGAATGTGGAAAGAAATATTTGCACCTTTTCCAAATTAGAGGACTTTAAGATTTTTCACATTTAGTGCATCTTATAAAGCTCAGATCTTCCTGGCAGGCCACCCCTTCCCCTGTAAGTGAACATCCATTTGTGGGGCAGGTGCGTCTGCATATTAATAAGGAATTTAGAAACCCTTGAGGCAGAATGATTCTCCCTTGAAATTGATTGGTGGCTTCTATGTTCTTTTCCAACATTCTAAACCGGCGTGTATTTTCTCTTATGCTTTCCAGTGATCATTCAGGCAGAGGGCGGTGAGGGGCTTAAAGGGGGTCGCTGCACTTGAAGCCATCACCTGACTACTCCCTCAGGCAGGGACCTGCAATCCTTCCTGGGGATTTTGTGTTGTGTTGGCTTGAAGGTGATACTCAGTAGAGAATCCGTCAAAAACTCCAGCCTTCATTTGTGAGCGCCGTTTCTCTTTAAGAAGAAAGTTTTTAGCACATTTCTCAGGGCCCCTGAGTCAGGGAGGAAAAAAAAAATCCCCTGGGATTGAACGCTCCCTGGGGAGACGCAGGTGGCACGGTTGTGAATTCAACAGACTTTTTGAGCAGCATCAGGGTCTTCAAATGCAATGCATTATCTTTCCATGTAATTCAATCACCTGCTATTTTATGGCTCTATTTGATTTGATTAAAACCTCTGCAACCAAATCATTTGTATTATAAATTATACGACTTCCTATTTTTTATTTCCATCACTCTTGATCCCTTTCGGCGGGTTTCTCTAGATAATTCAATTACAAGCCGTTTTAGAAAAGTTGCAATTTAATCAATAAAGAGAAGACCAAATCTCTAAACAACATCTACAGCCATACAGTATCTCAAAATCTATCTCCATTTCAAGAGATGTGTTATGTTATACTTCTGGCATGATTCTTGCTTGTGCTGTTCTGTTGTCTTTGGTTAAATTGTTATCGCCAGCCCCTTGTGCATTAAAAAAAAAAAAGCATGAGTGGTGAAGTACTTGTTTCAAAGTAACTTTGTGCCTATTCATTCTACCCTTTAAGATGGTACTGAAGAAATCCCTGCCCCATAACTGGCTTTGATTCTTGGCTCTAGCTCCTCAACGCAGCTTCCTGTTAACACGCACCCACGGAGGCAGCAGTAACACCTCGAGTCGTTGGATTCCTGTAACCTGCATGCAAAATCTGGGCTGAGTTTGAACTACTAACTTGTACGTGGCCCAGCCCATCTGCTGTGGGCATTTGGAGAGTGAACCAACAGATGTGAGCACTGGTTCTGTCTCTTTGTCTCTTGGAGCTAATTTTGTTTCCCACAGGGTATTCACTGTGGTGACAGTGTTTTTGCTTTGGCACTGCGGCACATCCGTGCTTCTCAAGCTTTAGCAGGCATCAGAATCCACTGGGGGCTTGCTAAAATTCAATGTCTGGATGCCATTCTGAGAAATTCTTACGCTTTTTGAGCTAGGATGTGATCATTCAGTCTTGCAGTTTTTAACCAAGGCTGCTTATCTACCTGCCATGAGTTGTCAAGGACCATTTTGTGCAGGAACTTCAGTAAATGAATGTTTTCCATGTCAGGACCCAGAATGAAACACTTGCTGGATCGTCCTGTTGACTTTGTGTAGCTTGTATGTTTGAGATGAGTGCCAGGGGCACCTAGTGAGCAAAATGGCAGGTACTGCCAAGATGGCTGCGCTCACATCAAAGGGAAGCCTTACACAAATTGAATTTTGATCCTGGATACCAGTTGGTTGGGGTTACCCGATATGAGGCCACTTTCACAGTAAACATATAGAATATATTTTTCTCAACAAGGTCTCCACAGCCTAGGATGAAACATTATTTTGCTGCTAACATACCAAAGTCAAGAAATGCATTGAATAGCCTAGAAAAGCTTCTCACGGCTCCGCGATTTCCCCACCCCGCTCTGCAAGAAGACGAGGCTGACATTAGTCATGTGCTTTACTTCAGACAGCTACTTCCAGATTTGTCGGATCAAAATATCTTATAAATGGCTCAAATGTTATAACAAATGGTTCAAACCTCATGGCACTTGTGAAAAACAATTTAATGGGGTCCCTGAGCACCTACAGGATAAAGAAATTTGAGTTATGAGCTCTAGCCGCATTTTGATGTAAGGTTTGCATTCAGTGTGTCTCTGTGTGCACTAAGTATTTCTCTTTGTAGAAGAACCCCTGTTTTTTTTTTCTTTCTATGGCAAAGTCAGAAACAAACATACCTACAATTTCTATAACATTTATAACAGGGCAAGGAATTTATTTTTCATGGATGTGGGAACGTCTGTATTGTTCAGATATTCAGATATTTTATGTTAAGACATGAAAATGGAACAAATGTTAAAGAACATTTCAGTTAGTGTTCCTATTTTACTAGCAAAACCAGTCTAGTGATTGTTATGTGGTCGTACATTTTTTCAATGCTATTGCTAATTGTAGTTTTTAAAAATTCACGTCATTATAGGTTCCTCGGAAAAGGAAGTTGTTATACCAATGTGTCTGTGATTTTGGTGCACTTTGTCCAGTGTGGATAAGATTTAGCCTGAGTTCCATGGGGAGAAAGCCAGTTTCCCTAACATAGTTGATGTTGCACCTGATGGGTTGAAGGACTTACTAAAAGAAAATATATTCCCATTCACCCATTGGCAGCAGGGCTGTAAGGTATCCTGCCAAAGTGTGCCAAGTATCCAGAGGGCTTCAGAACATGTCTAGAATATACATATATGTTCAAAAATTATGCATGAATTTCAATGTTAATGCTAAAATAACCCTACCTTTTGAGAATTGTTAAGTATTTTTATTTTTGATGATTTCTACATAGTTGATTAGGGTGATTAGGATTGAGGGCTACAGGAAGGTGTGTGAGATCACCATTTCCACATTCTCTTTTTTCCTTTCTGTATCTTGGGAAAGTTGGGGGGAGACAAGGAGAGACACCACACCCAGCCTCCCAAATGCCTCTGCACCCTGGCATGGAGGACAGCCAACCCAGCGTCCCTGATGTGGGGCATGCTGTGAGAGTTCTGCTCATGAGGTTTCTGTAGTTCAACAATTCTGAACTACTGCTGCTCATCCCCACTTTTGAATTCCATTGTTCTACAGACATTTTGACATACTCTCATCATCAAATTTAACTGTGGCAGTGTGTGAAAGAGATCAAGCCAGACAAGTCTAGGATTATTAAGAAATATTTATTAACCAAGCTTGGTGATAACAGGACCCACTAGATATGAGCAAATGACAAGTCCATATGGCAATCCAGTCTGAAATGAAATCCAGAGAGGAACAAATGGTCATTACCCTGAAGTCCATCCATTAAACTGAAAACCTATATTCCAGCTTCACCAGCTGTGTAAGTTACACTAAGAAACATAGTGCTAACAACCTGGATGCACTTAACAAAGAGGCAGAGACATTCACCTTTTTCTGGCTTCTCTGCCCACATTCAATTACCGTTAGGCCTCACCTCTCGTGGAACCCTTGAACGCGCACAAGTTAGAAATACAAAGCATCTTAGCATTTACGTTTTTACTGCCCTGCCCAAGTACTGAACAGAGGGTGAGGAATACGGACGTACAAGGGCCATGTTCAGGAGCTACCTGTCCTTAGAGTCTGTCCTGGCTAAGCTAAAGCAAGCAGGTACCAGGAGGGCCAAGTCAGAGTACTAGAGATACGGAAGCACACGACCAAGAGAGAGAGCCCCTCCCTATCATGGGCCTTTATGGGGGCTTGTGAGGGGAGTAGTTATGCAGCAATGCAATCCTGCCCCCTGTGAGGTTCCAGGTGGTGACAGGTGAGTGTCACATTTGGGCAAAAGGGACCACATGGTGGGGAATTGGGGGTGGAGAGTGCCTTCCAAGCCTCTGACCCTGAACTAACTGCCTACCCCACAATATAACATCAAATTAGTTCATTTTGATTTCAGTATTCATGAGCTAAGACTATGAACCATTGGAATGTTCAGATTCTAATGGGCCCAGAGTGAACACTACTCAGAGGCTGATCAGAGGTCCCACGCTTCCTAACAGAGTCCTATTTTATAAAGTGGTCAATGTAATCGTGCTGTAACCACAAAGAAACAGTTTATTAAGTAGTTCCATGCCAGGGTCTGTGCTGAGCACTATGCATGATTCATTCTGTATTAATTGTCACAGCCATTCAATCACTGAAGTTAGTGACAGTCCTACAAGTACGTAAGGCTGTTAGGCTTCTTCCTATCCCCATCCTGCAAATGAACTGCAGCTTAGGGAGATCCAGGAACTTGCCGAAGTTCATACAGCTAAGAAGTGGTAAAGCCAGGATTAAAACATCAGGTCTTTCCATCATTCCAGTCAATCCTGTTTCCACTGCCTTGCAGGGGACTGGGAGGGATTATGTTCTTATGAATGAAGAGTTGAGCACAGATTCAAGCTGAATGGGCAAGTGGTTCATTCCTTCTTGGCTCCTAGGATTTGCTGTGGAGTGGTCTGACAAAGAAGATGCTCAGACTTTGGATTTTTATAAGACATATTGTAAAAAAAAAGTCTTCTTTTCTTTCTACTGCCACAGTGAATACATTTTTTTTTCCCTAGAGGGGGTAGGAGAATTGAGGAGTGGGGTGACGAGAACCGGTTAAAAGAGAAGTCTCGCATGCCTGGGCTTGATGAAAAGCATGTATCCCAGAGCCATGAGTAATTGTTTATGACTTCTTCATCCTAATAAATTCATATCCACAGGGGGCCAGTTTGAGATATGATTAGGTCACAAGTGAAATGAGTTTGGTGGTCTCAGCATAATCCCCATTGGACATCAGTTCGCTCCCACGATTGCAGCACAATTTTGTCCATGTCTGCAATATCGTCTGCTTCTGCTGGGGAAATGCTCAGAATTGAATTAACAAGGGGCATCAGGTCACCCTGAAGGTGTGCAGAGGCAACCTATGGTGTAAGGAATAGTGCCTTGTCAACGGAGTTGCACATAGCTGCGGCTGCCTGTCCCTCACCTCTTTGTCTCTGAATCCAACTCCCTGGCCTTCTTAAGTGGATCAACAGTGTGCTCTGTGAGTTTCCAGACTATAGGCCAACAGAGGTTACCTAAGTCATAAATAAGCACCTTGCTAATTGTACTTGCTTCACAATTAGACTGATGTGTACGGGTAACCTTTCCGAAGAGTGCTTTGATGCTCAAATTGGTTCCATTGCTTCCCTCAGCGAATATTCTTCTCTTAAAAAGGCGTAAGTAAATTGATTAGGAAGCAAAATCTCCCGAGAAGTTAAAAATAATTTATCTTACCTAATCTCATCAAAAGTCTCACAAAATTTAATAAATTAAATTTGAAACTACAACATGAAATAAAGAAGTGATACACAAAATAAAGCTGTTAAAAGGCCAGAAGATCTTTGGAAGCCTTATGCACTTGCCACTGTCATAACAATCTTTACGATTGAACTGACATACTTATGATTATTTAATTATATGATTATTATAAACTGGTAGACAAATTAGCCATTAAAGTCATTTTTAATCGAATTAAAATTGTGACAGTTCTAGTTGACTCAATTCAGTCTCCGTTATCATTTGTAGAAAATACTGTGGAATATATTAAGTGCCCAACTGTTAACATACTTTTGCAGAGCACTTTAATAATGACTTTTTTTAGACTTATTTATTTGAAAAGTAGAGTGATAGGAAAGGAGAGAAAGGTATTTTATCTACTGATTCACTCCCAAACGCTCACAGTGGTCATAGTGAAGAGCAGGAGCTGGGAATCAAACTCCATGTGGGTCTTCCTGATGGGAGGCTGTAACCCAAGCACTTTGATGATCACTAGGTACCCAACTACATACAGAGTGAGTCTCCAAAGTCAGACAGTTGAAATACAGATACTAGTTCATGCATCTGGCCAGGGTATATAACCTCTGTAAGCATCAGTTTCATGGGCTGCATGAGGGTAAGCACTGTGTGTGTGTGTGTGTGTGTGTGTGTGTGTGTTGTGCATATTAAATCCGTATCTATGTAAAACCCTGAGAACAAATCATGACACACCATGAACTCTCAGGAATGTGACAAGTTGTGATGGTGGTTGTAAGAGTGATGATGATGATTAGGCTAAGAATTCTGTAAGTCTTACAGACTCTTAGTAATTGCCATGCCCTGCCCTGCCTCATCTTTGCGACTTCAGCATAGATAGAACATAGATAATGTCAACAGTTAGGGAAGTAACTTGTCTCTATATCTTCCCTGTCCTTCCTATATCCAGGCCTTGGTCTCTCCACATGGAACTGTGTAGTTCACCATGTACAATGAAAGAAGAACTGAGTTCAATATAAAGGAAGTAGTGAACAAATATTAAACAATTACATGATTATCCATGAGGGAAGTGATGTGGCTTCTTGGTCTAAGTGTTTGTCATTGCCTTACTTTGTTCACCAGAACCCTCCAGTGTTTTGGGGAGTGTTGACACAAACACACTGGTGTTCACGGAATTGGCAACCTCTAAGTCAAGTAATTATGTTTTGCTTATCTTAATTGGATTTCCAGTGGGTCCTTCCCCACTTGTTCTAAAGCACAAGTCATCAACCCTTTGGCAACCAGTCTCAATTCAATACCTCAGAGATTCCCTGAAGTCCAGTTTTTATTTAATAAGACACTTGAAATGATACTCAGGATACATATTACTTGCATGATGTGTTACAATTTTCAACATGGCTTTCATATTATCTCAGTCATTTGTAAAATGGGTGAATCACAGAGTTTGAGAGAACTGCCTCTAAGTATAGCAGCCTGGGCAAGGGGGCTTTCCCTGAAATCTGGCTGTTTCCTATTTGATATACATCCTTCTCCCTTAACAAAAAAAAAGGTTCTCCTTTGACATGCAACTCAGATATCATTTCACTGAACAGAGCTGTCTGATAAATCATTGCTCCTATGCCATTAGCCCATCACTCCTCTCGTTGCTTTCATGATGCTTGTTTCACCTAGGACACAAGTCTTAATGCATTTGTCATGAAATCACTATTAGTTGTTTTTTTTTTTTTGTATATTTGCCCACCTAGTTCACATTGCCTATGTCGATGGGAGCACCTGTTGCACAAAGAAATAATCGGATTTCCATTCCCAACACATAGCAGAGCATCTGGCATGCAGTAGATGATGTATAATCTGAATCCAAACCCTGCCCGATCCTTGACACACCACACTACGCTGATGCACATATCCTTCTGCTAGCCCCTGGCAGCTGCTGCGCCGTCACTATGGGCCAGATACTGTGAAGTGAAACCAGATGAAAAACATTTCTGACTAATGGAAAAAGATGATATTGCTTACTTAGGGAGTAATGAATGAAAAGGCTGAAGAATGCTTTCATGATATGACATATCAAGCCCCAATTAACTTCACTGTGCATTGAACACAAGCAAACCAAGAGAATTCGGGCAGTACAGGCAGCCGGCAAGCCTTGTTGAGATGGAGCATTTTCTATTGTGTTGTTCATAAATTGATACAGAAACCCCAGAGGTAAGCAGTTGAAGGAAAGGTAAATCATAAGGAGGAATTAGATTCAGTTCTTCCAGTTGGGTTGCAAGGACAAGGAAGATTTTCGATCTCAGGTTCATAGTTGAATCAGCTGTTAGAATTGCTGGTGCTTATGTGAGTTTGCACCAACATATCCCTTGAACCTGATCCTGGTCCCTCTGGGTTGCATCCCTTTGGATCAATCAAGGGTTCCTATTGTAGTACCTCTTCATTTTGCAAAAGGTCTGTTTTTTCTCTTGGTACCACACAAATAGACATGTAGAGCTGTTCAAGATGTGTTTGTGTGTCATCAGACCTTTGCTGAAAATTAGATTTCCTCAACCTGGGCTGCGTTCTCTTTTCTCCATCCTTTCACCTCTCTGTAATTCTTGCTTATTCTTTGGAGTTCAAGTCAAGTCTCCCACCAGCCTCACCTCAACAGAGTTTGGAGTTTGGGAAGCCATCATATCTCTTCCTTCTTAGAACAACTAGTCATTGAATAAGATCTCTAATCATTCATGATGGGTCAATAGGAGGGTGAGTGCTATGTCAGGCTTTGCTCACTATTTTCAGGACCCAGCCAATAGCAGAATCTTGGTAAACATTTTAAAATATTGAAAAAGACGAGTGAGTGAATTAAAAACCCTTACTTGTTCTGGGTCTCAACCTGGATAGACTGTTTCCTTGCATATACCGTTCTATGACACATTTATTCATTCATAAAGCAACTGTTTGCTCTTTTTAATTTATTTGAAAAGCAGAGAAAGATGTCTGCCAGTGCTCATTCGCTTCTTGCATGTTCACAGCACCTAGGGCTGGGGAAGGTCAAAGCCATGTGCTGAGAACTCCCTGAGAACTCTGTATGCTGAGACTTGAGGTCTCCCCTGTGGGTGGCAGGGAGCTGAGCACTTGCGCCTTCGCCTGCTGCCTCCCCACGTGTGCATTCATGGAAATATGGAATTGAGAGCAGGGCTGAACTCAAACCCAAGGCACTCTCATATGGGTTATATAACAGACACTGCTCTACACAAGTAAAACTGACCACAGACAGAAGCATTTAAAGAACGGAGTTCAGTGTTGAGTGAGTTAAAGACTGCAGTTTCTAGTTGCTGAGTTCTTGCTCAGACTTGCTGGCTCACACCGTCCCAGTGATGTCCTTTGATTTTATTCTTTTATACTAGTTTCCCTTTTGATCATCCCTCTGACCTCCCAGCCTCAGTGTTCTGGTCTGCCATCCCGGGATTCTCATGCTGTCACTGAGCTTTGTTGGGTCTTTAGTGCCTCCTCTGCTTCATGACTTCTCCTCGGAGTCTGTCCTCTCTGCTGGTTCCCTGTCCTGTTTTTTTCTCACTACACTCACGCTTCTGAGGCATCCGGAAGTGCTCCGGGGTTCTGCCAATTTCCGCAGACCTCACTTGTGGCGTGCAGCAGGAGAGTGGAACTGGCCTTTGATTGGAAGTGAGTGCCACTTCGGGTTTTGTCACTTTTTATTTGTCTGATGTGGGATACCCGAGTTCTCCAAACTTCAGTTTATTCATCTGTAAAATGAAAATAATAATAGCAGTATATGTGTTGTCAGGTTGTTGACGAGTTAAGGGGGACGTAGAGTACTTACGGTTAGCTCAAAGCTTGGTTGTGGGTTGTTTTACATAAGACTCTGGCTTTTGTCGCAATGTGCAGCCATGTTTCTATCTGAACGCAGGTAATTCCAGCATTCCTCCATCCGTTGACCCAATGTGCCTCCACCGAGTTTGTTCCTCATTGCGATGTTCATCTCGGAGCCAGAGGTAGTCCCCGCTCCTGCTTGGGTTTTGTACTACACTTTAGCAGTGGCCACAAGGACCCTTCTGTGTCATTTATACCAAGAAACCCCATGGAGATGATATGTCAGCTATCTTTTAAAGGATTTTTTTTTTTTAGAAAGGCAGATTTACAGAGAAAGAGAAACACAGAGAGAGTGTGCTTCTATCCACTGGTTCATTCCCCAGACGGTTCCAATGGTCAGTGTTGGATCAGGCTGAAAACAGAAATTTGGAATTCTCGACTAGATTTCCCACATTGGTGGCAGGCCAGCTTCTCTGCTTCAACAGTGTCATTAGCCGAGAGCTGGACTGAAAGTGGAGCAGTTATGACTCAGATTGGATGCCAGTGTTACAGGTAGTGGCTTAACCTACTGTGCCACAACGCTGACTTTGTGTTATATGGATTGTTACTCTCGTATTCCATGTGTTCCTTTTTATTGCCTGCGTCTGATCGTTTCGGTTTAATCCACCAAGTGAGATATTTTATTTTTTAAAAAAATCTGTGATGAAATAAAAAAAAATACCAGATTTACTATGATTTATCTGTGGGTGGTAAAAGAGTGAAACTGGAAATGTTGATCTTAAGGCGATTGTGTAAAGTTGTGTCGATGACCCCGTCGCTGGGAGTGAAACAGGTAGAAGTGTGGGATCAGTCAGTTGCCACTTTTAATTCGCAGATCGAATCAATTTCAGTTATGACAACAGTTTAACACGGTGATTTTTTTTTTTCGGTATTTTCCAGGAATGAAAACAATACAATTATTTCTTGTGCAGGGGCCAGTAATCCCTAGTAATTCATCTTTTTTTCACTTAGTGCCTCTAAAATGGACAAGGAGAATTAGCACACAGCCTGTAGTGTGTAACAAGATGGTCAGTCTCAACATTCAACTCGTGAGTGAGAGGCAAAGAAAGACCTGGAGCGCGAGAGAGGGGCTGGATACCTCAAGCAAGGATGGGTGCAGCAAGCACTGAACCCTCCTCGCTCGTCATTTACCCTTGACCAAACAAGCTCTGAGACTTAGATAACAGTGCAATAATTTACCTCTACGCATGCCACCCCTTGTTGGATTTCCAGAGGTTATCATTGCAGCTGATAATTTTTAGTTTGGTCATCTCAGTTTTTTCCAGTAGAGGACCAGTATGGTCTGAAGCTTCTGCATTTGGATGCTTCTCTCCTCCACGGACAGGACCTTCCGAATGAGTCCTTTCATGAGATTTGTTTCTGCTAAGGTCTGATTTTCAAGGTGCTTTTCTATTCTGGGGCGATCTGCCGGGCACTTAACCTATCACAGACCTGAGAGTTCTGAGGGTTCTTTGGAAGACAAAGCATTTCTAGATGCTTTCCTTGAGGATGTGTCAAGGGCAATACAGACAAAAGACTGATGTCTCCTTTACCAGCGTGATAAGTATCTCAGGATATTCTGCAGGAATCAGATCTGTCTCTACAAAGTGCTGTATTCCCATTCAGCATGATAGGGGTGAATATGTGTGTGCTACATGTGACAATGGTGAAGACTTATCTTTGCCCTCAGGGCTGAGGGCTGTGCCGCTGCTCAAGCGATAGGTTGATAGGATGAAGTGGAGATGATCTGCTTAAAAAACACACACACACACATACACGCACATTAGGGATGTGTGTAAGAATTAAAAATGTGCCTCTCTGTTTATCTGGCTTTATTTTATAAGTTCCAAAGGCATTTCTATTCGTGGCACCAAAATCCCTTGTAAAAGTAAAGTAAATCATTCTTGTATTGACCATTTTTTTCATGTTGTTCTATTGAGACATCTTCCCAACTGAGTTTCTTATTGAATTGTATTTCTATAAGGGTATGGTAGGTTAGCAGCACATTTTTATGGTACACAAAAGATGTGCCTCCTGAATTTCCAATGCCTTGCATATTGTTCCCCACAGAAGAAACATCTCGCAAATGCTAAATAAATCACAACAGAAACATTTGGCGCTTGCTGCTGGTGCTCGCTCTCTCCCCCTCAATTTTTTTTCTTCCCTCTCTCTCTTTCGGTTTGCGTTGGCTGGAATATCCATTACGATCCATCTTACCTATTTGATTAATTTGTAATAAATTCAGCCCTTTGGAAATCTCTGCCTGCATTTCTAGACGGGTTCCTCTTCTACAGGGTTTATTTAATATGTGTCTCTGTGCACCTATATGGATGAAAATTTAATATGGTTTAGAAGCCTTTAAAAACACACACGTACATGGTGTTTGCTCTGAATTAAGTGCTCATATTTGACATAGCCTTGTGGTTAAAAAAAAAAAAAATCCGTAAACGTATGACCAGACAAAATTGTTTAGAGGACAATTTCTTGAGAAATGAATGTGACACGTGGTATCATTTCAGGGGATGAAATATCATCATATTCCAGATGAGCAGCAAATGTAATTATAAGCACTGGAAGGGCATCCTTACTTCTTTGTGGGACTTGCTCTGATGGCCTGTGTTATGTGAGATCCCATAGCCATGTTGCAAGGTTTGCTTTAAACTTGATGTAGTGGAGTCGTTGCATCTCTGTGCATGAGAAATGTCCCCCTCATCATTGCAGCACCATAGTAGGGATGTTTTGAGCCACCTTGCGTCTGTATTAGGATAAGACGCCAAAGTAATGCATTTACTCTTATCTGTCCCCGTGTACTGAGGAAGGCATGACAAATCTGTCTTCTGCTTGGGAGTAAGATCAAGGGAGGAAGCAGTGTAGTCTTTGTTCAGAGAAGTGTAGGATCAGAAAAGCGTATTTTACAAAACATGTTAATTGTCTTTTAAAGAAAACCTAAGGGGCAGACAGATATCAGCCTTTTTACAGTAGACTTGTATGTCCCACTCTACCCCCTTGGCATTTGTGTCACATCACCATGCATCTTACGACATTGAACTTGCTGAGCTCCACGGTAAATGAACGGTGCTTGGTGTGTGCGTGAGGAATGGAAGAGAGGCTAATTGATACATACTCTTTTATGCCTTATCTGAATGTTTCTATCCACGAATTGTGTGGAAATGGGTAATCCTTCCATTGACTAATTATGTCTGGTCAGTTTTTCTGCACTTGGCCACTCTTGGACGATTCATTCCTGCCCCATTTTCTGAGTCATATCCTCTTTTCAGCTCTGCAAGGTAGACAAAGACCCTGGCCTCCAGGGGACTTTAATCTGATGGAAAGGATAAGACAAAGGCAATTGTAAGTAAATTAAAGCAGAATCAAGTACATTTTGTGTAGACACTGTGTTTCAGTGATTCATGGGACAAAGGAGGTTCCTGTTCTAGTTCAAAAATAACCCATAAATAGATCTGTGAGAACTGATTCACTTATGACGGCTACAGAAGGGGAAGAGAATTGAAAGTGAGAACGGGCCTGACTCAAGGCACTGGGACCAAAAATCTTGGCAATAGTTAGAGAAAATATAAGGTAATTCAGTTTAGATTTGGCTTCACTTGACTGGAAAAAAAAGGAGAGAACCTTGGAGACTGTAAAGAATGCTGGCCAAGGAAAAGCCAGTGAAATTAACCCTGCTACAGGGAATGAGATCATTTCATGACATGCTCTGTTGAGGACCTAAGAGGCCTGCGACCACCATATACCTGCACCCTCGGGTGGGGAAATGGTGTGGAGATCCTTGAATGTCAGGTTAGCAGGTGCTATTATGTCCTTGAAATCAAATCCTTTGGTTACGCATAATATCCAGGAACAACTACAGGTGTCCTGAATCAAATTCCTACTCTGATTCAGATGAATTATGGGAAACTTTATACAGTTCTTTTCTCACCTTTTGTTCTGCTGTATCTACTGAATCTAGGAGGGGATGCCAACTCCTGAGAAAACTGCCCTGACCTCAGTGTGGAAGGTGCTGCCCCCTGGCGGCCCCCTCGTGCTTTCCAGCTGCATACTTTCCTTCCTGCGTTTGTGTTTTTCTGTATTACAATATTCTGTCTCCTCTTGCAAATCAGGAAAAGATCTGTTTTGTTCATCACCTTATCCCAAACCCCACAAAAAGTTTCCGTCTAAAGTTTACAATCAAAAAAATGGCTAAATGCTAATAGTCATAATTACCTAATGAAAGATTTACATTCAAAGAATTATTCACGTTCATTAGCCATTGGCAGGATCAGCCCAGTCCCCGTGACCCCAGACAGAATGAATCCATCCTTTCTGTGTCAGATTCCTTTCAGGGGAAGGTGACTTCTATACAAACTTTCCCGAGCCTCCACAATCCAGAAGACTTGGACAACTGAAATTCATTGTCTCATAGTTCTGGAGGCTACAAGTGTATTGCAATTTTTGATGGGACTGATATCGTTTGAGGCAAGCAGGAGAGATGACGCATGCTTTCACCTGCATTCTGATAGTTTGCTAGCAATCTCCAGTATTGTTTGGCTTGTAGATGCGTCAACCCATTTTCTACCTCTGTGTTTACATGGCCTTCTCCCCGTGTGTCTGTCCCTGTCTCCACATTCCCCCATTTTGCAAGGATATCAGTCACATTGGATTATGGCTCATTTTATTCACCCTGCTTAGCTTCATCAACTGTGATGCCAAATCACATCCTCAGATAATAGAGGTTATTGCTTTACACGTGAATTTAGGAGCAGGATTGCAATTTTACATATAATAGTATTTGTTTAACAAATGACTAACTAATCCGAAACTGGCATGGTCATTGTTTTGGACTGTGTGTACTCTTCATAATAGGAAGAGTCCTGAAAAATTAATATCCTAATTTTGTGTTAACATTAAACTCTAAGAATTATTCAGTCATCTTTTTTTAAAAGGACATAAGAATGTTAAAGATTATGTGTTCCAAAGGCCCAGTATGGTAGCCTAGCAGCTAAAGTTCTCACCTTGTACACACCGGGATCCCATGTACCAGTCCTAAACCCCACAGCCCAGCTTCCCATCCAGCTCCCTGCTTGTGGCCTGGTTAAGTAGTAGGGAACAGCCCAAAGCCTTGGGACCCTGCACCTGCGTGGGAGATCTGGAAGGGACTCTGGTCTCCTGGCCTCGGATTGGTTCAATTGCAGCCATTGTGACCACTTGGGGAATGAATCAACAGCCAGAATATCTTCTCTGTCTCTCCTCCTCTCTGTAGATCTTTGTAATAAAAGTTAAAAAAAACATTATGTAGTCTGGATGATGAGTATGGATGCACTATAGTTTTAAATTTTAGCCCAGGAACAAAATCAGAAGTGTGGTCTTTGGAATCACTGTGCCATGTCATTACTATAGAATGGTGATTAAATGGACCTTGCTTCACTCTCATATCTTGAGGATTATGCTTTAGGTCAGGGTAGCTTTTAGTAAGTATTAAGAATTCTCAGGAATAATGCCTTTGCAATCAAAAGGTCCAAATGTGCTTAATTTCAGTTTGATTCTTCTACTCTCAGGCCAGAGTCTAGCGGTAGGTTTCCAGGAGAGAGGGTGGAATATCAGACTGACTTGTATTTCTGTGAATGTTCTATATGCTGTGTTTTTTAATTACCTGAAGAAAAAAAAAAGTTGTCACATTTGTGGCCTTATGAAATTAGGAGATGTAGAACTGTCCAGAGTCTTTAAGGAACCTAGAAGGCATAGGGCACACTAATTCTTTTTGTCAGGAAGGAATGTGGTGGGTTTTGATGCATCTCTTAGGTCTGTTCTTAAGACACCCGTGTCCATTGTGGGCATGCCTGCTTTGGGTCTCAGGTAGTCTGATTCCGATCCCCCTTCCTGCTGATGTATGCCCTGAGAGATAGCAGGTGGTGGACCAAATATTTGGGTCCACGTGGGAGGCATGGATAGAATCCCAAGATCCTGGCACTGGATAATTAAAGCTATTTAGACAGTGAACCAGTGAGTGGGAGATCTGCCTTTGTCTAACCTTTTCTGTCTCTACTTTTTAAATAGAATGAAAATCATTTTAAAATATAGTAAAAAAATTTTCTAAACTAGCTAATCACTGCCATGTCAATATGGCCCAATATTGAGGGTGACATTGGAGGTAATCTAAGATTCAGGAAGCTTGAAAAAAAAAATATATATATAGCTATCAAACCAAGATAACTATTAGTGAGAGGAACAAATGGGAGATTATGAAAGAGGAAACAAGGAAACAAACCATGACAAAAAGAAATGGGAAGATGAAATAGAAAGAAAGGGAAGGGGGTATAAATAAAAGGAGAAGTACAAGGTGAAATGAAAAAAAAGAGGAAAAAGTCTAACAAGATGGGAAGGATGGAAGTAATCATTGATGGATAACACGACATAATTTGACATCATTTCCATGGCATTTACCTAACAACGTCCCCGCCTGAGAATCAGCTGTAGTCTCTCGACTATGTCTCCTCACTTGTGACCTTTCCTATCAGACATCAATGATGTTCTTGCACTTGCACTTCATCTGGACTTGAAGATGTTGATGATCATGGGAGGGTATTTTCAAGAGATAAATCTGAATGAAGTCATTCCGCTGACTTAAGAATTTTCTCTTTCCCTTTTCTGTAAAACCTTTATTTTATGCAGATTCTGCAGCCTTTTCTCTGAAGCAAAGGAAACATCAGTTTCTTGCGCATACCGTTAAGTGCGGTTGAGACAGAGCAAAGCTGTGACTGCGGAATAGCTACAGTGTCCTATGTTCTTTATGTATACAGAGCTCTTCCAGGCTGATCCTGTAAAATAATGAAGGGAAGCATTGGTGAATTAAGTAGCTTGTTAGTCATGGGGGCATCAGAGAATAAGGCTTTGCTGGGGTTCAATACATAGAAGTGGCAATGAGAAGGGAGGGGATCAAAGTACTGCTTACTGACTACCTATTAAGGTATCCTGCAGTTTCAGTATAGAAAACAGCTTCATTTAGAGCGGCAGTAATTTATTGCCTCTCACTTTAGGGACCTGGGTTAAAATTTGGTCTTGACACAGCCTAGCAAATTGTTCAGGATGAAGAGAGCAACTGAGGCAGTGTATGGTTCGAACCAGGTTTTGGGTGGGTTTTCCCTACCCATCAATCGTAGGTGCTTTCTTGGTAGGCAAAATGTAGAAATGAATCCCTTTCCAACCCTTTCCTCTACCTTGTAAGCATCTACCTGTGATGCTTACAAGGGCAGGGCCCGTACCCAGGCCTGTTGTTATTGGAAGAAAGTACTGCCCAGCACACCCGTACAATAGGCTGATGCTTCAGCTGTAACAGGTTCCTATAGGAAGGTAAGTCAAGATGTTGACTTTTTCCCTCAGCAATGTGGTCATCATACTTAAAGAGTGGTCCTATGATTGTCTTTGGAGAAAGCACCATTTCTTTGAATGTCAATTGATGTGCACACACACAAACTCACTCATTGAGTCAGCGGTGGCTAGTATGATCTGAATAACTGTGTCGTAGTAATAAAAGCATGATGATGTCTCCTGAAAATCCACTCTTACATGTGAAGCAGAAGTAACAGATCCCATAGCATTCTGTTTTCATGTTCATTCACAGGATAAATAATGGGGACTAAGAGAAACCAGCATAGAAGATGGGATAATTCTGTGGCCTCACCAGGCAAGTGCTGGGAACTTGCTTTCATGTCCCTGGCATTTTAGGGACCGTCAGATGCTGCAACCAGGTCTGCCTCAGGAGAAAACAGGGGGCTGTGTCTGTTTCAGTGGCACTCACGAGGCTTCCAAGAATCTTTATCTTGTCATAAGCATAAATAGGGAAACCATGTGCTGGCTTTAAAATCAACCAAACATTTTCATTAGTAAACGCCTTACTTTCTTTGTCCCTTAAATTATATTTTTTAAAAGATTTATTTATTTTTCTTAGAAAGGCACATTAATAGGGGACAGAGAGACCTTCCATCCACTGGTTCACTCCCCAAGCGGCCACAGTGGCTAGAACTGAGCCAATCCAAAGCCAGAAACCAAGACCTTCTTCTAGGTCTCCCACACGGGTGCAGGGTCCTAAGGCTTTGGGCCATCCTCGACTGCTTTCCCAGGCCACAAGCAGGGAGCTGGAACAGAAGTAGAATAGCTGGAACACAAACTTGTTCCCATTTGGTATCCTGCTGGATGCAAGGTGAGAATTTAGCCGGACCCCTGTCCCTGAAATTCTTACCAATAGGATTTATTTTTTCCTTTAAATGAAAACATTTCCTATATTAACAGCTAAGTCTTCACTCTTCATATATTCCTGTGAGGTAATTGTCCTGATTATATTATCTTTAAATTATTATTAATAAGAAGACATTGATACATGGAGAGATTAATGTGTCCAACCAGGTGGGATTTGAGCCAGGACTGTTTTGCATCAGAGCCCAAGTTTCACTACCACACTGCGAGATTGTTCAGTTCTTGTCCACTCATCCTGTGGATCACTCCTCTGTGAGAAGCCCCTGCTGTGTCTTGGAGTTCAGTAGAAAAATGAGATACCCACCCCTGCCTAAAGGGATCCCAGAGTCCAGTGAGAAATGTGAAAACTTCAATAAATAATTTTGCGTGAGTGATAAATGCAACAGTGGCATATGAACAACTAGGGACATATCAAAGAGAAACAAGTAGACCTCATGTGTCTGCAAATTTGGAGGATGCCAAGTGGAAAAAAAAATCCCTTTTCTAAGAAAGCCTTTTGAGAACTCTTTCCTGCTTTTGTCAGCAAATATGCAACTGACCCATGCTTCCTCCGTGTGACTGCCTGACAAGGCTGCAAGAAAGTTGCATTTACTCAGTGGACCAGCAAGGTGGGCAGCGGAAGGTTTCAGAGTCAGGGTGTCCTCTAGGAATGGAGCGAACCACTTTGCTGGAACAGGATGGTGATTGTTGCCATTAAAAAAATAATAAAATAAAATAAAACTTTAGGCCGATTCTGAGCTTCCAGAGCAGCAGCAGCAGCAGCGACTGATCGTAACATGAGTGTGGTTACTTGTCACATCATTTAAACCCCATGGCCTAAGTCTGAGGACCAGAACATTTAAATAATGCTTGCTTTCAGTTTTACAAAGGTCCTATAACTGGTAGGAGGCATTCTGTATTCAAAAGCAGAATGACTTCAGATTTCTTGTTCATATGCTGTTTTCCAAAATCTCCACTTAGAAACATACCTACCTGAATACTTGGATCAAAGCTTTTTTGACCAGTGATGGAAGAGTTTGGCTGTGGCTTGATGGCCATGGCTCATCACCCTTTGCTGTGGCAGGTATGTTATCATGTGCATTGTCAGCTGCTGTAAAAAGCCTCCACTGTTCTCAGGCTAACGTGTTCCTCAGGGTGCTCTAAGTGTCTTCACAGTTTCCCAACTTTTCTTATCTTCCCAATGGAAGGAAGAAAGCCACAGATACCATCTGGATGCTAAAAGTAGCTGATATTTATTAAGAAAACACATAAGCTCACAACAGTCGATTTTTCATGAGCAGAACCTAGGTTAAACAGCTTTTCAGGCTGGTCTGTATAGACTGATATTAACTTTCCCATTAAGCAGGGGAGACTGAATTACTGTTTCAGAATTTGATGATGGATGAAGAAGCAATACCAAAGTGACACCCCACTGCAGTTGCAGTAATGACGTTATCAAATCCTTTTCCTTTGTGATGGGAGAAGAACGAGCATCCTGAAGAGGAGGAGGATTTGTTTCTCTGTAAGGGTGTGTCTCCTGTTTCTCCCCGAGTATATTGGCTGTGGATGGAATCTAAAGGAAGCTGTAATCAAAACTCAATTCTCAGCTAAAGCCGGTGACCACAGTGAATAATTTATCCCTCCACACACACGCCTAAGATGATTGATCTAAAACCGAAAATAGAGACTGTGTCAGTTCTTTGAAGTTTCAGCTGTGAACAAGGGGTCAGAGAATCACCGCTTCATTGGGGCACACAATATTGTCCTATTGTTTGAGAAATCACCAAGTGGCAGCATTTCCGTTAACATATTCTCTAATATGAAAGTTGCAACTGAAAGTTCAGAAACTATGTGTTGCAGAACAGATTCCAGCGATGCGCCAGGCATCTGTCCCATTCCATGAACAGGCCTCGGAACAGATGTCTTGAATTTCTTCAAATCCAGAACATGCTGTCCAATTTTTTTTTTTTAGTGGTAAACATGCTTTTTTTTTTTTTCCCTTTTTTGTCACCGCTCACCAAAGTATTATATTTAATGCATAAAATATGTAAATTCTTAAGGCATCATTTTGCTCTTTAGTGAGTTTAGATATTACAAAACGGTTTAATTATAAAAACAGACAGACCTAGTCCTGGGACCTGTGCAGCTAGAAATAAATGTGCAATCAAAACTGCAATTACCTGCAGAATTTAGTGTAAACAGATCAGCAATCACATAACAAACACAGGCTAGTTTGCATTCTGATATGAATACAGTTAGATCCAAAGCAATTTTCCTTTATTTATCTTAGCTGCTCAGCATAAATAAAGCAAGGGCATTGAAGCAATTAGCATAATTAGAGTATCGTGGTCAGGCCCTGTGTGATTTCAAGAGACGTTTCACTTTAGAATTCTTTTTCCCACACAAGAGTTTCCCTGAGCCACTAAAATATCGCTTTGGGCATTTTTGTATTTCAAATTTGCAAGTTGTCAGTTTGAAAAACCCCTGACACATGGATGTGAAAGCATCTCACAGACAGCCACAGAAGCTTTACCCTCAGCTTTTCATTACCAAGAAGCTGGGGGATTTCCTTTCTCAGCTTTTCTCCTACTTGACGTTTAACCCTAGAAATGACAGTCCTAATTGTTTCAATTGCCTTTAGGTTGGGGTCCAAGAATTAAAGACAACTTGCCCCCCACCCCCACATACAAAAAAAGTAAATGGAAAAAAAAAATAGGAAATGATAGCATGGAGGAAGCAAAAGTTATGTCATGGGGTTAGCAGAGGTGTTGCTAAGAAGTGAAAGGTTCTGGCAAGCAGACCTGCAGTAGCCCCAGCCAACAGGGTACAGATCCCAGCCGGGCGAGGAGGCACTCTTGGTTTTCTTGCAGATGCTCTGCAAGAATGGGCAATGTTCTCTGTAAACAGTGATAGAGTAAAAACAAATGAAAAAGAAAGGTTCTATGTGTTGCTTCTGTGGTTTTTTGTTTTGTTAATTCTTTGGGGCTTTTTTTTTTTTTATCAAAACACTAGAGAGAGGCTATGTTTGGTTAGAGGGACAAAGAGACTGGCCTTGGATTGTGATGTGTGTCAAAATTTGTGCAGTCTATTCAAATGAAGTTTGTCTTAAACTGTTCGTGTGTGTGTGTGTGTGTGTGTGTGTGTGTGTGTGTGTGTGTGTGTGTGTGTGTTGTAATTTATTCCTGTAAAAGGCAGGGTGATAGCATCTGAGAGTGAGATGAAAAAAAACAGGAAGGATCATCACCCACTGGTTCATTCCCTCAAAGGCCCACAATAGCCAGGGGTGGACCAGGGTAAAGCCAGGAGTCAGGAACTCCATCCAGGGCCCCACTTGAGTGCCAGGGACTTAGGTACTTGAGCCATCATCTTATGTCTTCCCAGACTCAGTAGCAACAGGCTACATCAGAAGCAGAGGAGCCAGACTCAACCGATGCACCTCGGTGTGGGATATGTCTGGCCGCTTTCATTTTCCATAACGAACTTAACGATTCGTATCATTTGTTCCTTTTTGGGTCTTGCTAAGTGATCATCCAGTATATAGTGTGCCACCCTTTGACTTCTCAACTTTGAAGGATGTTTAAACCAATCTGGTATTTTGGCAATAAGGAATAGATTTGCTGTAAGTGTTCATGCACAGATTTTCACATGAATATTCCTTCGTGTAAATGCCTAGGAAGAAGATTCCTGGGTCCACACGGTTAACTTTCTAAAAAATGTCGAATTATTGTCCAGAGAACCTGTACCATTTTGCTCTGCATCCTTGGTAGCAGTTGGCTTTGTCACAACTATTTTTTTTTTTTAATTTTAGACATTCACCTAGCTATGTCATGATGTCTCATCATGATTTTAATTATTTCCACTTTGCAGGTGGCCAGTGACCCTTCATTGCATTTATTTCCTTTTGTAGATCTGTTTAAATGAAGTAGTGATGTCTCAGGTCTCTTGCCTGTTCTCATATATTTGCAGTCATAATTCATATTTGCACCCAGTTTTAATGTATCTTTGAAAATTATAGAATATCTCAGACAAGTATCCAGTTGTCAATTATTCTTGCTCGTGCAAAACTATTCTCAAAGATTCAGTAGTAGCCTAAATTAATGTTGGGTAAAATTTAGCTCAGACCAAGAGCTCCAGACCAAATGGACTAATAGAAAATGAAATTACTGTACAATAAATCAGGCCATCATTGAATTTCTGATCTTTTAGCCTTGTTTTTAGTGGTTTGGTTTTGTTTTTAAGAACACCTTGAACCCACTTTTCATTCCTTCTTTCATTGGCCTCACTCAGGCTTTTTTTTTTTAAATCAAAGTAACCAAGCTTTGCTGTTAGCTACAAATGGAATGCTTTCTGCATGATAGTGAAACTTACATCCTCCGTTGGGTTCTGTCCAGAACAGCTATGATAGGCAATTGAAGGAGCTTTGGAGAAGAGGTGACACAGCAGATTGTTGTGTTGTGGCAGACACTGTGCTTGTCCTGTATTACTTAATCCTGTGATGGTGGATGTTAGCACTACATCATAAATAAAGAACCTGGGTTCAGAGCTGAGAGATGACTTGTCCACGCTCATGAGGGTAATAAGTGATTGAACCCTGGATTTAAGCCCAGGCCTCTCTGTCTCTGGAGGACATCTGTTTTTATGTAGCTGCTTAGTAACCAGAAATCTATAATCAGAGAAGTCACTGCAAATGGACCTTAAGTCCTTACGAGCCATACTGTAGAATTATTTCCTATAAGACTCCATTTTTCTTTGTTTTCTCTTTGAAAATTTCTCCCATTAGTTAGCAAATTTTTTTTTCGCCAATAGCAGGGAAAGATCTACTAATTCTACCCTGGAAAAGGAAACAGCAGCCTGTCTTATTCTAAGTAAACGGCCACATGTTGTTGATCAGTAGTCTTAAAGAACCATGCTAATTCTTCGGTGTGCACTCAAAATGATATTGTGTTATTGAAAAATAGAAAATTCAAAGTGTATGCTTTCCTGCATAACCCCAGAAATGCATTAAATAGCATTCTTTAATTCTTCAACTCTTATGTCTGTGAGTCTACAGCCTTACCACCCTGAACACGCCCAATATTGTCTGATCTTGGAAGCCAAGCAGGGTGAGGCCTGGTTAGTACTTGGATGGGAGAAGTATGTCTGTGAGGATTACAACCCATGGACTTCTGAGTTTTTTTTCATGATAGAGAAGGACCTCCTATGGAAGGAATCCTGGGAATCATAAAATACTAATAATTGCTTAAAATGTTTAGCCTATATGCAACAAAATACACCATGAATAGAGTTAAAAGACTAATTACACACTGAAAAATATTGATAGTGCATAAAACAAAGAATCAACACCCAACCTATATAAAGGGATCTAACCTTTTGTTTGAGACAGACATTCCATTTGGATGGGAAGAATAGGAAATGTCACCAAAATTCAGAAGGACCAGTCAGTACATGCAATGACTGCACCTGAGCAGCAACGAGAGAGCCTTTGATTTCACAGATTAGCCAAGATCAGGAAGACTGATGACAGGAAATTTGGTGAAAATGTAGGGGAACTGATATTCCCCTTTACTGTTATTCTTTGACAATTCCAACCACTTCAGAATACTCTGGCCAGAACAAAGGGAGAGGGGTCAAGTTGGCAGGGTCTGTTAGAATTGAGAACGGAATTCTATTTTTAGGAATTGTATACCGTGAAATTTCTCAGTGAATCCAGTGTAGTGTTGACTATAATCAGCCCAAATTTGGAAATCACCTCCAGTAAGGGAATAGTTAAATCTGTTATGGCATAATATACTATGTAGGGAGGAAAAGTGATAAACTTACCTGTGGTATCTGAAAAAGTTATTGGTATGTATTGTTGGATTCAAAAAGTAAGCCACAGAATTTATATGAGCAGGTATATACTAGTACATGTATATGTGTGTATAATACCCATCATATACGTCTTACGATTGGTGGGAATGTGTTTCCACAATATTCTCTCCTGCATAATATGCATTGGTGTATAAAAAGATAGTATCTTTGGACAAGACTTTTGACATAGTAGTTAATACACAAGTTAAAATAGCCCATGTTAAAGAACCTGGGTTCCATCCCCAGCACTGGCTGCTGATTCCAGATTCCTGCCAATGCAATCCCGGAGCAGCAGTCATGACTCAAGTACCTGGATTCTTGGCACCCCCCTGGGACCTGGATGGAGGTCCCTGCTGCTGTGGGCATTCCAGAAGTGAACTAGCAGATCTGAGGGTGCTATATCTGTCAGTTCCTCTTTTCTTATCGCCCTGTCTCTCTTGCTCTCCCCTCCCTCAAATAAACAAACACAGAAACAAAATTTTTGAAAATAATGTACTTTATCTTAAGAATTTGTGCATCATTCTGACATTTTATTCATCTTCAGAAACCATGACAAGAATATTTGTTGCCCTTTATTCAGTGTCCTTTGTCCAATAGAAAAATCTAGAAGGAAATTGTCAGCACTAGCGGGAAAGTGCTAATTGTTATTGACCAGTAGACACAAATTAATAAGAACACTTATAAATTTCTTCCCTGTGTTGCACTTAATAAAAATACTCACATCCTTCTATTTCTGTATGTGAACTGTGGTACACTGCAACTATCAGACAGAGTGACAGCTAGAGAAAAGTTAACACCAACTCTACAATGGGCATACTTTGTACACTGTCCTGGAACTCATCCTGAAAATGATAAACAGTGTGTCTCTTTATATTGGGAGGCAGGCTTTGGTGGACAAATCCCTTTAATAACGCAATCTCTGGGAACTGGGTGTTGTGGAAGCATGTGAAGAAGTCTGGAGTGTGACTTGAATACAGTTTTAAGTGGACTAGTATTCTGAGGCCATGATAATGGCTTCTTACCGTGTCATTTTCCAGGTAAGAAGTCCACGATGCTGTGTAATGAGACCGTGTCTGCCGCCTCCTAGATAGATGAAATCCTTTGTTAGTTCTCCTTCAGCCAGCCTCCGTGTGGTTATTTGATCTCTTCTTTCCCATGAGCCCACTACATTTTAATTTCTTTCTGAAAATAAGTTACTAAAGGGTGTCTAGCATTTCCATCATGATCCCCATGACCAGGGCACTCTGATGAGATGGTGAAGGTGGCAGAATGTGAACTCTGTGACACACACTAAGTAGTGGCTCCAGCTTAGCACAGCAGGGTGGAGGAATCCCTGCTAGGATCACTGTCTGTGGACATGGACCCCCCACCGTTCTAGGAAAGTCCTCTTGCCAGGACACGTACTGTGGCTATTTTAAAGCCACAGGATACAGTGCTCATCATAAGATGAACACATTAGCAAAGAGTAGCAGCAACAGATCTTGCTATTATTCTCAAAGGGTTCAATCAAAGATTTCAAAACCTAAAATGAAGTCAGAGCAAAATGTTCTGTCCCCTATTAACTGCCTTTATAGGGAGGTGTGGTGGAAGCTTTTGTAATGTAACAAGCAAAACCCAAAGTAGCCTTTACCCCAGTTTGTATTTGCTTATGAAAATTAGCCCTTAAGCCTTCTTCTTTCAAGAGAAATGTGGCCAAGGACTTCAATACTTTTGGGATCTCTCTTTTTGCTGACATTTGGCTTAGGTGCCCTTAGGAATGGGTGTTCATAGATGGAGTAAGTCTGGCTGGACCAGCATGGGTTTTAGTGTTGCACAGAGCAGTAAAAAGGATGCTTGAGTGTGACTAATGTTAGAAGAAGCATGGAGCAGATGCAAATCTGGCAGACACTTTGGTTGAATAACTTCTATCACACTCCATAGAGGAGAGTCATATGGAGTGTGTCTTCTTTCATTTTGTGTCTATTGAGTGTAAATGTAGTGAGAAGACAATCTCTGTCAGTCTAGATCATCACTGTCTTCAGCACTTTGGCACCTAGGTCAGTACCTTGCATATTGCAGATGCTCAAGAAAGAATTTGGCGAGTTAATCTGTTAATTAGTATGTTCATCAGAATGTTAGTAGCATTTATCTGAATTACAGATGATTCATGATTTCCTATCTTAAAATGAAGATGCATTACTCCTAAAATTTTGTCAAACATCACATTTTGCAGCTATTGAGGAATCCTTGGAGCCTGTTTAATCTTTGCAGATCTGTTACCAGTTTCATTTGTGATACAGCTACCATTTTTCATTCACAGATTTCTGTTTGCTTAGGACACACAAGCTGAGTTCACTTTGCCGCTAGTGCTGACAGATTTGGGTTAACAGAGCATCACTCCCTGTCCTGTTCTCTGTGACCGAGAGTCTGTGGATGGGTCACTTGGTCAGGGTCAGGAATGGTTGGTCTCTGTCCATTTAACATAGCAAAACCATTGGAGTGAGACCTTAACCTCCTGACCTTGGCCTCATTATGTGAGTTCTCTGAGGAGTTGAACTAAGCCCCCCATAAGTGATAATAGCAGTTTGTAATCTGACGTGAGGTAGAAAACATGGTGGGTTCACCTTCAACTCCCTGCTCTTGTTCCATGAGAGTTTTTAAAACTTAGTATAGAAAGTGAGATTTGATTGATAAATATGTGAAGTAGATACAATGTTACATCTTTGTTGAGGTTGTAATAAAATTAAGTTTGTTTGCAGAGTTTTTTTGAAATTTCAA
Source organism: Ochotona curzoniae (assembly GCF_017591425.1). Taxonomy (NCBI): domain Eukaryota; kingdom Metazoa; phylum Chordata; class Mammalia; order Lagomorpha; family Ochotonidae; genus Ochotona; species Ochotona curzoniae. The sequence goes on along the minus strand of NW_024467122.1, from coordinate 31,964,525 downwards.
TGATAGGGTAAATAGAATTTTAATAAATCCAATTTATTAAAGACTTGTGTAGAAATACTGTTCACATGGGCTTTGGTGCAGCCATTAAGAGGGTGCTAGGGAGATCCACACGTCAGAGTGTGTGGGCTCAGATCCTGCCTGGACTCCTCACTCCATCTCTCTGTTGTCTTGGATTCCCACCTGCCACATAGGATAGCCTGCTTTAGTTTCTGGCTTTGGGATTCAGCCTGGCCAAGTCCTGATTGTTGCGGGCATTTGGAGAGTGAGTCAGCAGGTAGAAGAACTTTCTCTGCTTTTCAAATAAATGAATGAAAACTTTTTTAAAGAAATTGGATTTCTGGCCCAAAGGATGAGAAATGTTTTTTCTAAATAAAATATTATTTAAGAAGATCTTTGTTTTCTGTATAGCATAAGGCAATAATCAAATAGTAGAGCAGCAGTTATGAATGTGTGACATGCTAGATTATATTTTATTTCAATGAAATGCAGATATAAAGAAATATAACCATGTTTCGTTTATGGCACTGGAGTCAGAAGTAATATTAAGGAGTATTTTCTCAACTTGATGCACAGGCTTTAGTTTGCATCTTCCATCAGGACTAGTAAGAGGTTTAAGGCTAAAGTGCCAACGATAGAAACGAGACTATAGTGTAAGGTTGGGAGATCTTGTCCATTTGCAAACTGGTTTTCAAAACTATGGCTTTTTGCATGATTTGGAAGATCCTGGTGTTATACTTTTAAAAGTCTACTTTCAGATATTGTAAAAGATAACATTTCATAATAGATAAAAGAGGTAACCAAGTTTTCCTATCTTTGCTAATAAAATGGTACAAGTGGATTAGAATTCCAAGTAAAGATAGGCCCAAAGGTTTGACTGAGGTATTGGATATGTGTTGTTCACACAGTGACTAGAAAATTCAGTTACTTGTCTATTTCAGAAAGAAATTGGTGTGCATTTTCTAGACTGTCTATCCAATTACCTGTCTGTTTTTTCCTGAGATATTTTCATTCATCAGTGGTATAGCTGTATTATGAAAAACAATAAAGCCCTAGCACTGCATTAAATGTCCATAATGAGCATGGATTGAAAATTAATATATCTGAGAATAGTAAGTAAATATGATTCATATCTCTCCCCTCAACATAGACAGTATAACTGTACCCCTGGAAGGAAAAATTAATCTTCTGTGGCTAAAATAAATGAACACCTATGCCTCCTGCTTGTTTAAGATCAGTAAATGGGTATATATGCTGCCTGCTTTGATATTTCTGTGTCTAATTGTTTTGTATTTAACTGATGGCAGCTGTCCTAATTTAGGCTGCATTAGAATGTGCCAACCCATTCACTTTTGAAGATTTAAATTAAATGTATTTGTGTTTCACTTAAAAATGCTCAAACATGAAGAATCTCCTAGAGTATATTAATGTTAATAGTGAAGTAATAAATTGAGATTTTAATACAGGCATAAACTTTTAATTGGCCTGTTGTTTGAAAATATGGCAAGTTCACAGATTAGTGAGTGTTAATCAGAATTGTGGATTCTTTATGATCAAGCCAAAGCCTGTTTGAGTATTAAATCAATATACCAATGAGATTATCAGCCTTCTTTGAAAAGCTCACATTGAGAGCCCAGCAGGGTAACATAGTGGCTAAAGTCCTTACCTTTCATGCTCACATGGGCACCAGTTTGCATCCAGGCTGCTCCATTTTCCTTCCAGCTCCCTGCTTGGGGCCTGGGAAGGCAGTGAAGGATGACCCAAAGCCTTGGATCCCTGCACTCGTGTGGGAGACCTGGAAGAAGCTCCTGGCTATGGGCTTAGGATCAGCTCGGCTCTGGCCATTGTGTCTGCTTGGGGAATGAGCCAGTGGATGGAAGATCTTTCTGTCTCTCCTCTTTGTAAATCTGACTTTCAATAAAAGTAAAGAAATCTGGGCTCGACACAATAGCCTGGTGGCTAACGTCCTTGCTTTGCATGCACCGGGATCCCATATGGGCACTGATTCCAATTCCAGCACTCCACTTCTCATCTGACTTCCTGTCAATGGGCACTCTGGGAAGTAGCAGTTGGCTCAAGTACCAGAGTCCCTACAACACACATGGGAGACTCATTCTAACTCACTCACTTCCTGCTGCACTGACATTCAGATAAATATAATATAAAACATTTACATAAAATTTAATATATTTATTAAACATTGTCAATATACTATTTTATATTATTTAAAATGTAAATGTATTATTTTGATCTATTTACCTAGTGGCACAGGTTGATTCTAGCTGATTATTCATATCTAATGTATTGTTCATACCCCAGTCTTCCTTTGATGACCCTAGATATCAGAACCAAGTGAAGCTTGTACCCCACATCTGGACATGATGAATGGAATGGCTACCCCCACACAGTAATGCCAGAAAATGAATCATGTGAAACCAAAAGAGTCTCAAGAAAATCGCTTTGCTCCAAAGTGCAAGGCTAGAGTTGGGCCTACCTTCTCTTGTGTTGTTGTGTTGTTGGCCCATGAAGATCCAAACGGAAACACGATAAACCTCCAACATCCTTGCATTCAACATTTTACAAATCTCTTTGGAATGGATGAGTAATAAATTCCTTAAGCAGCTTGGCTGTTACAGTATTCAGTCTTGGACAGCTGTCAGCAGGAAACCCCATGTCATTTAGTATTAAAATCTGCTGGCACACAAAGATCTTCCATCTAAACCTTGACATAGGACCTGAGGGATTTTGTTTTATTATTATTATTTTTAATATTAGAAAGCTCTGTCAAGTGTTTGGAAAAGATAGAGAAACCTAGGAAGAAAGGAATCCCATTTCTTCTAAGTACTACTAAGATTTTAAATTATTACTGGAAAGGCACATAAACAGAAATAAGGAGATAGAGAAAGATCTTCCATCCACTGGTTCACTCCCCAAGTGGCCACAACAACTGGAGCTGAGCCGATTCGGAGCCAGGAGCTTTTTCTGAGTCTCCCATGCAGGTGCAGGGTCCCAAAGTTTTAGGCCATGCTCCGCTGCCTTCCAAGGTCGCAAGCAGGAAGCTGGAAGGAAAATGGAGCAGCCGAATACAAACTGACACCCGTATGGGGTCTCAGTGGATGCAAGGTGAGGATTTAGCCATGAGGCTACTGCACCAGGCTTCTGAATACTGTCTTTTATTACTGACTTGCTAAACCAGGCTTTGTTAAAGTGATAACAATTTTCCCTTTTCTTTTAGTAACTTGAGAAATTCCTCAAAAATGCTCTATTAAGGCAACTTAAAATTGTTTGTCATAATAATTATGAGACCTGGTCTGTATCTGTTAACACTAATAGAGCCTTACAACCGTTGTACAATGTACAAAATGAGCAGAGCTTCAGTATATAGGTGATGAAAATTTCTGTGATGAGATGTGTGGTTGTATTCATTTAGTCTTGATGTCTTCACAGTTTTCCTTGTGTAGACAACCTCCCAAGCATTGTGAGTCATTCCTGGTGTAGCCTGCAGAGGGGGGAATAAACGAAGCAGGTCCACACTCAAGTTCATGGTGAAGAAGAGCAGGAATGTGCAGAGAAGGAATGTTCCATTTTCCCCAGGCCCTTCCTGGCTTGCATGCCAGGGTCTCTCAGCACAGCTGGGCACAGAGGCTCCCCACCCACATCCATTTTTCCATGAGGAAAACAACAGGTTGAGGGCAGAATTTTTTCAATTACAGTTGAAATTGGAGAGGCATGAACTTGAACTTCTGTCCTGAAGGGACAGTGTTAGAAGCCATTCATTTTGTAAGGTGCTTTGAGATCCACCAAGGAATGAAAGGAGCAGTGAAGAAGAGGTTGTGCTGCTGCTATTGTTTCTGGAAAAAGGAGACTTTTTCTTCTGTACTCAGGTCCCAAGCCCTACAGAAAAGAAGAAGGGAAGAATAATAGCAGGTTAGCTTTCGCCACCAAGTTGTCCTGAGCATTCAAGGCTTGACACTGGGTACCAATGCCATGCACTCCGAATCATTAACATATTCTGTGGGTCTGTTCTGTAGTTTTGTTTTTTTTTTCTAATCTAACAGTTGTTTCTTAATACATTTCAGTGATGTCATTGCTTTGAAGACTGTGTTTGGGTGTTTGTGTTTAGAGTCTTCATTCTGCAGGATCCTCATCTTGTGCTTTTTCCTCTAAACTTCTCAGAAAGTTCCCGAAATATGACCTTGGAACAGAGACAGCTTGCTGTTTTTGAGACTGTCCAGGCATCAACACAATGTCTTTTGGTTCTTAACTTTTAACAATTCCTTCTCACCTACCTGCCACCCACCCCCTTTTTGGAGCAGGACAAAAACCTCTAAGTTATGTTCATATGTTTGCTTATAAACACACAACTCAGCTGCATTTCTATCCTTTGTGTCAACATGATAATTCCCTTGTTCTATGTTTAGCTTGAATAATTACCAAACTGTTTGTAATTAGAATGCGAGGATGTGACCTTACAGCAATTTTTTTTCATTTCCTTTCTCTGTATTTAATACGTTTCAGAAACTGCAAATACCAAATCTCTGTCCTTTTTTTTTTGATGCTTATCAGTAATAGAAACATTGCAAAACAATCAGCCCAATACCTATGCTTTGTTCATTTATTGCCTTCTCTGAAGATAAATTGACTGTACTCAACTCTCTTCAGCATTTTTCTTCACCTAGATATTATTGCCTTGTGCAGCCACCCCAAGGTGACTGTTATCACTTAATTAAATCCTTGCACGCTGGGAAGAAAAAACAACATTCTTCCTTCATAACCCCAAGGAGCCTATTTTTAAGCCACTAAGCCTTTTCCCTGTTTTATTAACTTATTCCTGGCTACAACAAGACGTACTTTTGTTGATGAGCAAAAGGTTGTGTTAGCTTTTTATTTTCTAGGTAAACTTATCTATTCTCTGGGAAGAAGGAAAAAGAAAGAAAGAAACCGGGTTGGACATTACCAAAGAAGGGGGAAAATAGGGCTTCTCCACTTTCCTGATTCTAGCAAAGGGCTCCGTAAACACTGAGCTGGAAACTAGAAGCAAGGGGATTCAGAAAAGGGAATGAGAAAATAAAATGTAAACACGAAGTGGGAACAAGGCTAAAAGTAAAATGACAGGCTTGTCTAGGGAGGGACGTGTAGGGGGAAGGGAAGATCACTTTCAAGCTAAGGAAACCAGGCAGGGAAGTTGCCTGCTTTTTTTTTTTAAGAGCAATGATCTATTGGCTCTTCTTTTTGCTACTGCCTAGAGGAGCATCTTTTTATTAACCTCTTGTTTAATGTGTTATTCTTTTCCCAGTCAGGTTTTCTTCTTTCTTTTATGGGATTAGGCATTTATTACCAAAGAGTTCTGTACCCAGTTATGTTTTAAGACATGAAAAAAAATATTGTTGGGGTATGTTTGTGTGTGTGTGTGTGTATGTGTGTGTGTGTGTGTGTGTGTGTGTGTACGCGCACACATGCGATGGGGATACCCAACCTGTCACTGGCAGCTCTATGTTCTTGATGTCCAAACATTCATTTGCTGCAAAAGGAGTGATTTGTTTATGCGTAGCAAATTATGCACTTTTTCTATTGTTTCTATTCAGTTAGTTCACAGGCTTTCTAGAAAATGGGTTTGTCACTTCTCAAATTTGAACCCAAGCAAGCATGTGTATTTATTCCTGATGCTAAATCATTTTATTGCACACTGTGTTCACCAACAGAGTAAATGCTGCTTAAAGCTGTACTGTTGGCAAGAGCAGTGGATGCTGTGCCCGCCTGGGCTTAGACAGAGATCTGGTTCTTGAGTAGCTGGATAATTAAGATATCTGAACCATCGCTGCACACTGCCCACAAGCCCCACAGATCTCAGCTTCACTCCCAGAACAGGTGCTCATAAAAATGGACTCATTCCTTGAGATGGTGCAAGAGTCGTACAGTGACTCAGTCATCCCTGTCACAAAAATGGGCAAGTCAGGAACACTGGAAGATATACAGAGGAGCCCCCCGCAGCCTGTGAAAATTCTTATAAGCAAAAGGGGCCACCTGCATAAACACCAAGAGCTTCATACCTTGAGTTTCTGCATCCGGGAAAGAGCTGCAGGTGTTTCCCACTTGCCAGCAAATGAATGTCTGGAGATGTGTGTATCTGCCCATTCCCTAGAGTGGGTTGGTTTGGCATTGTTCCTGTGCAGGTTAACTTCTTGTCCTATATAATAGCATTATAAATATCTCAGAGAGGCCTCTTAGATAGTGCCCTGTGTGGCAACCGCCCATTTGACTTCCACCCTGAGCTGTATTTGTCTGATGAGCTCTCTTGGTGTCACGATGAGATTAGTATGCATCTGTATACACATTTGGCATCAAATTCCCTGTTTCCTTAGCCTGGAGCTTTTCATGGCTTTCTCCTAACGGCCTTGGAGCACAACACTGAGTCATAAAATGAGCTTTTATTTCATCAATTGCTTGTGTTTCTCTCTCCCCTCTTGCTCCTCCCCCTCCCCTAACCCCTTCTTAAATTTTCCCTCCCCACCTTCCCCTGCTCTCACTCCCTCTCCCTGTTTCTAATACACAAACACACACACAACGACATTTAGGCAGGGTCCTTTTTATTTTTGTCCTCATTATTTTGAAATATGGAGAGACAGACAAAGAAAGATCTTCCATTCACTGCCCCAAATGCTGGGAAAAGCCAGAGCTGGATCAGGCATACCCCCAGGAGCCTGAAACCTAATCCTGGTCTCCAAACTTATGGAGTGTGTTAAACATCTGCTGCCTTTTTTGGGGGGTATGCATTAGCAGGAAGCAGGGTGGGAAGAGGAGCAGCCAGGACCACATCCAAGCATTCAGGTGATGCCCGTGTCCTAGGTAATACCTTAGCCCAAAGCCAAACACCTGCCCCCTGTGGCAAATGCCCTTCAGCCCCACCTTGCCAGCACTGTGTCTTTCCCTTGAGAGTGTCAGATCAGGAAGTGGCACAATTGGCCTCTGTCTTTCATTTTTTGTACTCAGCAGTCTTCACCAGCATGTCCTCAATTCTTTGCACACCCAAGTTCTTCACATGGCCTTTGCCCATCAGCAGGCAGATGTGGTTCCCAGCCTTTGCAGGGGAGTCCTATGTGCCCACATCACTTAGAGCCCCTCAGAGCCAAATAATCCACTCCATGTAATCACTCCTTCAGAGTCTTATATTTCAATTTTCAGGTTATTTTTTTACAGTGCCTTTTGAACTCTTTCTACATTCTTTCAGTCAACAGTGACCCCCAGAAGTAAATTTATTTAAAATCTAAACAGCACTGAATAAAAAGGGAAATAAACTAGGGAATCTAAAAATCCGATGCCATTGGTTCCTATACACAGGCATTTAAATTTAAAATGGCAAGCTGATCAGGTGTCCTGTGTAAACAAAGAGCTGATGGCAAGTATGTGAAGACACACAAAGTGCAAGGGAGGCAGTGTCGCTCCCAGAGCCACAGAGCAAGAGACTCCTGACCCCTGCCTGCTGGGCACAGGGCTGCCAGCGTCTGCGAGTGCCTCACACACTACGGAGCATAGTGTTAGCGGAAGGTAAACAGAGCTGGACTCAAGCACCCTTGTCAAGTGGATGAAAGGCTTTGGTAGCAGGTGCTTTCTGTCTCCCATCCGCCACCTCAAGGCCTGCCCTCCTGTTGCACTGCTGTGTGTGGAGGTGGTGACTCCGAAGCAGAGTCTGTGGATGGAAGAAGCTGACTCCACTACTGGCTCCTTTTGCCTCATCTCTCCCTACCTTCTCCCCTATCCCAGCTCTTGGCTAGACTACAAACTCAGCTTTAGAGCTTTCCGATCTGCTGTCTCAGGCCTACACTGACTTTTGTCTGCTTGCAATTATAGTTGAAGAAGGAACTTTGGAAATAAGTTAGAGTTAGTATAAAGCCATTGTTACCTTAGTGCCTTTATTTAGTAGACTTTAGTAAGTACTCATAAAGATATTACCATTACTGCCTCCCTGCTTCAGTACCTGCAAATTTCCCACTCTTTCTTGAGATTCGTTACAGAATTTTGTAAAAGTCCACTACATATTAGCGTGAATGAATATTCAAATGCAATCAAGTTTTCTGGAGCCATTCAATGTTTATTCACTGTGTTTTAGACATAGAAAAAATGCTTTACTATGTATTTTCTGTTGCATTCTTTACTGCATATATATTATGTGTACTATTTGGGTTAAAAAAGGGAAGAATTGCCTAGGAAAATAACCTTTGTAATGGATCATGTCTTTCAAATGTTATCTGATCTGCTCAGTAGGTCATAATCTACCAAGGTGTTGCTTTAACTATACTTCACACTGTCAAGGCTAAAGGCTAATTACCTTGTAGGTTGCATAAGGACCCATCAAAGCATGCAATGAGCTTTTCCTCATAACACCATTTCATTGGACATAGTTCTGAGCTCTGCATTCTTTATCTATCTAACAAGGAGGGAGAGAATGTGAGAGATAAAGATAGAAACAGATATGTACCCATTTGTTGACTTTGCATTGCTCATAGTGATTAGAGCTGGGTTGGGGCAAAACCCCAACCAGGAACCAGGATTTCAATCCAATTCTGCGTCATGGGTGGCAGGAACCTAGTTCTTTGAGCCACCACTACTGCCTCCCAGGGTCTACATTAGCAGGAAGCTGGAGTCAGGAGCCAGAAGTGAAAATCATCCCAGGCACTCTGAAGCAGGACACGGATGTCTTACCTGCTAGGTTCAAGACCCACTCCCTAAGCATCACCTCCATTCAATGGGCACAAGGCAGTCAGATGTATAAGGAGTAAATGGTAGCTCTTTGACATTGAAACTGGAGAATCTCTGCTCTGAAAGAATGTGGTCCCTGTCCACAGAGCCAGTCATCCTGCACACTATTGAGCAGCTTAATTTGAATTGCCGCTCTAGCACTTAAGAACTGGATGATCTCAGTTCCCTCATCTTAAACCAGGGTGGTTACGATGCAGATGGTAGAGGTAGGGCTTGAGAAGTGAATGAAGTTTATACAGTTAAGAGCTCTTTCCAGGGTCCAACACAGAAAGCACCTCGAAAGTGCCATCAGTCACTGTTAATGTTGTCATTAAAATCCTTTTGTGATGTAGGGTAGATTTGAATACATATTCTCATGTATTTGTAATGTGGATTGAATGCCCCAATTCATGTAGTGAGGCCCAAATACCCAATGTGAGTGTATTTCAAGATAACTTACATGATACTTACAGTGTGTTAGGTAGTGTAAGTTATCTGCAGGTAAAGTATATGAGAGAATGTACATAGATTCGACTCCTATGGTAAACACTACATTGTTTCATGTAAGGGCTTGAAAATCTACAGATTTTATATCCACAGGAGGTCCTAGCACCAATCTCTCCTTGGATGCTAAAGGATGAGTTTTATATGTATGAGTGTTTCTCCAAATAGTTCTTATTTTAAAATGACATCCTTATGGAACGGCAATCATTTTTCTCCTTTTATGTTTTTATTCCGTATTTTTTGTTGGCATTAATGCCTTGCCCTTGTGTCCCACCCTATGTTTTCTTCACTGTGTCTCTTTTGGATATCCTCTGCAATCCCTCGAGACAAATGATCTTTTTCTCTCTTAAAGTAGTCTGTCTCCAAACTTGTGTTTATTAATGTGTTGAGGCGAACTGTTTATAACTAGGATAAAGCTATACTCCAGCCATAAATAGAGTGTTTCTTGAATGTATGTGTAAGATTTGTGTGCAACTAATTTCATTGAACTGCTCTTAGATTATCCCACTATTCTGAATGCATTTTTCTCCCTGTGAGTAGGAAAGCCCTTTTAATTAGCAGATATTCCTCCTAAATCAGGTCTGTAGGTCACGTAGCAGTCATGTGGGTAGCACTTGCTGTATGCCTGTTGTATGGCACTGTCACATGCATGAACTCTGATCGTCTCAATAGCTAGATCGAGTGGAATAATGTGGAGATAGTCACTGATACATTCTCATGTGAGAAACTAGCCGGTTTGGAAAGTGAGAATTCCAGCCCAGGTCTGTTTGAGTCCAACGCTTATTTGATCTTTCATATTCCATCGCACCGGCTCTGAAAGTGGTTGAAGTACTCTCCTTGAAAATGTGGTTATGGAATTCAGCCTTTCAGAAAGCACAAATGATGTGCTGCAAATCTGGGAGATTTAACTCTGGGTAGCAATTTAGGGGGAAAATTTTTCATCTTGTTCAGTATAACGGTTTCCATATCATGTTATGGAAATTTTAATTGTGACAACATATTTAATGTGCTGGGGAGGGGTTCTCAAAGAGAGAAAGAATTGTCTTTTGGAAAGTTGTGAGAGAATGGATTTCATTAGCACCTAGCCTGTCAGAGTGTGTTATGATTGTATTGGTGAGCTTATGGTAAAGGGCTTTCTAGAGTACTGGGGATAATGCTAGCCACCATGCTGTTCTTGTTGCCTCATCAGCGCAACAGTAGTTAAGGATGTTGATTAAAAAAAAAAAGTCTACTAGTGCCCATGGATAGCACTTTAGACCTGCCTAGTAGGTCACATGCGTGTGCCATTGAGGAAAAGGAATAATCATCTTTTCATGAAAGTTAGCTGTCATGGCGGAAAAGAACCAGGAAAAGTATTTAAAGATGTGGTAGAGAGGAACAGCTAATGTCTTGAGCCACTGTGATTACCTGTAATGAGATTGGAAAAAGCATACAGAAAATGATAAATGCTTAAGGTTGTGTTTGTAAAACCCCTAATATATTTTTTATTTGCTTTGGGATAAAAGTCTTCCGTTAGGGCTCAGAGGCCAGTTTGAGTCTTCAGGGGCTCCATCCTTTAGGGGAATTCACTCTCCAGCCGGTGAAGCACTTAAGTAGAAATTAAAGTAGGTCATCCTATTACTAAAGAGAAGCCCTCCAGCCAGACAATAAAACAAATCTTGCTTGTTGGAAAAGGTCAAGGATAGAATGAACAATTCTCATTGGAGGCAAAAAAAGAATCTATTCCCCAGTCTTCGGCCATATAAAATTTAACACTAGCCTACATTAGTTCAGAGCCATTCTTGGTCTTCAGAATTCGACAGTAATTATACCCATCCATGAGTCAAATGGACACATGTTTTCTGAGTTGTTTCATTCACAAAGTTCATACACAAACACTTTTAAAGCAGGATGTCTGGAAATATTGGCTGGAAAGTGTAAGTCTCATGTGCCACTGCCACACAATTCCTGCAGCCAGCAGCACTTTCACTAATACATGAATGCAAAGTGCAGCCCGAAAAAGGTTAAAAAAAAAAAGAGAGCCAGAAAAAGCAAAAGAAAGAAAGACAGAAATGATGCTGAAGTTAGAACACAGAAGTGGCTTATAAGCCATTGGTTTAAACATGTCCCTGGTGGTTTCCTGGTGATACCGTGTGACATTGGATAGCCTTACTTTTTGCAGTCTGCTGTTGCTTGGTGGATGAATTTCATGCTTCACTTCAGCTTGGAGTGATACCTGAGAAATGTAGAATTCTTGGTCTGAGATTCTTCGGTCTTAAATTATTAGGGCTTCATGAAAATCTACTTCTGCAAGCTTGTGGGAAAGAGTTGTTGTGATACACAGATGAAATATTTCTCATTTGTGGAGTTGATCATCTTGTAGTCTTGTGATTATAGACAACTAAGATAAATACCATTCTAGTGATGAAAATAAGCATTAGTTCAGGTGCCAATGTTTAAAAAAAACCTGGCATAGGGCCATGTGAAAAATCAGTCTTGGAACTTAATCAATATGCTTCACCTCTTCATACTAGTGTTGTTGGCAATTTGGATGCCTTTGACATGGAAGATTGAGAAAGACTAAGTGGGAAGTGACAGTTGTGGCAGAAGGTATTATTGATACATATAGCTGAAGCCACTATAAATTCTGTAGGCTAAATAGAATTTTAATAAGACTAACAGTCATTGAGAAGCACAGTATCATTCATCAAATCCATTAAATTTTACAGTATATCCATTTTCAAATTATTTCCATTCTAACTTATCTTTATTTAAGACAAAAGAGTAAATAAATGGATCATTGTACACTTTAGAATTAGACTGAGCCTATTGATTCAAGGTTTCTAGTGAGTGAATTATCAATATGGTCAACTGAAAATTTCTTTCAGAATTACTGTGGATTGGCACATCAGTGTATTTGAATAGATCATGCATAACCTAGGTTATTGTTGCAGCAAATCCCTTGTATAACATGACTGTTAGAAAACTTCAGTAAACCACATGGTCTGGAGTTACTGGAAATACTTTATTTAATGATTACTCAGGCGAAGTAGGTGATCAGGGCTCCATAGCAAAGATAGATATTCATGCTGTGCTGGAGGAACCTGTGCCAAATAGTCCATACACACACACACAAATGTACAGTGAGTTACATTTGTTCAGCATGCTAGCAGCCTGTGCTGCTTAGGAAACAGTGGAATCACGAGGTTCTCCGTTCTTTGGCAGGTGTCTGGAATGTCAGTTACCAGCCTTTGACCTCACTAAAGTGCTTGGAAAAGGGGGAGATTGGATGTGCCAACAGCACTGCAGGACAGGAGGGAAAGAAAAGGCCAAAAATTTTGGTTGCATTGTTACATACTTTCTTCTGCCTTGAAAAATGTGTACAATGGCACAGTTAACTCCAGGAAATGCTCCTTCCTTATTTGGCAATTATAGAAATGTGGGTGAGCACCTTTGAAGTTTGTTTACAATAAAATGTTCAGGCATCTCAAATTTTGTAAAATAAATCTACTTTGGAAAATATTGAGCATTTAATAACAATTTTTAATTTGTAGTTTGGCATCCATAGTCAAACTTTTGTAAAATCTTTTGCTTGAAGACTGAGGAGTACATTTTTTTCAGAAACTTTGAAACAAAATTGAGAGCCTGTGTTAAAGGAACCAGAATAATCAGCAATTATTCAACAAATCATTCAAATGGCTGAAAGAGAGAATAGTTGAGCCTGTAGATTTAGCTGTCTCATATGGTGAGTCAAAGAGGTATGGTGGGGATAAGCTCAGTCATTTTGGATTTTGGTACCTACTTTGCCTTCTGCAAATTGCTTGTATAGCTGATCGTAATTCTGAGAAGTCATTTTAAACTTTATCTTTGCATTCTAATTATTAACTCCAAGTTCTTTTTTTTTCAAACTCTTAGTTTCTTTATGGACATATTATGTATTGAAGGTGATTTGATGAAGGCATCTTTTGATTCTAGAAATTGTAATATTAACATGACTAGACCCTCTTTAGTAATGGCATTGTACTTTCTCCTCCAGTAAAGGAAATCATATATAACACTGAGACAAGAGAAAGAAATTCTAGCCTTATTTTTCATATAAAACAATAAAGCAAAGGAATAAAATATTTGCATTATTCAATAGTAGAAAATGCCAGAATTTCTATTCTGGTGTCTTCACCCCACAAAACTATCAACAACAAAAATGCCATATCTTAGCCATTGCTTTCACTCTGTTCTTGAAATCAACCATGGAAGCAGCCAAGCACCACTGTTTTCAAAAGTACATGTTTAGGTTATCATTTCAGTACACTGAGCAACCTGGGTCCAAGCACATTTCACATACTGAGTTGCTCTACTTTGAAAATAGTGTCTAAATTACCCCTGATAAAGATCCCTTGTGATGTTTGCTGTTGGACTTTGAATAAATATAACCATGTCAGCAAATAGTAAAAACTTCATCATCTCTTGAACTTCCCATGTGTGAAGTAGTTAGGTAATGGAGTTACAAGCAGAGGTGTTTCCCTGTAGTTCTGAATAGAGTGAGGGCTCTGTGAATCAGCAGCCTATTCCAAGTCCTCCTCACCTAGGCTAAGGCAACTATCAAACGAAAGCAGAACAGTCTAGCATCTGAGAGCCAGAGCAAGTGGTAAACCAGGTTAGCCTGCGATCATCCAGCCTGGGTCCAATTCCAAGAGAATCATTGATTTGCCTGTGAATGTGTATTTCTGCTTCGTGAAGAGCCAAATTCTGGAACTAAGGCAGTGATGTAGCACAGCTTCCAAGCATGTGAAATACAACAACAACAAAAAAATTATACAGATTTCAGTATTGTAAAATGTAGGGCCCTGAAGAGGTAAAATTACTCATATAGGATTTCAAAACCAATTTGTACAATTGTCGATTTCAGGAACCCAGAGCAACTTTTATTATCAGTTCATCATGTTTATGGCTTTATGCTGGTCTACTAAAAATTAATTATTAATTATATGAGTGATATGTAAAACAAAGAGAAGACAAAATTCCAATGATTTCCTGAAATTAACAGAAGATTTTCTTGGCCCAAGCATCATTCCCTAACCAAGATTTCCAGAACTATATTTGTAGCAAACAAGTTTCTTTTACTTCAAATGTTTTGTTATGCCTTTTCCCTGAAGATGCAAATAAAATTTTCCTAGAAATGAAACTCAGGAATATATCAAATTAATATCTAAGGCTTCTAAATGATCTTTTAATATGCTAAATTTATTACTGGGTTCTTGAATCATTATTGCTATCACTGGCATAAACTTCTTACCTAAAGGAATTCCACTTGTTTTCTTTAAGCATCTGTTTTTTTTTTAATGTTACACACAATCCAGTAAATGCATTCCTATTGTAATCATGCATAACAGAATCACCAGTATGGATTTACCTAACATTGAGGATTTACTGCCAAGTAAACAAGGATATATTTTCAGATAAACATGACTGTAAAATAAATTCCTGGGGGCAGCAGTTTAGGAGCTGAGACATTGGTTGAAGTGCTTACATTTTCAGAATGCCTGAGATTGAGTCCCAGTTTCACTCCCACTTGCTCACGTGCATCCTAAGAGGCAGTAAGTGATGGCTCAAAAAATGGCTCCTCCCTCTCTCAAAAAAAATTGATAAGGTCTTTGTAAAGTCTATCTTATTTTAGCATTCTGCATCAAATGATGCGTAAAATACTAGGCAGTCTGGAACGCCTTCTAGGCCTCAATGAGAAACTTTGAGCGAGGAACTGGGTTCTGTGTGTTGTGTACACGGTCCGGCCTTCCACTCACTGTCTGTTGGCAGAAGTCATTCTCCAGGGATTGCCTGTTAACAGTGGCTCTCACCTCTCACTTGCAGCATTAAGTTTTCCTTCCCTGGCATGGGAATTTTTTTCAGGGTCTGATGATCCTTTTCCAGCACAGTTTGTAAACTCTAGCAGTTTTTGTCTTTTCTACATGAAAGCTACAGAGCTGGCTAATCACAGAGAGAGGTCCCATTGTGTATGCAGAGATCGCGGAACTGGTCATTGCCTTTGCCCTGAGACTATTTAACAAAGTTTTTTTTTTCAACATTACTTATTTTCTCAGTCCAGATCCTACAGATGAACATCCTTTCAGAAAGAAGATTGACATTTAGGACAATCTGACTCATGTTTGGGAACCCCGAAATAGCCAAGGCTAGTAGGGGCTTGATGCATAGGAGGCACTCAACAGGTGCTGGCTAAAGCAGCCAACAGGTGTTTCCTAAGCAGATGAGAATTGCTTGGATAGAAAGAAATGCAGGAAAAAAAGCAAAATGATTTGATGCAGCTATGTCGGTGTGGAAACAACTAAAGTGCCCAGCAGGCAGTCTTAGCAACAGGAGGTAAAACAATGACAAAAAGCCTTCTTTCATAGCTCAACCACATACTGGCTGTGTGACATTGAGCAATGCATTGAATTTCTCTGGGCCCCATTGCCCTCATCCATAAGGTAGGAATAAATAATACCTACCACACAAGCGACCTGTGCAAATTGCCTAACAAATGTTAACGTTGCCCTCTTGCCTGTGTATATTGATTGAGCTTTGTTTATGATGTAATGAAACTAGAAATACATAAGATCCTCAACAATTTCATGGAAAAAAATGTGTATTTTGGAAAAGCTATGCGTAAGCCTCAAAAATGTTTTTGCACCAAAATGAACTTTTGAATCCATTTTCCATTCACTTAGAGGTATACTCATCTCTTATAATAAATAATAGATGTAACTATGTTTGACATATAATCATATGTAATATGTAGTACCAGTATAATGTACTGTTTGTAGGACTTCTGCCAATGGAGGGAGGGATTCCTCCTTTAACTTCACAGAGAACTTTGAGTCCAAAGGGAGAGCACAGAGCAGGTCCTTGATTCTGACTTGCCTACCTTGCAAGAAGTCAATATGCCATGTGTGCAAGAAGAATGCAACATTTTGAGGAGCATCCTCTTGATGCAGAAGGCACTTGTGAACTGCACACGGTTACTTATATTCTAAGTGGAGCTGAGCTCCTCAAGAACAAGCCACAGATAATATGGGGTCTGGGGGCTGCCCCTTGGTGCCTGGGAGGCACATGTGATTCCCGCAGATGTCACACACTGCCTTTATGCTGGAGCCTCTTGTCCATCTGCATCCTCAAGGCTGAGTTTGAGACTTGAACTAGCATCCCAGGAAATAAAGGTTGCCATTTTGATACACAGCTCCTACACAGTGAAATGTTAATGAGCAGAAGAACAACCCGATTCTCTTGCTCAGGAAGCAGGTGTCTGTTCTTTTTCTTGCTTTAGCATTTCGGTAACTCAACTTCTCCCCATCTATTCTGGTACCTCTTACCTCTCCTCTAAGGACAGAGGAAAGACTGTCAGTGCCTCTTAGAACTATTTCCTAAGATGTCTGGACTTGGGTGTTCTAGGGAACTCTTAAATGTTATGAGGCATCATACTGTTCTGGAATTCCTTCTGCATAGTCAGTCAGATTTTACCTAACTGGTGCAATGATCAGGAATGTGTGACTTTTGGCTTGTGATGTTATGAACCTGTGCTATCCTTCATGATATCAACTAACCAGAGAGATGAGAGAAGAGATTTGGGGGAGTTAAAGAAAATACCTTCGATGTATGCCTTGTATTTACTTTGAGAAAATACTCTTGAGTTAGATTCCTGTATCTGTAAATAACGCTTTTGTGTCTATCCGTCACTGGATTGCTGAAAGCCAGGTTACAGAAATAACATTCAGGGAGCATTTTCTTCCCCCATAAGCAGATACATGTGGGTGTTGTGGGCTCTCTCCAGGTTCCCCTGGAAGTGGCTTGGAGTCTGTTTGTGTGCACCTGCACCGTAGAGCCCACGGAAGCCAGTGTGGCATTTTCATGAGCTCTATCGAAGTGTGATTGCATCCATAGGCCAACAAACTGAACAGCGACTTTTTTTTTCTTTCCACCACTTTCAACCACAACCCAAATAGAATGGAAAAGGCTTTAGAATAGGAGCTCTTCCCATTCTTGCACCCAGGCTGCTTTTATTGGATATAACAGCAGAGCAGAGCGTCTGCTTGTCCATGCTAACATATTGCTCATGTGGTAGATGCCGTTATCTCAGCAAGTGTTGTTTTAGGAACAGCAAAGCCATCTTAGTAGTTGTAAAATACTCTCACCTAACAATTAATAAGTAGTATGCATGCTTGAATCAATGATCTGTCCCGCCCTAACCAAGTTAGGTCCTAACAGTGAACAGCAAACACAAAGCAAACTTTTGTTGGAAGGACCAGCGTCTTTACTGTGTTGTGGATAGGTAATTTCTCTGCAGTTGGAGCCTGGATTCAGAGAGCATCACAGATGCATGGCACAGGGAGCACATGCATGCATGTAAATCATGTATATCTTATTTTTTTACTGATGTAATTGTGAAATATGTTCTTTTCGCATTCATAATTAGGGGGAGGAACAGATGGTGAAGGCTTAGTTTAAAATAATCTGTCATTAAAATAACCTAGCCTACTGGTAATTCTTCTTTCTAACTGGAGTTAGGTCAGTGGAAAAAGAGTTGGGGGGTAATTTTTCTTCCTTCTGCACTGGAATGTAGAAGAATCACTCGTTTGAGATTGCTTCAGTACACAATTGTCCTTTTGAGGACCCTGTAGTCAGAATTCATTCTGTGAAATTGGGCAGCAGTAGAATATGCATAAAAAGGAAAGCAGAGACAAAACTCCTTTGACCAAGATAAATCCATTTAGCACAATGCATTAAACATTAGTGTACCTTCAATCATTAAGCTATAGTTAGCTTTACACCCTTCAAGAAACTAACCTCATCATTTAGCAAATACTGTTAGAGGCATTCAGCTTGTGGGGTGAAGAAACTGCACCTTGCATATAGTTGTTATACTGATATCAGGGGATGCCATAGCTGCTGACTTCCGGGTCCAAGCCTAGCTCCTCCCATATGCACCTCTTAGACTTACTAGGAGGTAACAAAGACAATCTCCTATCAGCCCTGCCTGGATGAATGAGAAGTAATAAGAAAACTGTCTTGATGAATCAGATATTTGCATGTCTTTAAAATATCTACTTTACTGTTTCTTCAAAAATTATGTTCTCCATCTGCTTTGAGGAAAGCAGATAGATTTCAGCATGGCTTGCTAATAATCTTCTCGAGGTAGGACTAGCATTAACATTTGTGTAGGCTCTTTTTCATCTTAATCCAACCTTAGTTAATAATCAGAAAATTCTACGTAGTGGGTAAGGAGATGTAATTAACCCTTTGACCCCAGAATCTTAATTGGTGCCTGTTGAAAACAATGGGCAGTTAAAAAAAAAATTAAAAAGTAGCCCGCAGTGATTGAGCAGCACAGTATATAATAGCTTTTTCGATTCCAATTAAAAAGAAATCCACAGAACTTTCAGATTAATCACATTTGGTGTTGCAGAGTAATTGATTGAATGTTTCCTTCTTCCTCCCACCTTTTTAAATGGAGGCACCCAAAATAAACCAATATTGATGATATTTTTCAAAGTTTTGTGACAAAGTACAGCTAGCTTGAGACCTACTCTACCCTGCTTCAGAAGATGGTAACTTTTTGAAAAGTGATCTTAACAATCGAATTTAGTCCTGATTTTGGATCTCAATCTCTTCTCGTTTTCTTAATTTCTAAAAATGTGTTTGAAAGGGAGTGGGCGAGAGGAAGAGGAAGAGCATGAGCGCTGATCTGCCAGCACACCCCTCAAATGTCCAGTATACCTAAGGCTTCTTTGTGGTGTCGGGAGCCAAAAGCAGATGTTGGACCCAAGCACGGTAGCATGGGATACAGGCGCCCATACTGAAAATTACTAGGCTAAGCACCCTCATATCTTGTTCTTTATTTGAAAGGTAACCAAACCTGAGCCATGGATGCTCAGATTATCTATACAGTTGGCCAAAATGGTAAACACACAAGTGAAAAATATGGTTGGTAACTATCTTTTTTAAAAACTCTGTGATGGCTAGTAACTCATCTGACTGCTTAGTTTTCCCTCTACCAAACTGGCCATTATTTTTAATTGACTTGACTGGATGTCTTTGTGTCATGTAGCTTGACGTTCATTTAACTCTCACCAGGAAGTCAGAACATGTGTCAAAGCCCATGTTTTTGCCAAACAAAACTGGCCAGTTCTTAGATGGCTGCTGTTTAATAGCATCAGATGTTTAGCCTCCAGATATTCTTTCTCCCTCTGCCGGTGTCCAACGTTCCTCTAATGCATATGAGATCTGAACCTCATGTTAAGGACTACAGTTCCCTTAAGGGAGAATAAAAAGGATCTGTATAGATGGCAGATGACATCTAGAAATAGCCCTGGATGCCTGGGAAAACCACAGCCAAAGTCACTGTAATGCTGGTCCCCCAAATAACAGGAAACACCAAACCATTGGCATCCAAATGTGAAAAAATCTAGTAGCTCCATAAGCAAGACTCTTGAAGAAAATAAATGTCCATCTCTTGATCGTTGTGGTGTGATGCAGGAAAGATGAACTCTGGACTTGAAGACAGAGCTGGATTTATTAAGTTAGGTTCAGCAAGTTCAGTTCAGCAGGTTTAGTTCTGGCTAGATAAATTAAGACAGTGCCCTGCTGTTCAGAAATTCATTCTGTTTGGGAGTTGAATGAGCCGAGTAGATCCATACATCATAAATGCCTTAGTAATATTGTGGGACTGCAGAAGATGCCATCTTAGCTCTGCCACCTGCTGGCTCTCCAAACTTGCGTAGCTGGGAAAGCCGCTTTGTGCTGTTTCCTCGCCTATAACATGAAGGTTAGATTTCAGGTGATCTTCATTCCACGTTCTTCTGCCTTTATTCTGCTCTATGGTAGTCTTCCAGCTGCCACCAGTGTCCATGGAAGTTTACCCGAGACCTTTCACTGCATTGTCACTCTGATTTGAGAGCAGTGTATGAAGGATGGAAAGGATGCCTTGTGTAGTTGGATAATTGTGTACCAGGCCACAGATGTGAGATTGAATAGAAAACCTATTGGGTCCTATTTGTGCAAAGGAAAGGTAGAAAAAATGCAACCTCTTAAGCCATCCTTCAGAAACATCTTGTTGGAAGGGCACTCTGTCCTTTTGTACTAGTTCCAGGTGAGTTGCCATCACCATGCCACACCATGCACTTGAGGAGTTGTATCTGAAACGGCTCCAGGTCATTTGGCAGCTTTGTCAATGGTCAGGAGCTTAGTACTTTTAGCAGGCATGTTCTTCTCCACACCTCGTTCAGGGGGAAACATGACAATGCAAAGGTGACCAGTGACCTCCTGTGGAAGTGACGTACAAATGCTCTTCTTCTCCGCCTTTGTCTCATTACCCCAAACCATAGTCTTCTAGCATTTGATTAGATTTTTTTTAAAAACTTGTATTTTTGAAGTCATAGTTTACCTCTATGGTATAAATATCATAACTTCAAAAATATCTGGAATATTTATCTTTACATCAATTCACATTTTTCTATTATAGACACTTTATTTTTGGTGGAAGACACTGCAGCTATTGAGTGTGACTATTGGACTTGAGTCTCCAACCTAGGAAAAGGCTTTGCTGCCTCATTAAACTAAGCCTCATTTTCCTTGAATATAAGATGTAAATAAAAATATAATTACTTCATCTGGCATATGTGAGAGTTGTGAGCCAATACATGTAAACCACTTAGCACATAGCATTACCAAATCGAATCTGTTGTTACTCTGTACTCTCCTAGTTAATACATGATTTGTGTAATTTGCAGTTTGTGAAGACCTATAATGTGACTTGTGAATTGTTTTCGAACCCACTAAAGCAAAAATGGAGAATGAGTGCAATGTGCAGTTTCTGACCAGTAGGGCAATAAAAATGGGTCAAGAATGCAAGGAAATCCAGATCATATAATTTTGTGTACACACATATGCATGTACATGCATGCTCTGTGTGCATATCAATACATGTATTTCATTACCTTAGTGCATTTTGTTCTGCTGTAACATAGTTCCCAAGTCTAGACAATTTCTAGCACAGACATTGATTTCTTAAAGTTGTAGGAACTTGGCTCTCCAAGGTCAGAAGCCTTGCATCTGGAAAGAGCCTCCTTGCTATGCTTTCCCATGGTGCAAGGTGGAAAGGAAAAAGCAAGAAAAGGAGCAGAAAGAAGGCCAACATTATTTTTAAAACCTCCCCCATGGTAACTGCCTCACTGCAGCAGTAACTATTAATGCATTCATGGAGCAGGGTCCTTTTGACCTAATCTCCCCATAAAGGTTTCACCTCTCAACACTCTCTCAGCATTGTGGGGGCAAGTTCCTAATACATGAACTTTGAGGAATACATTCAGTTGGTAACATTCCTGAGCACATAAGTATTCTCAACAAATAATTCAGTATTTTTGGAGCATAACATTATTGCTAGCCTTTGTGGACATGCATATTTCTAACCAAACTATATATACCTCTTCCATGTTTCTGGATGCTGAAAATTGTGTCATTAATTTTGTGTTTACAAGTACTTTGTTCCCATTGTAGATTTCCTGTAATTACAATTTATTTCACAGCCTTTGTTTACATTACTGATTTTGAGAACATTTGTTCTTGGGCCAGAAGCATTTGTCCAACCCACTTTGATGTGATTAGATAGAAGAAAAAGTTATGGTGTTCTGTTGCACAGTAAGCTTACTATAGATAGTCAAAATGTATTGTTTCCGTCTCAAAACTGAAGGAAAATATTTCAAATGTTTCACAATAAAGAAATGGTAAATATTTGAGATGATAAGTATGTTACCTTGATTTGAACATTATGCAGTGTGCAGGTGTTAAAGCATAAAATGCACCCCAGAAATACGTACTTTTTACATAATCATTAAAAATGAAAAATAAACATGAAAAGAAGGAAGAAAGAAGGAAAGGGAGGAAGGAAGATGAGGGGCATAGAATGTGCTTGAATTGCAAGAATGTGAAGCGTTTTTCGTTGTGTTCACCATATAAAAATGACAAATGAGAAAACAGCCTTGCTCACCATTATTTAAATATTAAACAATGTATGCAGGTATCTTAAAAAACCACATAATTTGAAAAAAATTATGTATACTTTTTATGTACCAGGTAAAAGGTTTTTAAAAAGAATTTGAAGCTAATGTGTTTCCAGGTGGACAGATGTGTTGGAGTGGAAGCCAGTCGTTATTCAGACACTATTCATTAAACTGTAAATGCTGCCCTCCGTTAAGAGAGTGGAAACAGGTTTCGGGAGTCAGGCCTGATGCGATGTACCCCCTTTCTCTTCCTGCCTGACTTTGTTTCAATATCTGGAGCTATCACAGAAGCTAGATCACAATAAAACTTTAACACAGAGTTTTGCAAACCAAGAGTATAGTTTGTAAGGGCTCAGCTCCTAAACACTCACCTGTAATGTATTGACTTAACAGCCAGTGAGAATGAAGCAGGCATCATTCTTGATTCGGTTACAAATTATTGATGTCCATAGTAATCCAAATGGTGATGTTATTTGCTCTTCACATGGGATCCTTTTTCCTTCCCTTCATTCCATTTTCCACTCCTGTTTAACTGTTTAATGGAGAACCTGGCTGGTCCAATCTCAGTATCTGCTGAGTCAAAAAAAATTTAATACCAATGTCTCATAAAGTCAGTGTGTCCTTATATTATGTATCACTGTAATATGTCTTGAGGAAATGGACACAGACACAAGGAAATCCCTGAAAAAAAAGGAGAGTTTGCAGTCTTAATTCAGGCTTTTAATCTACTCATGTTTGCTACAATACTGAAGGATCTTAAGTTGAAACTGTTGAATATGAAGGAAACTTAGTTTTAAATTTACTGTGTTGCTTTGTTGCCATTGCCATGTTAATGGCATCTCCTTGTATAGTTTATTAACCTACTTGTGTGTTTATTCTTTTCCTGCAGTCACTGGATGGCTTTGTATTTGCACTAAATCAAGAAGGAAAATTTTTGTACATATCTGAAACAGTCTCCATCTACCTAGGTCTCTCACAAGTAAGTAAAACAATTTAAATTCTTGGTAGTAATTGCAAAGGCTCCTCCAGCCTCCTGCTTTCCCTTCTTTAAAGGATATTCTGTATAGCGTGAATTATCAAATTTATTATCTCATGCTTCTACCTGGTTCTTCCCTCAAAGTCCTTGAGAAACCTAGTGTCAGTGTTGAATGTTCAGAATAAACTTGTGCTGAAAAACTTGAGTCCCTCTCCCCACCTGGCAAGAATCATTATTAATTTATTGAGAACAAATGAAGTTTCTTCCCTCCGTTGTTTTGAACTTTGAAACCTGTGTGCCCGGTAGGAGAGGGACACGCTAATAGTGCTTCCCTTGTGTCCTATTACTGGATGTTTATGGAGTACCCTGCATTATCCTGGGAGCTGACACGATGGCAGGAGTCATTTGGAGTCAAGGAATGCTGAAAGAGACCATTAAAATGTGTAGCAAGGAAGGTTCCAGCAAGGATGTATTTTGCTGCCTTTGCAAATGCTTTCTAATGCAAAAAGAAAATAGTCTTTCATTGTTTGCCATTTAATTACTCAGAGATGTGTGTGCCAGGCAAAGAGGAAAAAAAAAGATGGAGGCTGATGGAACAAGGGATAAAATCATGGAGGTCAGTTCTTGATATTTCCCAGGAAATTCAAAATTTTAGAACCCTTGGATGCTAACACAAGGCAGCATCAACTGAATGCCAAATCTGAACAAAAATTGGCAATTCTGCTAATTACCCAGATGTTTTTTTTTCCCATAAAAATGTTAAACATCTGGGTATTTGTGTCTATGCAAGTGACTGGTTGGGTTTGACCGATTTCATCTGCTGGTTTGGCACAAGACAAACTCAGCTTCATTGGGAGCAGTTTTGTGTGTCTGTGGGGGCAGAAGATGGAATGCCAGGTCAGATAATGTACCACTCATTCAGTTGCCCCTTGGAGCTAACACTGGCAGTCGGATACGTTGCTCTTAAGCAGGACCACCCCAGACTCACTGCCTCTGAAAGCTGGCACAGCACTAAGGAGATGCAGTGAGGCTGGAGCATCTCAGCTATTAGTGAGTTTACTGGCAAATAGCTAAATCAAGAAAGACATCAGGAAACATTATAGAGAAAAATCTGGCACTTGCAGAGACTTGGGGGAAGAGAAAAGATGCTGCCAAATTAGATTATTTACTATTGAGAATCCAAACCAATGATCTAGCTCATTAATGTTTCCTCGAGGAACATGCAAGTTGTTGGCTCTAATGCACAGGGTAGTTCTTTTTTATGTGAACTTCAGAAAACCAAATTATAAGAATTGAGCTATTGTTAGCTTCTTATTCTTGCTTCATTGAGATCTCTTTTTTTGATAATGACCTTTAAAAGTCTGGAAGCCTTAATCTGCTTGGGATCTAGTACTGAGAATCTCCAAGTTTGAAATTGGTGCACCACCCTCTTGTGAATACGGTGTAGAACTGGAAATGCTGCTAGGTGTTGTTTGGCAATGCCTGTATTCATCTGTTTCATGCGGAGTATCCAACAAAGTTTAATAAGCCAGTAAAGAAGAAGGATGAATAATTAGTTTAAGCAGGTAAATGCTAATTAGGGAAGTCCTGAAAAGCATCCATTATATACTAGCTCAAAACACATTTTACAGCCCTGGTTAGTGGTGTAATCCAAATTCTGTCAAGGCAACTGCATTTTCTGTAATTGAGATGTGTATGTTTGCTTTGCATAACAGATGGCTCTGTATGCTTAGACTGATAGCTAGGAAAATAATAATTGCATTATTCTGGCCAAAAGAATATTAGCTCTTGGGTTTTGGCCATTTCAGTCAGTCCTCCTGCCAGCACAGCATATGCACATATATGGATTGGATTTTCAAGGAAATTGATGCATCTGGAATAGTGTGGCCATCTGAAATATCATCTGTTCAAGAAAAATTTGGCTTTAACCCTGTGCTGGTTTCTCCCTAAAAGCAGTTTATTTCATTGCTTTCTTTACTGTAGCATTAAGTCAATCTTTTTCCACAATCTGAGACAAATAATTGAGGTTCCTGCAGCAAAAAAGACAACTTTGTTGACCCGGCACAGTATCTGGCAACTTCCATACAGTCTGTCCCTGCTTTTGTGTGTGATGAGTTTTAGTGCATACTGGTAGATAGCATCTTGATGGACTGGGGTGGGGTGGTGCAATGAAGGCCCTGGCCCGAATGCACCGTGCTTTCTCCTGTAGTGTCTCTATGCAGGGTCAGTAGAAATAGTGACCTACACAGGAGGGGGCTGTGAAGTGTGAGACTTCACCAAGAGTCCCTGTACAACTGAAATGATGAGGGGCACATCGGAAGAATGTGATTTTTTTTGCATATCACAGTATATATATTTAGGGTTCAAGACTAAAGTTTCAGAACAGTTCTGAGTTAGCATAAAATGTATTTTATCCTTAAAACATTCAGTTTAAAGCACAGTATATTCTTAAAAACCTAGATCATGAGAGGGAAAAAAAATCTGGCAAAAGTTTGAGGATGAGTTTGCAATCCAGGGTAGGTTCTGAGTCCCAACAGAAAGATGGTGGTCCTCAAACATTTGTTTCAGTGTTTGTTCTTTTGCAAGTGCGCATGGAGACATGCACTGCCTTAGTTAAATGCACACCAAATGCTTGTGTTGTACCACTGTGGCTTAGCGGTTATTCCATCAAATGTAAGACAGAGAGTCAGTACAGCAATGGTTTTCTTGGATAATGACACTGGGTATCAGCAAAGCCTTATCCAGTGAAACAGTTGAAGACTGTTGTGTGCATGTCAGCTTGGTAGAGCAATCCAGTGCCTGCATAGCTAACTCACAAGATACCCCTTCCTCCATTTTATTTGCTTTCAACATGTAAATAAATATGGTGGCTGTAAAATAGCTTGTGTCCGGGAAAGAATTAGGGTTCTGTTTGGGCTCACGGAGAAATGACGTAGGAAGATTTCTACTGAGCTCTCGGGATGGTGCTCCTCACCCAGCATGGATATAAAGAAGTCAGAACAGATTTGCTCTTTTGGACTCCATTGGGATTCCAGCTCCTGGTGTGTAGGTCCTTGCTGCATATCAACAGTTTTCTCCAAGTTCAGTTGTTCTCCCATTGATGTAATGCTGGACATGATGTGGACTATATCTGAGCCCCATTGAAAACCCTTTGGACTTTGCTAGATATATGATGGACACTTCAGAAAGTCCATGGACAGTGGAATTAATAAAACGTACATTGTGGCACAGGAAAAAAATGCAATCCATACATAGTTTTTTTTTTCATAAAATGCATTTTTTGTGAATTTGTATGTGACCTTAACTTCTAAAAAGTGATTTGTAGAAATATACAGGGTTTAACTCACAGGAGTATACTCACTTTTGGGTGTGAAAATGATTCTTGGTTACTCATTGTTAGGCATGATTATAACTAAGGTGCTACCATCTTAATGCAAAAATTGTTTTGCAAAGAAATTAAGTGATTTCTTACACCTGGTGATGACATTGAGTGCTATCAGAGACAAGCATGCTCTCCAATTATAATGGAACAGGCAGAAATGAAAATGAAGAAAGAATATGGAACACATTAGCTTACCCTGAAATACAGCAGTGATGTATAGCCAGCTTTTATGAAATCTCTCAAAATTTTATCACCCGAATGTCCAAAAGAGATTTTAAATGGTAAATAAAATACATTTGTAGTCGATATAGGACTTAACATTTGGAGAAATATTCATGTATCGGTTTATATTCTCTCTTTTCCTAAAGGACTTGATCGTTTACAGGATAATATACCATAAAAGAAATGTCAAAATAGGTGTAAGAGAATAAGGGAAAAAAAGATAAAATTATAAAAATCTCTATGCCCACAAAGTAGGAACACATAAATGGAGGTTTATAAGATGTAAAATAGTGAGACTAAGCTTCAGGTTTCAACTTTAAGCTGCCCAAGAACCAAAGTAAAATGGGAATTATAGTCAGCCATCAAAAATAGAAGCCACTGTTTATTAAGAACAGCAAAGTTTTTCTGGTGCAGAAATCTGAAAATTAATCTCACATAGCATTGTGATACATGGTGAAATGTAAAGACTGGCGCGTGGATTAGTTTCCGCTGGGGTCTGCGGTCACAACAAGGCTGTGATGAGCCACAGGGTGTGCGCATGCACACACACACACACTAAAGCTCATAAGGCAGTTCTCCCTTCAGCCCTGCGTGTGCTGAAGACCGTTCTGAGAGTGACATTTTATTCTGGAATCCAGGCCTCAAGGCAGCATTGGCTGATGTCATGGTTTACATGGCTTCAAAGCAGCTTTCCATTATCTGCACTCAAACCCTGCCCTTTCCTTGTAAGTCTCCGAGAAACTGACCAGTGTACTTGTCAAAGACCAAGGATATGGGTCTCATTTCACCAGAGGTTTTACATGCACTTCACATCTTGGAAAACATTTTGTTTGAAAATGAAAGAAGTGAGGATGATTCTGTTGTACCCTTATGATGGTGAAATATTTTCATGCTAATGTAGAATCCTGTTTACAGCCCTAGGAGATCTAGAGCAAACTAGGAAATTAACACTTTCTGTAGTTGTGCACCCTACTTGGCAAGCAAAATCTCTCTTGAAATGTGTTCTGGTCCCCTCCTCCCAACCCCCAGGCCTCCAGTGCCCAGCATGCATATAATGAGCCACTTCCCTTCTTCCCACCCAGTCCTGGCTCTCAGGGAAGATATTTCCTGGCTATTGTAAGCCAGCCAGAAGGTAGCTGCAGACAGGGTTACAAATTGGCTTGTTTCAAGGCAGCTTGCTGAAAGGGGCAGGGTGGCTGCGGATATAATAAGAGCTAATAGAGGTGAAGGTGAAAAGGGGTAAATGGTCGCTTTAAATTTAGCCTTTTATTTTAAGTCATGCAGATGCATTTACCATAAACTCCTTTCCTCATCCTGTTGTTCATCTCCATGTTTTAGACTTCTCTGCATTTGTTATATAGAATGGCAAATAAAATTACAGCAACAGCACACAAGTACAAGGTCAAATAAATGACAGAGCTCAGTCTATTTGTGAAGCTATTCTGAAAGGGAACCATGGTGCCAAATGTGGTTTATTTGAATAATAAAGAAGAATTAGATTCCCCTGATAACTTGGCTGAGGGCCAATAAATCACTGGAGGTTAAAGATGCTTTGCAGTTGCCGTGTCTTTCTTTTGCTTTTCCAAAGTGCAAGCCTCAACTCTTCC